>NC_090445.1:1379139017-1379442379 GCF_031143425.1 Pleurodeles waltl | reverse complement strand
CGACCATGAACACATCACCGGATTAGCTAATAAACTGACATTTCCTAAATGTACTTCACAGTATTATGACGCAATAATACGATACAAGACACATATGTTAAAGTAAGAAGCCCACACTGGATACACATAGACCAGGACTCATTACAGCTTACTACCAACTATAAGATATGCTCTAAGAAACATGACCCAATAGACAATGATACGATTGTATAATAAAGAACTATGTTATACCATGTTATGTCATGTTATAAGAATTAATAGACTATAATGATACTATGATATATGTTGCAGTGATATTATATAAGTATGGAAGCATCTAAATTGTTATGCGCAAATATATTCTATAGTACTGACCCGGCCCCACACCGCAATGCCCTATGCCCCCCGCACTCCCGGCCCCGCACCCCCCCCCCCTGTTTCCTATCTCATATCCCATATCTTATATCTCGTCTCATGGCGCTCTTCTCCCATCTCTGCGAATACTTCCCCTTCCTTTTTCCCACCACAGCACCCCCATAACGCAGAACCTAAAATGACGGCACTAATCAAGCACGGAGGCCACCCAACACCCCGCACGAGGCATTACCGTACGGGGCATTACATCAGATACCGATGGACACCAGAGTTTCCAATAATACACGGACATTTATATCAACATATTAGGCTCGCTCCACTGCTTGCACGTTGTCCTTCCTTCCCCCGTTGCCCCTCCCCTCGCCATCCCACCCAGGACAGTAAATCCAGATCATGATTACTAACATGGCTACTACTCCTCCTCGAGCTCCTTCCAAGTCGCAACTGCGGCTCCCCCCCCCTTGGAATTCGGAGTCTGCGCACCCCTCTGTCATGAACCAACACCGGCTGCCCTCTGCACATCCGCCGCCTCCCCGGCAGAGAGATCGCACCGACGGCACTGAGAGCTCCAATAGGAATCGGACTCGCCGTCTACAGACCTACCCACAGGAGGCTCCTGACCTCTAGCCTCTATCTGTATTTACCCCTTCCTTCCCCTTTCCTCTTCGATCCTCCCCATTATTTCACTTTATCTCATCCTATATATTAATGTTAACCCCCCTCTTCCCCTCTTTCCTATTATCCTTTCTTTATCTTCTCTCCCTTATTTAACCTTTTTAATTTTCTGCTCCCCCTCCTGCCCCTCATTGGAGTGTTCGGCCCCCACCGGCTAACCCCTCTCCCCCCTCTAATTTATCATATTTCAGTGAGCACAGACCCTATCCCATCGGCCAGGGTACCTCCCCCCCCTTTCTCTCACGCCTGCTACCCACAGAATCGCTGAGATTTTGCTCTACCATTTAGAATGTCAGGGAGCGCTTCCCGTATGACGTGCCCACTACGAATACTCTCTTGGAATGTTCACGGCATGACGAACTATATCAAACGGAAAAAAATTCTATCCTATCTCCAATCCAAGAGAGCGGATATAGCTCTGATCCAAGAGACTCACCTAGATAACTCAGAATCCAGCAAACTCAAACGTGACTGGGTAGGAAGGGTCGCCTTTAGCTGCTGCCCAACCAGCCGAGAAACTGGGGGCAGCACGTCTCGTAAATGCGGTGTAGCAATCCTAATACGCAAATCCCTCCCGGTCACGATTATCAAAACATGGAATGACACAGAAGGGAGATATACATTTGCTAAACTGAAAAAAGGAAATACCTTCCTATGCGTGGGCTCTGTCTATGCACCAACTGGCACAAAGCGCCCCTTTTTCTTGCAACTAAACCGCCTATTGACCGAAATAGGAATGACCCGCTACATTATAGGGGGAGACTGGAACCTCACCCGAGACGCTATACTGGACAGGACAGGCCCCATAGATGTGGGCAATAACCACGATAGGGCATTAATGACGGACATAACTACGGACGCAGGTTTAGTCGACTGCTGGAGGCGAACACATACAAAGGACAAAGAATACACCTTCCTATCATCTGTTCACGGCACCCAATCATGCCTGGACAATTTTTTTGTATCACATACCATAATTCCCCAAATACAAGACACTTGTATCCTAGATAGTGGACTCTCAGACCACTCCCCGATCCTTCTCTTGATACAAGCAGGGCTGGCCTCCCCCGGTCGTAAACCATGGCGTCTTGCTATACACAGATACCGCTCCCCACAACGGAAAGAGCAACTTAAGGCCCACATGTCTACGTACATGACCAAAAACACGGACTCTGTGGCGTCCAAACGGGTGTTATGGGCAGCGGCGAAGGCCACCCTGAGAGGGAACATGATGCGTGATGCGGCACTAGCCAACAGAGATAGGAAGGCCCGTCAGCGCACCTTAGAAAATGAGATCCAGAGCCTCACCAAACAATATACTGCCCATCCGACCCCTGAGCTACGACTCGAACAGGCCTGAATGGCACACAATGAGCTTTACACAACGCAGGCAGAACACGCGCTGCAAAGATTGCGCAGCCGCCACTACGAGCAAGGAGAGAAGGCCGGACGCCTCCTAGCGGCACAGCTCCGGCAAACAGAAGCTGCCTCCGCCATTCCGGCCATAACGTCCTCCTCAGGAGCGGTATTGACCAGCCCGCAAGACATAATGAATGAATTTGCTACATACTATCAGCATCTTTACAACCCTGAAACACTGACCGACCATACACGAACTGAAGCATTTCTCACCGCTGCCAAAATACCCCACCTATCGGAGGCCAGCCGAGCTCTACTTGAGGGCGATATAAGCAGGGAAGAAATAATACAAGTAGACGCAACCCTCCCCTACCATAAATCTCCGGGAGAGGATGGGTTCCCAGCAGAATTTTATAGATGGGCTGGAGAAGAGGCAATCACGGCAGTACATGAGGCGCTCTCGGAGGCATGTCAGGAGGGTTCTTTGGGCGCCCTCTCCAATAGAGATACAATTGTCGTCTTACCTAACCCAGGGAGAGATCCCCTACTTTGTGGCAGCTATCGCCCTATCTCACTCTCGAACGAAGATGTGAAACTACTAGCCAGCGTACTAGCAGCACGTCTACGTAAAGTGATCCCATCCTTGGTCCATAACACCCAGATGGGATTTGTGCCGGGTCGCACCTCCAGAAATCACATGCGTACCCTGTGTCATACATTGATCGAATCACTACATCTACCAGAGGAGGCATTGGCCTTATCCCTCGCTGCGGAGAAAGCATTTGATCACATCGAATGGCCCTATCTATTCACCACCATGAAACACTTCGGCCTCGGAGACCAATTTATTTCCAAAGTCCGATTACTGTATGACCATACCACGGCACAAGTTAACTGCAGGGGCTTTGTGTCAGACCCATTCCCCATCAGAAGAGGCACCCGACAAGGTTGCCCCCTTTCGGCACTTATTTTTACTGGCAATGGAACCCCTGGCAGCCACTATACGGAATTCCCAACAAATAAAAGGTATCCCTCTACAATGGGGGCGTCCTCTAAAATTTACCTATACGCAGACGATATTCTACTAACCCTTTCTGACCTGGAAAGATCCTTACCATCACTGCTCTCCATCATAGAGGACTTCGCGCCCCTATCTGGATACCGGGTAAACTGGGACAAGAGCAAATTGCTGCCTCTATCTTGCATAACGACGAGGGCCGCAATCCACGGTCTTCCATTCAAATGGACTCCGACCCGCCTCAAATATCTAGGAACATATATTAATCGAGGTCTGGAACGTATGGTAAGGGACAACCTCGATCCTCTTATATCCCGGATGAAACAGGACTTCGCCAAATGGTCACTACTCGGCTTATCCACGTGGGGCAGGACACAGGCAGTCAGGATGGTTACCCTACCGCGTTTTACATATGTACTAGGCATGCTCCCTTTGCAGGTAACTCTTTCCCTCCTCCGAATGATCGATACCTCGATAAGGTCTGTCGTCTGGGGCTCTATACGCCCAAGACTGAAGCCTGCAATAATATTGGCACGACGACCCTATGGAGGATTAGGTTTACCCTCAGTAGAACAATATTCTCTAGCCCTACAATTATCGCAATTGGCCTACACATTACCAGGTATACCGGACCCTCCACAATGGGTAACCACGGAGAATCTATTGCAGGGACAGCACACAGAACTAGGAGGGGTATACACTGATTGTTCCCATTCGGCCAACCCTATCCTCATGGCCACAAACACAGCATGGCGTAGAGTACACCGCCTACTAGGCATACATCCCTTCCTACATGCCCAGGCTCCTATAGCAGGAAATAAATGCATAAAAATAGGAGGAAACACTTTGCAGTGGCCCCAATGGAGTACTGCTGGAATTCACAATATATCCCAAATAGCGGATGGTGATCACCTCCGAACCTTTGATTCCCTGCGGGAAGAATTCTGCATCGACAACAAGCAAGAAGGGCAATATATGCAGCTTAAGCACTGCACGCGCAAGGCACTAGGAACCGCCCGTGGACGGTTAAGATTTCACCCATTGTCACCTATCTGCAGACGTGGGGTCGACACAGAGGCGTCATGGCTGGCCTATATGCAGAGATAACAAACCACCTTTACTCGCAACCCCTCCTAGAGCGAATGCGTCTAAAATGGCAAGAACAACTGGAGACAGTCTATACTGAAGAAGAGTGGCCGGACATAATTGAAGCCCTTGATAGGGGGGTCCGAGAGGCCCACCTGAAATTCGGTTTATTTAAAACTCTTCAAGACTGGTACTAGACCCCCATGAAACTCTTCAGGGCAGGCCTGATACCACACGCGAAATGCTGGCGATGCGCGGACCTCCACTGTGACCTACTTCATATTCTACGTCATTGCCCAACAATACAATCCTTATGGGACACAGTGCGTCGCACACTCGCGGACTTTATACTGATACCAGACCCGATACCACCATCACTCATTTTTCTACATGATATGCGTCCATATCCCTACCTATCACGACCCCAAAAACGGCAGCTCCATACGGCAATTGCCATAGCTAAAATCTGCATACTTCGACACTGGAGGTCTAGCGTAGCCCCAACATCAGCAGAATGGATGACAGCCATGTTCCAAACTGCCACTCACGAACGTGTAATTTATAATCTACAGGACCAAGCGGCTCTAACCGTGGAAGTTTGGAGACCCTTCCTGGCGGGATCATGAGGCAGCGGGAGGAAGTCTGGTGGACAGCAGCCAACACTCCAGAACCCCCTCCACCCCCTCCCTCCCCCCTTGCCCCCCCACCCACTCCCGTATTATTATTATTTTCCTTTTCTTCTATCCTCCAGATCGCCCGCTTTGAAAAACGCCCACCTCCCCGGTCCGCTCATTTACGCACCAGATGACTTGCTACCTTCCACCCTACCTTGCCAGTCCTTGAACACTTAATGCATTTAGAAAGATCTCGACCTCTAACACACCCAAACCTAGGCCTACACGGACATTCCCCCGCTTACTTTCCCTCAGTATCTCCTCTCCTCCCCAGACAGGAAATAATCGAAAGACTTACTTAATTATCTCGAAACACTGACTCTCGGGTCCCTCCCCTCTCCCCCCCCCCCCCAACTCCCTTTTTTCTCTCCCTCCCCTTATTTCTTTTTCTTTCCTATCCCTCTCTCCCCCATCCCTCTTTCTTACGGTTTTTGTTTTCTCTCCCTTCCCCCCATACTTCCCCCTCATTCACTCATCATCTTTCCACCTATTAATCAGTATACTTAGCAGATTGTATGCATCCATATACAGGGAGTGAATAATTATTAGGCAAGTTGTATTTTTGAGGATTAATTTTATTATTGAACAACAACCATGTTCTCAATGAACCCAAAAAACTCATTAATATCAAAGCTGAATATTTTTGGAAGTAGTTTTTAGTTTGTTTTTAGTTTTAGCTATGTTAGGGGGATATCTGTGTGTGCAGGTGACTATTACTGTGCATAATTATTAGGCAACTTAACAAAAAAAAATATATACCCATTTCAATTATTTATTATTACCAGTGAAACCAATATAACATCTCAACATTCACAAATATACATTTCTAACATTCAAAAACAAAACAAAAACAAATCAGTGACCAATATAGCCACCTTTCTTTGCAAGGACACTCAAAAGCCTGCCATCCATGGATTCTGTCAGTGTTTTGATCTGTTCACCATCAACATTGCGTGCAGCAGCAACCACAGCCTCCCAGACACTGTTCAGAGAGGTGTACTGTTTTCCCTCCTTGTAAATCTCACATTTGATGATGGACCACAGGTTCTCAATGGGGTTCAGATCAGGTGAACAAGGAGGCCATGTCATTAGATTTCCTTCTTTTATACCCTTTCTTGCCAGCCACGCTGTGGAGTACTTGGACGCGTGTGATGGAGCATTGTCCTGCATGAAAATCATGTTTTTCTTGAAGGATGCAGACTTCTTCCTGTACCACTGCTTGAAGAAGGTGTCAACCCGAAAAGGCCCCACAAGCTCATCTTTGATGATACCAGCCCAAACCAGTACTCCACCTCCACCTTGCTGGCGTCTGAGTCGGACTGGAGCTCTCTGCCCTTTACCAATCCAGCCACGGGCCCATCCATCTGGCCCATCAAGACTCACTCTCATTTCATCCGTCCATAAAACCTTAGAAAAATCAGTCTTGAGATATTTCTTGGCCCAGTCTTGACGTTTCAGCTTGTGTGTCTTGGAAGTGTTCATACAGAATCTATTAATTCAGTAGCTGGAGGTCTAGGATCAGTATGAGGGATCAGTCCATTCTGGGTATTAAGAAGTAGAGGAAGTACATTCGTTTATCACACGGGCATGGGGGAAAGAGCTCAATGACATCATTGGCTAGGAGAGCCTGCACCTCCGCCTTGAGCAGCTGGAGTTGGTCTGAACTGACAACAATGTGTCAAGGTGGAATGTTTGGTGGCAGGGTGTAGAATGCTAAGCAATCCCTCTGCTTTACTACAGAGAGCATTAAGTTGACTGAAGTAATTCCCACTGGAAGGGAAAAAACCTCGGTCTTCCCCCAACAGGTGTTGTATGATTTGGGGAATGGAAGGAGTGCCACTGCTTTGAGGCAGATAAGCTTCAGTTGGAGCCACCTCACCACTTGCTTTGGTCATTGCTTCTCTAACCATCACATGTAAAGGTCCTTGGGGTTTGTGTGTTCTGAGAGAACTACTTCTGGTGCCTTTTGATGGATGCTGGAGCTTAGGCCCAACCTCTGGTGCGGTGCCTCTGCAAGGTGGACCTTTTGAGGTGGAGGACTGTAGAGCACCCAATAATTTAGCTAGGTCTGTGTCTTTTTTTAATCTTTTCCAGTATGGCATCAACCTGAGGACGGAAGAGAAGCTCCTCATGAAATCAAAAGGTACACTGAGAAGTTGCATCATGCTTGGCTCCAAATACTTGGAGCCAAGCATGATGCCTTAAAAAGATGCTGATATTTCTATCACTGGCAGCAGTATATGCAGCATCCAAGGCGCATCTAATGTTGGCATTAGATATGATTTTGTCTTCAGCTACCAGCTCTTTCCTTTTACCAACGTGCATGATTATTTCTTCACTTTCCTCCAGTAGTGACTATCGTAACAGGAAAGCAGGCCCACGGAGTTGGCAATAAATCAATGTATGATGGCCTCTAATACTATATGCTTGCCAACAACATCAATATACTTGCTTTCTTTGTCAGGTGGAGGGGCATCACCCATTGCCCGCACTGAGAAACATTCATGCACCTTGAGCAACACAAGTAAGTTGGGTGGAACTTGACCATGACTGTATACTGAGTCGTCTGGAGCTGGTCTGATTTGTTTCTCCACCCTTGGAGTGATGACGTTTTCCTTCACCACCTCCTAGAAAATTTTTGTAGCAGTTTTCATAATGCTTCTGAGAAGGGGGAGGCACTGTATAGATCTTTCCATTTTGGACAAGAGGTCAGTATGAGGAAATCATGCTTTTTATTCACCACTTGCTTCTTCACATTGTGATAGTGGGCAGTTCTCTGTATTATTGCATGAGAGGTGGTGCAATGAGATGAGGAAGCTTTTTGTGGGGTAAGGATCCAGGTCCGGATTGTCCGGGGGGGGGAGCATCATGATAGTCTTCACAGGGGTGGTCCTCTTTCCGAAGAGTGAAGGGCTTGCAGTGAGGGTTCCAAGAGTATTGCGCCATAGAGGTCTAAGTTTGTCAGCACATTTAGGTGTGGATTGTGGAGGTGTGTGGGGGCGTGGGTGTGGAGAGGGTGAAGGGAAAACCTAGGGGATGGGGTAAGGGGTTTAGGCTTGGGGGGCAGCTTCTAAGCCTCTTTGGGGCAGGAGGTGAGAGAGACTCTCACAGTAGGTCATCCTCAAAAGCCAATCTATTTTTCTTCAGGAAAGAAAAGACCAATATATTGAGAAAAAGACAGAGACTGACAGAGAGATATCAAGAGAGAGAAACAGAGAGACCAGCAGTCTCTTCCATGACACTCGCCCACAAAAGTCACTCTCCAGAATACGCCCTGTAGTGCATAAAAGTTCTGTCAATGCCAGTTGTTGATGGGGGCTTCCAGTTTCAATGCATCAAGAATGCGGTTCATTGAAGAGGCACAGGGGTGCCAGTGAAGAGTCCTTCCAACAAGTGATCGATGGGCAGAAGGTTTTTGCAAAGTCAATGGGTCTGAAGAATGAAAGGCTATCCTACAGAGTTTTGCAATATATGGTCGGTGCCAGAGCTAGCACTTGAACGTCTGACACCGATGGATGAAGAAAACAACCTAAGATAGAGGCTTTGGTCACGTGCATTGTCAAACACAAGAAGTGTAACAACAAGTCTTGTGACACAAAACATGTTGCAAACACGCAGGCCAAACACTAGATTGCAGGAGTATGCATAGCAAGTGCACCTACAGTTACCCATATTATTAAAAGTGAGGTTAAGATGACACCATCTCAAAATATGTTTGTGTAAAAGAATGACCCAAATTTCCAATACACAAACATCTATTAATGGATTAAGAAGAGCAACCTTTAGTATTGCAAGGCAGATGTTCATGGTGGCTTAATTCCAATAATACTACCTCACTCTAGCTGCCACAAGCAACAGAACACAAACACATGCAGAACCACTTAATGATTTGTCCAACATTCAATCCAGTCTTCATAATGCATGCTTGCATCTTTAAAAGTAAGATGAGATGCAATCCTGACAGTAAAAAAAAATTGAAAAAAAGGGGTAGGAGTTGCTGGAACTCTGAATGTATATAGGGTAAACTCACCATTCCAGGAGGCTGCTCTTCCAGTGGGGGAGGCTTCATCACTGCCAGGACTCTGGTCCCGAATCTCTCTGTGGTCTGAAAGTCTGTTTCACCATCCACTAAGGTCTGAAACACAAAGAGAAGGGATAAGAAAGACCTAGATGTCAGGATACATCTGCCCTCAAACACTAGCTCTACTGAAAAATACACACGGAGAGACAGATTTTGAGCCACAGGTCTTTATGCCCTGAATGTCTCAGGGGCACTGACGTCATAAGTGCTTAAACTTTTCTTCTAAGAATCAAGCATTCATCTACTTCCACGTCCACTGATCTACACAAAACACAGTCAGTTTCTCACCTAGTCAACATACTCCCTCATAACACTATTACCAGCTCACATATTAGTCTTCTTGCTATCCAACATCTTGCCACCAGTATATAACTAAGGTGCCACTCCATCACTGTCAACATAAAGCAAATACGCCCACTTACCCAGTCCACTCTCCATTTAGGTACGCAAACACCTACACAATATCCAAACATCCATTCATCTACTGATCACTGTAAGTCCCCCCACAACCTGCTCAGAGATTCAACAACACAGCTATCCATTCAGTCTACAATGACCCTCTAGTCACGGCATGGCACACTCTTCTCCACCCAACAGCCCACTCACCGATTCTGTCAATCGCAGTCCAAATCACCATCACACATTCACATTCATGAATCCAGGCACTTGGTTACCCAGTCATCAGCACATGGTCCTGCCATTCTCTGGGCAGCCATCAGCACTTCTCACTCATTTATCCACATTCACGTACTAGCAAACATGGATTGATACATTATTTCCCATCCCTAGGGAAAAGTGTATAATGTACATAACAAGGGAAACAGTTCTTCCTTTGTGGGCATTCATGGTTAATTAGATTTAAAAGTTAACAAGGTTATCCCTACTGTACCAAATAAGGTTTCATGGTATAGCTGAATGCAATATGGAACAGAACACACAATACTATCTATATAAAAAATAAATTTTAGAACTTATTAGAAGAAAAAGGTGCGACATGTGTGTCTAAAGTGCATGTAAATGTGCAATTTTCTTGACAACAAATAAGGCATGCAAAAGATAAGTACAGTGGTTCTCATTAATCCAGACGTTAACTTGTAACGTTTCCACCACAATAAAAACTTATTATAAAAGGCCATCATCAGGACAATATAAGAGACCATAGGAACGTAGCATCCCTAAAAAATAGAAACACATTTAAAAGCAGTTCCTGTAGTTTGCGTAGACACACACATAATAAAGCTCATAAAATGATAGTTTGCAGATTCAAGTTGTCGCTCTTCTGTTATCTATGCAATCTAGTGCTCTAGTTTAAAAATATATATATCATAGCTGAACTGGTCCAGAAGCTCCCGATTACTAAGGATTGAGATTGAAGAACCGGTTGCTGAGGCAACAGTGGTCCTAGGATTGTGGTTTGCCGATGTTATCATGTCTGAGGTGCGCCAGAGTAGCAGCCACAGCAAGGAGAAGCAGCCATGTGCACCTCTGATGCTGGGAGAAAGGCTGAGAGATGACATCATTGGCCACCGTGTACCAGATCTTCTGTTAAGTGGGCCAAGACTTCATATTCCAATGAGCAGCAAAGCCTCCAGGATGTGGTGAGTCAACCAATGGAGAGTCTGCTGAGCTGGGGGGGTAAGGTGAGAGCTCCTGCCCATGACCCTAGGTGCCACGCCAGACAAAGAAAATAAACCCTAGCTCTATACCACACAATGCCGGGGGGTGGCAACAACACTCAACAAACTCAAAGTAGGATGATCCTAACACTGAACACACAGGGCCCTGACCCTCCTGACCTACATCAGAAACTAGCTGGGATGAAAACTAAGTGAGGAGACACCTTGAGACACCACCCAGAGTGGCAACATTCATCACATGAAAGGGAGGCAAGGTGCTGGGTGTGTGACTGGCCATTCTTGCCTAGCAGAGGGCAGCTGGCATCCTCATGAAGTGTGCACTCACCTGCCCTAGGGGACCCAGTGCGCTACACAGTAGAACAACGGATTGTATTGAGGATTTAGCAACTGTGGCGAAAGGTCATAACTTGCACAAAGTCACCTCCCGGGGAACACCACCACTCACCCACAACAAGGTCAATGCAGGGACCAACAACACCTAGTATATCATGGTCCATGATAAAGGGCTGAAGAATGCACAGGCTGCAAAACTATAAAAATATGCCTTAAGGAGTGACTTTCTGTAGCCCACTGGAAGGTCTCAGTACAGTGCTTGGGGAGAAGAGAGAAGGTCCTTCAGAGACATCCTATGAGCAATTAAAGGCACTGGATCTGTACTGGAAGGTAAAACAGCTATATAGTGGCCACAGACATAACTCTGTCACATGCTGATTTTAAGAAAATGTCAGCAAGGGAGTCAGGGCGGGCAACATTCAAGCTCAATCAAGACACTTCAGAAGGAAAATCAATTGAGGGAAAAAAAATCTAGCAACTCAATGGATTGGTTGAGGTGAAATTGAGAGACTACCTTAGGTAGGAGTTTAAGGTTGGTTCGAAGAACCACTTTGCCTCTGTGTATTTGGAAGAAGGGTTCTTCTAAGGTCGCTTACTATCACGCCTGAGTGAGGTAATGGCAACTAAGAATGCTACTTTCCACAAAAGGAATTGAAGGGGTCATGAGTGTAGGCGCTCAAATGGGGGACCCAGGAGTCTGGTGAGAACAATGCTAAGGTTCCAGGGCGGTGCTGGAGAAACCCTTTTTGGAATAATTCATTTGAGTCCTTCATGAATTCTTTGACAATTGGAATCTTGAAAAGTGATAGATATATTTTATTTTGCATTGCAGCAAGGTGTAACCATATGGAAGCATACGGTAAATTTGCCTTTTGAAAGTGAAGTAGGTAGCATACAATGTCTTGCATCATAGCTTTGAGACAATCAATTTGTTTGGATTGACAATAGTAAACAAAGTACTACCATTTTGCTGAATAATCGGATCTAGTGGTGGGTCTGGGTGCTTCCTTGAGAATATCCATACATTCTGGTGGTAAAATCAAGGCAGCCAAACTCTATGACCTCGGGAGCCAAATTACTAGGTGAGAGTTTTTGGGTCTGGGTATCTAATTTCTCCTTGATTTTGAGTGAGAAAGTCCGGCCTGTTGAGGAGCTCTTCTTGTGGAACTACAGAGAGGCTGTGAACCAAGGCTGATACACCCAAGTAGGAGATACCAGGATCACTGTGAGATGTTTGCTTGAGCTTCCAACCCAGAAACTGAAGGAGAGAAGGAAAAGCATTATAAAATATCCCTGACCAACTCCTCCACAGTGCGTTTGGGCATGTAGCATTTTCTGCTGTGGTGAAAAGGTCAATCTGAGGGAACCACCACATTTGGAAATATGGTAAGAGGACTTGTTTGTGGAGTTCCCATTTGTGGACTTGTTGATACATCCTGCTGCATATGGTACTCTGCCAACAAGTGAACATTGTGGTGAAGAACCCACTTCCATATGGTCTGAGACAGGTGTGATAGTTGCGAAGACTGTGTCCCCCCCCCCTGTTTGAATATAATACATGGCTGTCATGTTGTCCATTTGGGTTTGGACAACCTTGTGAGACTTATAAGGAAGAAAGTTTTCAGTGCTAAGTACACTGCCTGAAGCTCTAGGTAGCTGATGTGTGGAGATTGATGCCTGGCATCCGAAAGACCTTGTACTGGTAGGTCTTGTAGGTCAGTACCCCAACCCGTCTGTGATGCGTCCGTGGTGAGAGTGATGTGGTGAACTGGGTCCAGAATAGGCCGCATTTTTAACAGGTTGTTGGTGTTCCAACATTGCAGAGAATAGTGAATGAGGTGGTCTAGCAACACAAGATCCTCCAATTTACCCTGTGACAGACCACTGACAGGCTAGTCACTGCTGCAGGGGAACACGTGTAACCGCGAATGTCAAAGTGTGGCAATGCAGGACATCCTCAGTGCGGGAGCCTGGTTTATTTGGAACTAGGGTAAGGTTGCCTGAAAGTTCTGAATCCGAGCAGAACCGGGGCAGGCTCGCACCAAATGTGTGTTCAGGATTGCTACCAAGTAAGGTTGAACCTGTAGAGGCTGAAGGTGATACTTGGGGATGATGACAGTATTCCCCGTGAAGCAGGTCTAGCATCTTCTGAGTTTGTTGTTGGCACTGCTGATGTGTGCTGGCTTTGATGAGCCAATCGTCTAAGTAGGGGAATATGTGAACATTTTGTCTTTGCAGATGTGCTGCGATGACTGCCAGGCTTTTTGTGAGCACTTGACGTGAGGTATTCACATCGATTGGAAGGACTGTGAAGTGTTTGCCTGCTATGACACATCTTTAAGTAAATGCAGTGAGAAGGGTGTATTGGTATGTGGAAGTAAGCATCCTTTAGGTCTAATGCTGTCATAAACTTGCCTGTTGAAGGAGTGGAATGACATGCTGTAAGGCAACCAAATGGAAGTGTTCTCATAGCATGTACTTGTTTAGAGGCCTGAGATCTAGGATTGGACTTATAGACACATCCTTTTAGGGGATTAGGAAGTAAATGGGAGCATACCCCTGAGCCCTGTTGTTCACAATGAAGGGGTTCTATGGCCCCTTTGAGGAGAGGGACTTAGATTTCCTGCCTGAGTAGCGACTGATGTTCCTGTTATAACCTGTGAGTGCAAGATGGATTGCTGTGCAGTGTGGTAATGAGCCCCAGACACTAGCCATGTTGGATAATGGCTAGTACACATTTCTCTGTGGTGATGGTATTCCAGACTGGGTGAAAAAACTGAAGTCTTCCCTCAACAGGTGTTGTGTGGTAAAGTGAGAGGATTACGTAGTCACTGTTTTGCAGTGGGTGTTGCTCAGCGTGCAGAGGAACCTTTACCTCTACTCTTATTGTTATTTCCCCTGAAGAAGCCTCTATAATAACTCTTGGTGTAAAAGGTCTGGAGCGTCTTTTCTTGGAAGGTGAACTTCAGTGATGAAAGGAGCCCCTAGGAGTGAAAGTTTGTAGCGCTCCCATTGACTTAGCCTTGTCCTTTTTCATTTTGTCTACCATAGGATCGACCTGAGTCCCAAAAAGGTGTTCTTTGTCGAAGGGCATATTTAGAACTGCCTGCTGGATCTCCTGTTTAAATCCTGAACACCGCAACCAGGCGTGTCTCCTAAGAAGGATACTAGTGTTTATTCCTCTAGCTGTGGTATTTTCAGCGTTGATGGCACAACAAATGCAATTCTTCAGATGGTCTGCCCCGCCCTAACAATTATCTGGCCTCTCTTCCTATGTTATTACTTCTGGGAGGCCCTGTAAACGTTCCTCCATCTCATTCCAGTAGGCACTATCATAGCCGTTCAACAGGGCCTGAGAGATGGCGATACACCAATAGTTGGCAGTCTGAATTGCAACTCTCTTCCCAACAGCATTTAATTGTTTGCTTTCCTTTTCAGGAGGGGAGTGTTCCTAGTAGCCTGACCGCTGGGTCAGTTAACTCAGAATGAATAAGTGGTCTGATAGTGCTGCTTTACATTTCTTGTCCACTCTAGGGATCGTTGAAGATGTCATCAGAACTCCTGGTACCAAGGGCAAAAACTGGATGTCCCTGTGTGTAGAGGCTAGAGTCTCGAAAAGAAAATCCTGTTCCAGGGATTCTTTGTGCAGTTCGACATTATGAAAGGCTGCTGCTCTAGCAATGACCTATTGGTAGGAGGTTGCATCCACAGGAGAGGAGACACGGGCTGGATTTAAATCTGGGTCATTTGGCATGGTGGGATCCATAACATAAAAGTCCCTAGGGTCAGGATCAACTGATGGCCCCAATAGGCACCCGGTCTCTGACTGTGGTGACCCCTAAGGTCAGTTATCCAGTGGGTCATGTATAGGTGAGAATGGTGGAGGAGAATTAGGGGGAGGGAGATAGAGGTGGTCGTGAAGTTGAGGAGGGGAGAGGGTGTAGGAGGAGGGTGGTAGGCAGCGCTATTGGCCTTGTCTTTAGTCTTATTCCTGGGAGGAAGGGAAGATCCAGTGCCTCCACAAAGGTCAACTTTCTCTTTCAACGTGGAGGAAAGGAAGCAGAGTAGCAATGATGCAGTAAGTTTCTACTTGATTTTAATCTTCCTCTGGTGAATGTCTAATTTTTCAAGAATGGGCTCAACAGGGGATGTAGAAGCCGAAGATGGTCTAAAGCCTTTTGTCTCCGAAGATTTTGGTACCAAGAGCTTGGATCGACGAGTCCTGCCGTCCCGATTTTTTTTCTTTGATCGGAACGACTTGCAGGCGTTGCAGTCGGTCTCTTTGTGGTTGGGTGAAAGGTACTGCTTTACACACGAGGTGTTGTTCAGTGTATAGATATTTCACATGACAGTGGAGGCAGAATCTGAAAGGTGTGCATTCCATCACCAGAAACGCATTTTCAATGAAGCTGGTGACAGCAGAAAAGCAGGGCAGGACAGGCCGTGCCCCAATGGGTGGTCCATTGACAAAGCCCGAAACAACGATTTTCGTGAGAAGCGCAGAAGTGGAAAAGTGCAATCGAAAACAACACCGTTGAGGACAGTAAAGAACCGAAGAATCATACTGAACAGAGTCGAAGCATGGAGCAGAGGCACACACGTCCGAATCAGACAATGTAGAGAAAACAATCTAACAATGGTGTTGATGCCCTTGCACAATATCACCGAGAGGAGGAGTCACTCGACCTCGTGACTCAAAAGACTTCTTCAAAGAAAAACAACATGCACAACTCCGGACCAAACACTAGATGGCAGGAGTATGCAGAGCATGTGTACCTATAGCCACACATGCCATTGAATACAAATTTCTATAGCTTCTTGGTATTTCCCACGAAGACTCCATTACCTAATGCTCAAAACGCTGGAGGATTGGCTGGCACGGGTTTTGGACCCAATACTAGGCGGTGCACAGTAAACATTTTATAAAGGGAGAACTCAAACTTATTAGAGGTAGTCAGCAATCAGGGTGAGACATCCAGCTAAGGACACTTGTTATGGCCATGAGGCTCATGGATATCTGGAGAGACAAGCACCACTTGGAAAAGCAGTACTCCTATGCTCATGATACCTTAAACTCCCCATCTAGACCAGATTTCTTTCTGAAAGCAAGAGCACAAGGGGCAAATGTTTCTTGAATACCACGTACGTGCCTAGTGGAATTTCCGACCATTCGTCAATCAGCACGCGATTAGCACATACACCCTAAAGACAGCAGAAATTGGACCTCAGGAAACTACAAAAATGACACAATAAAGAAATTTAGAGTGACCACTACAGAACTAGATTTTAAGGGAAATGCGGGGTCAGTGAGATCAAGGGTGGTGCTACGAGAAGCCTATAAAACACTGATTAGGGAGAGCCTTAACTCACACATAATGGGTAAATGAAGAGGAAAACAAAGATGTGTTAGTGTTTGACACTAACCTTCAGGAGTGGAAACAGGAGTATGCCACCCGATCCGCAACTCATTCACAAGACAGCACTGCACGAGGCCAGTAAAGAAGACTGATGGAAGGGGAAGCAAGGGCACCATATAGGGCCAAACAATTTAGGAGACCACTAGTAGAATAACTTTAGCATACCCTTCTACATTTACAGACACTGTATTTTCCCCTTGCATTCTGTACTTGTTGTCATCGTTATTACACCTTTGACCCCGTGCACTGCACCATAACCTTGTTCACATATGTAGCATCCTTTCCATCTGATAAAAAATATTATATTTCTTTGTGGTATGATTATTATTGTGTGATCTTTTCTTTACAGCATCATTTAACTCATCAATCCAATTACACACAGAATAATTAAGCTCACTGATACATCAACTCATATCTACCACAGCTGTCACTCACTCAGGTGCAAAACATGTACATGCAGCTATCTGCACCTGCTCACAGACCTAGCCTCTAATATATAAACACACATACTTAAATGTGGCAAAGTAAAGGTAAGGGCGATTTATTTCCCACACCATTACTGTGGCCTTTACTTTTCAACATATAATTTGATATGGATCCTGCACCCAAATTGGCTAGGATTATCGTTGGCATAGTAAATCATTTTTGTCAAAGTAATGGTGATGCTGATGTAAAGGTTAGGTCTGTAGCAATGGGTGTCAATGTACTGACAAACATCAAGCTTATTTACAAAAAATAATTAATCAGTGATGCATACCCAGCCAGTCGATTCAATCATCTTCAGATCCATAGGGTCTCCAATGGGCTGATCTTTCAGAAGAGTCACAGAGTGGCAGGCTGCAAGGGCAAAGAGTAAGGGTCCATCTGGAAGATGACGTAACTCATGCTGAATGGGCAGGAAGCAGCCCTGATCCAGGGGCACTACTCCCCAAACATCGAGGCCTTCTTCAGTCAGTGTTCCTGTCTATGGGTAGGCAGGGACAGAGAAAGGGAAAGCAACTGAGCAAGGAACCAAGATAAGCAAAATGGATTAAAACAGTGTGGTAAGAGGAGAGAAATGGCAACAGAAGCGAACAGATGGGTAGGAGAAAGAGAAAGCTGATGAGCATGAGGGAAAATGGAAAAAGGAAGAAGAAGAAAGAGAGCGGGGGGCATAATAGGATCAAGGGGTGAGAAAAGGAGAAGGGAGCTGAAGTAAAGTGGAGAAGAAAAGCAATGGACACCAGTGAACAAAGTGTAGTGAGGGGTAAAGAATGTAAAAGAAAATAGGGAATGAAATAAACAAAAGAAGAAAAACAAGAAGGGAAAGTGACAGGCGATAAAATGCAGACGTGAAAAGGATGAAGTGGTGCATGGCATAAATAAAATGTGTGTACAGAGGTTAACAGAGGCAGATGTACAACTGGAACTGGAAAACATTAACCACACAACAGACTTTAAAACAAATTGGAAAGGACAGAGGACTTTTTTGCGTTCACAATTATGGTTCTGAGAAGGGGTAAAAGAGGTGACAATGTTTCACAAAATGAGAGGCAGGGGCAAAGACCAGCTGTTAAAATAATCATTTACTACACAACACTAATATAAATAGAAATGTTACTTACTTGCAACAATAGTTTTCAGGAGAAGGATTCTCCTCAAATTTATACTTTTTGAATCATTCCCCCATCACCAACTTGGACATCAGAAATATCTACTTTCTACAATATTTTTTCAAACAATTTTTTCTCCCTTCTGTTTTTCCCAAGAACTATTTGAAACTTTAGAAAAGAACAACAAAACTATATTACCACAATGGGTGAATATCTATAAAATGTTACACAGTGAATGAATCTTACTTAGGGGCCGAGAGACCAGCCGTTTTTCATTCACACTGTGGCTTCCAAACTATTTGTCTGGTAGGTTATCAATTTTCCCACCTGCAGTCCTGCACATCCAAATTCTATTTTGATTGATAAGAATACATAAAATAGAAGAAGTTCACCTCAGTTTAGCTGAGTGAGTAACAATAATAACGGTTAATAAATGCTGCATTTGCTATACAAAAATTGCTCCAAATGTCTCCACTTCAGGTATTTGTCTACATTTCTGGTGTTTTGCAGGAACACAGGTGACCATCTGCAGACCAGTAATCAATTGGTATGGAACCCATTAATATCAAGTTGTATCTAGATGCATTTCTTCAGTTGTGTGGTGCAAAAGATCCAGCAGTTTTTGTTTTGTTTTCTTTTTAATCCGGATGGAGGAAAAGTTCACCATAATTTCACCTGACATCAACATAAACGACATTTAAGTAATTCCTAAAAAGTTCACCGACAAGTGGTGTTCATGTAAAGAACAATGCTTCCAGTGGGATGTGATGAAGCCAGTAGTTTATTATGGAGACCAAACACTGGTAGAAATAAATGGTGGTGTACATTTCTCCCAGTGAGAGGCAGATAACGAGGAACAAACTCTTGGCAATCAAAGTGCATCTTCCTGACTGTGTGTGTTTATAGTGGCAGAGGATTCAATGTAATGATGTCAAGATAACGTATTCTGGAAACAAGGCCAAGACTGACAATTCCTAGGCCAGCCAACTCCCAAACAACTAACTCCCAACCCTTACCTTAATTTAGAACGCAACAACAAAGACCAGGGAACACAGAAACAAAGTGTCCCATTGCGCATTGAAATATACCAGTGGACCCATATTCCGGATCAGCCAATTATATCCAACAAGAACATAGCAACCATCAGACAGCCACCCACACTAATCAGAAAACCACATGAACACCATTAGACACCTTTGCATAGCATCTGACAGTACACACAATCAAACGTGCATTGCCTACCACCCTTTATTCACTCTGCAGACAATGTTTGCCAGCCAGTATAACACACTTTACTAATCGCCCACTAAAACAGGGGGGGCAGGGGAAGGTATCGGTGCTGGCCCTTAGTAGAAGATAGCAGCCTATATGCAATAGCGAACCAGGTACAGGACAAAGTGGGAGCTGTCCCAGCTCCTTCTCTGCCTACAAGATATATGACCTGAAAGTGGAAAAGTAGTCTGCTGAGATACAGTCCCTCTTAAATATAAACTTTCCAAGACACTCTGGTTAACTGGTGGAATGCAGCTTTAATGCATCTAACATTGCAGGTAATGTGCACTTTAAGGCTGTGAGCTCTGGATTTGTTACTACTTTCCAGACTGACTTTAGCATTATACTTTCAGCCATACACTCACTGTTTGAGTGTTTTGAGAGGTTTCCCGATTGTCTTGGCATTAATAGGTGGTATTTTGGCGTGGCTTTTTTTGATTCGCAATGGCTACCCCATCTCTACGAAAAAGAGTCACGAAGCTCCCACCAGCTCAACTTTGTCATGCGTGCACAATGCAGTACTTTAGAAAAATCACTTTTGGAAGAACTTGACAAGAATGGGTCATTGTCATTTCGACCGGTTTTCTGCTGTGTGCAGCCTGTCTTCCGTTGCTTATGGTGCCCTTTTGAACACACACGGAAAGTGTGCCTTGTTTTGCAACAAGTACTTTCAGTGGACATTAATCCGATGATGTTCTGCATGAGGGTTCATTGCTGGAGTTGCCCTCTGAGACTAGGGTTGCTACGTGACGCCGTCTATGAGACACCCTTTGTAGCATGGGCATTTTATCTCTTACGTTTTTTATGATCACTCGCGCTTTTACAGGCTAGTAGTTTAATATTTTTACTAGTTTTTTTAAGGTCCTAGACTCTACACTCCTGAACTAGCAAGGGGAGGCTGCTGTGGGTTCTCCTTAATGCCGGGGTTAGACACCCTTTTTTTATTTTTATTTAGCTTTAGGCCCGTTGCTTGTGCCATTTTAAACTCAGACACATTTTATTTTGCGTTCCTATATTTTAACAAGGATGCTTTTAGCTAGTTTTCTTTTTTTCAAATCAGCTGCTTCATCCCGAAAAGACAGTTATTTGTGCTGCACGTTATGTTAGCCCTTTGTACACAATGCACTTTGTGCCCTGTTCAAGGCGGTCATGGTTGGTACACGATATTCTAATTTGTATTGCCACTCCAGGAGATCAGGAGTCAGTCCCCACTTCCTACACACATCAAGACATCAGGCCTGTTCTTAGAAAATTGCACGGTTTATTATCTAAACATCATATAAGCATAGGAAGGGCAGAGGGCATTCCAGGCATGACCGTCCTGAGACGCACATCATTCCATTGTCACCTTCGCTGATCCTGGCTTTGACACTTCAGCTACCAGAGAGGACTGCCGTCCAGACAACAGGCAGAACCTTGCCAACCACTTTAGGTATAGGGCCGAGGCAGAAGGGTTACTACCAGTATGCTTTCGGATCTTAGACAGAGTGTAGGTAGGAATATTTAGGCTTTTAGGATCAAAAATGATGGTGTTTATCTTCTTCACATTGATTGTAATGTTGATGCTTTTTATACTAGGATCCAATTGCTTCAATAAATGAATTGAAATGAATTTGCATCTCATGTCCAGCCTTGGCATGTGTGAGTCGCCCAGCAACTAAACGAAAGGAGTAAGATCTGTTCTCCATGACCTCCCTGAGGAGTCAGTGTCATGTTTCCACAAATCACCTCTTCCTTTCCAGGGTGGGTTAGGCACTGTGGGCTAGCCAGGAGTTAGGCTGACAGCTTCCAGACGGTGTGGGACTGACTCAGTCACCACCACATGGTGGTGCTGCTGCCCTAAACATGCAGTATTATTGCCATAATAGGAACTGCAAGACATGGTGTTTTACGATGAGGCCCACAGCAGGTAACAGCTTCCTGGAACGAATTGCAAGTTGGGTAAAAGCCCTGCTGCCAGCTGTCCAAGACTTCCATCACCCTGAACATGAACCCAGGACATGAAAGAGACCTGGAACAGCAGACACGCCACCCTTTTTAAATAGCAAATATGAAGCCGGGGCAGATGTAAGTTTCCCTGGTGCTCCTTGGGCTGCGAAGAAATCAGAATGTATTCATTCCACATTGCCCGTATGAGAAAGGCAGATACTTTGACCCCTTGTCCCTCTGCCTTGTATATGGGCACCACTTATTGCACAAAGGTGAAGTGGCATGGGAAGTCAGGTATTTGTTCACTGTGCCCCTTCTATCTTGCCTAGGATGAGGGAGACTGCAAATTGTAGAACTCTCACTTTTTGCGGAAGAGATGAAGAGGAAAATAGTCCAGTGGATGTCAACATTTAAAACAAATTGATGCACAGGTAACTTGGCGCAGTGGACTTCATTGGCGTTTAAGGATTCTCTATCTTGACCTGCTGATTTACATTCAATAACCAAAAGAGAACTATCCACATCTTGTTCAAATTACAGGGATGTCTACGGTCTGCTGGTAGACTAGGAGAAATCCACCAGAAGTGCGAACCACCAGCATTGTTACATGACACTAAATTACAAGTTGCAGTCAGCCACATTAAATGAAGGTCGTCAATGACCAAAAAAGTGTTAGGATCTCTATATCACCCCACTGCTCCAATGCACTAAGCGCAAATTGTCGGGTTGGGCAGAGCTCCTCTATTATTAATGGTTAATGGGACAGGGTACCATCTACAAGACCGCTATGATCCTTCATCTTCTCAATGTCACACAAACTACTGTTACCCACATAGAACACTGCTCTTCCAGGACCTCAAAACAATGCTCACCCACTTCCATTAATATGCTGGAACACACCCCTTAAAAGTAATCAATTGCTGGGAAAATTAACTAACGAGACCACGCGTGATGTGGGGCACTACTTCCTCAGGTGGCAACCTTGAGAGGCTCTGTGCATGGTAACTCAGAGGCATCTCCATAGTGAGTGGTGCATGGGCATAAAGTCACAAAGGGATTTCAACTGCTGGCGAAAGAATGCAAACTTAGTAACACTCAGTTCTTTAGATACTTAGAGCTCCGTCATGCTTTGGAGTTTGAACGGTCCCAGAATTCAGCCTTCTAGAAAACAAGGTAAGAGTAGGTAGAAAAGGCATCTCCCAAATTTATAGATGTTCGTTTTCAAATTTTCTGGATCACCTTGTAAACTGGAGAGAGAAATGGTAGGGAGAGCCCACTTTTAGATAAGGAATGGGTGGAGGCAAAAATTAATTCATGCTGCCTAGCCGACTCTGCCCACCTCCGATTAATAAACTTTGAATATTTTCACAGAGTTTACTATCAGTGGACCAGATTGTGGTAGATGGTAAGTGTGTCCTCTCCAAATTGCCCTCAAGGTACAAGCGCTTAAGACACATTCTTAAAAGTGATATGATCATGCCCCAAGATGAAGGGGTATCAGCAGCAAATTAAAAGAATTGTCGATGGCAGTCGACCACCTGTTGCCTCTGGACCTCAACATGACACTTTGGTTATAATGGATGGCTGGGATTGGAACCCTGGCACTATGTAGTGGGATTCTGGTTTGTGGTGGCCAAACAGAACACTACATGCATGTGGATGAATAAAAATCCCCTACTGATAAACGACTGGCAGAAAGTTACAGATAAATGCTCCTCTAAAGAGGAAAGAAGAATGCGTGGCTGTGCAAAGAAACACTTTAGAAGCTTTTACATTACACATTATGTCTGACATATGCAAGATTTGTTTCTGATCATAACATATGCTATAAGAAGTATAATACCTATGCTGATTTATGGAAAACAAAAAATATGTTATGGAAAAAAGAAATGTTAGGAAAACAAAAGCAGTCTGATCAGAAAAGGGATGAGAGGGTAATGGTTTTGAATTATGGTCATGCCTGTAGGTCCTATATAAAACTATAAATTTCTATAGTGAATCAATACCTTTTACTTTAGGAATAATCTTAGGCACACAGTGATTGCAAAAATGTGATAAACTTGCAAGTGTAAGACTGACAAAGTATTCTGTTGTGATGAAATAACCAAAAGGAAAATTACGCAAAACTAACCCAAAGTGACAAACTCAATTTATGTTTCTGAATAAAGTGAATAAAAAGACTGATGCACTGAATGATCTGAGGTCAAACCGCCTGCAGTTACAAAGCTAACGATTCGCAAAAACACAGGATTTTCTACCCCATGCCCAAATATGCACTTCCAATCCTAAACGTCTTTCCAACTGGCAATGTGTACTTTTGTAACTCACTGCGAAGGAGGAGTCGCAATGCTTCCGGGATGGCGTGTGGCAGACAGTGGTTGATTTCCAATACCATTCAAATAATGTAAATTTTCTTTTTCTGATTGCAGTGCCTGTGCTAAGGTATAGGGGTGCAATAAAAAAGTAAGCATCTTGCAAAATAGTGGAAGAAGGTTCTATTGTCTGCTTTACTTAAAGCACATTAGGTAGTACCCATAAATAGAATCCTACCTCATTAATACTAATGAAACAAATTCTACCAAATGGTCATTTTACGCCACAACAGATGTCTACATCAGTTGCTGTGTAAAGTGAAAGTTGGGTAAAAAGACAGATGCGTGAAACAAAATTTATTATACTAGGCCCTCAATCACATCCAAGTTACTACATCAGTTGCAGGGTAAAATGAAGGTTGGGTGAAAAAGAAAAAAAGACTGGTGTGTGAAACAAACTTTATTACAGTAGTCCCCAAATCAGATCTCATATGGTCTGTAGTATTATATACAGTACCACAACTACCCCTAGTATTTTCCACACCTGTGAGCACAACCTAGTTGATTTACGTTAAATGTCTGTTTCTGATCCAGTACCTTCAGGTCTCCTGTTCACATCAGGAGTTCCCTCTCCAAGGCCCAGGCCTCTGCATTTGCAATGCCCTAAGGGTATGTATAGTTTAATGAGTTCTCAAACCATGACCAAAAATAGCCAGAGAAGGTCTCACCCAACCACAGGTTATTGTAAACATCTGACCCTGCCACAGTATCATCTGTAAATAGACATAAGGCAATGTTTCTGTATGATACATAAACCTATACTGTGCTTCTCTGCTGCATGCTTGTCCTTCACTGAGAAGCAGACAGGGAATAAGGGCACAGTGGCCAAAAGCATGTTTGTGCAATGGTAGTGTCTGAAGTAACCAAAATGGTTAATAAAATGAATAAATAGTATTCACTGAAAAGCCAAAAGGTTGAAGTAAAATTATAGTTAAGTGAAATAGTTGTAAACTCTAAAAGACATTGGAATTCATCAGTTATAGAGTTAGCACAAGTTACTCTATCTTGTGCCCTAAGGTAATTATAACACAAGCCCCTACTCCAGGCAACCCCAAGCTGCGCAGGGCATTTGGCTGTGCATGAATGCAGCCAACTGTGGCAAGGCCCTGTGACAAACCCCCTAAAGGCAGCCAACCCCACATCACGCCTGGCATGTTTTGAGGTAATTCGTCAAGTTAGGGCAGATACAAAGGGAGGGTCCTAAAAAACGTTTTCCCCATGCAATTTCCCAAAGGGATTTTGGACATGACTACAGACATAACCGCTGAATGGAATTACACCAAATTTGAAAGAAAGCTAGATCTTGATCCAGAAAGAGTGATTTTTGTAATTTGGTGTAACTCTGTTCAGTAAGTTTGGCGTGATTAAAGAAAAAGATTTAAGTATATCTTGAGATGCAGAGGGTCGATGGACCCTACATCTCAAAGTGATCTGAGTAGGCTGCCGTCACTTCATCCACTTCAAGAAACTATACCTCATGCCCCAAGGTAACTATAACTCACAACCTCGTCATGCACAGCTAATTACATCTCATAATACATCAGTCATGACATCTTCTATGACATCATTGATAATATCACTGCAACATTTGCAGTAAAAATTATTGCAGAGAAAACTGTCCATGGCGGGGTGTGAGTTATAGTTACTTCAGGGCACGAGTTACAGTTTCTCAAGATAACTATGGCGGCTGAATTTCTATGATTTTGTGTGTGTAAAACCTCAACCTTACTATAGCATCCTTATGACTGTTTTTAGTGAAAACATATATAAGAGTATCACTTAAAAAAAACAAAGGTTACTGGGACGTTATAATTAGGCTCACATTTTAAACGTACAAAACTCCATAGAAATTCAGCTGTTATAGTTAGTTATTTCAAGTAACTATAACTAGAGCCCTAAGGCAAATATAACTCCCATCCTCGCCTTTGGCCGTGCACAGCAGAGGTTCCCTGCAGGGCCTGCCGCCAAGCCCACCCTGCACACGGCCTTTGGCCATGCACAGCAGAAGTTGGCCGCAGGTCCGTGTGGCTCACCTCCCCAGCTGATTTCGGCCCGGGGACCCCATTCCCTGGGGTCCAGCTTACTACCATTTATTTTTTTGGGGAAGAGGGGTCTCACGGTCCATGTGCCCTTTCTTTCCAGGCCAAGGGACCCCACCCATGGGGCCCGGCCTAAACAAAATATTTAATTTTTTGTGGGGAGGGAGGCTCACGCAGCCCCCTCCCCAGGCCAATCTCAGCCCGGGGACCCGATCGCCAGGGCGCCAAGGAGCCGGCCTAAACATTTAATTTTTTGAGGAAGGAAGAGGACTGTGTGGACCCACTCACCAGACCAATATTGGACCCCCTTGAGTCTCTTTACTTGACGCCCCAGGGAAGTGGAGGTCCCTGGGGCTGTGCAGGTGGCTGGAGGCCCCCCCGGGGGCTGAATTTAAACAACGCAGGAACCCCCAGTTTTTTTTCCCTGAATTTTCAGCGGATCTGTAGATCCGCTGCGTCTCCTGCCAAAAACTCGGGAAAAAAATGCTTTTTTTGCTCGGGGTCCCCAGCACCAGAGCTAAGGGGTCAGGGTGTCCCTACCCTGGCCACTTTTCTTTTTTTTAATCTTTTTTCCCCGACATGCCTGCAAACACTTCCTTGCTGAAGTGTTGCCAGCCAATCAGATCTCAGCACAATATCCGGGGCCTTTGCATCTATCTATCTATATATATATATATACACAAATACACACACACACACACATATATATATATATATATATATATATATATATATATACACACACACACACACACACACATATATACACCAATTTGTTTCTTCTTTAATTACTCAAAAACTACTGAACGGATCTACAAAAAATAACAAAAAGACGGTTTTCTTGAACAAGAGCTACATTTCTGCCAAATTTAGTGCAATTGCCTCCAGTGGTTCATGTTCAAAATTCCTATAGGAAAAAATGCATGGGGAAAAGGGTTTGGGGGCCCCACCTTGACAGATCACCTCAAAACGTTCCAGCCAGACACTGAAGTGAGCATCATACTTTTCAGAAAGTTCGTGAAGATTCATCAAACCGTGCCAAAGTTATTAGCAAAACAAAAAAACGCTTTTCTATAGAAACTAGGTCCTAACTATAACTACCTAGTGGCAACTGCCACTAGGTTTTATATATATATATATATATATATATAATATATATATATATATATATATATATATATATATATATATATATATATATATATATATATATATATATATATATATATATATATATATATATATATATATATATATATATATACACCTTTATATATTTTTTTCACTGAAAAAAACAAAGGTTAAAGGGACGTTATAGTTAGGTTCTGAATTTACTCACACAAAACCTTGGGCATTCAGGAGTTATAGTTAGATTTATTTCAAGTAACTATAACTCACGCCCTAAGGTAACTATAACTCACACCCTCGCCATGCAGTTTATTGCAAATGTTGCAGTGAAAACATCAAAGATGCCAAAGAAGGTGTCATCAGTGATATAAAACGTAGAGTAGGTAGCTGCACATGGCGAAGGTGTGAGTTATAGTTACTTGAAATAACTCTAACTACTGAATTTCAAAGGTTTTGTGCGAGTAAATTCAGAGCCAAACTTTAACGTCCCTATAACCTTTGTTTTCTTTGTGTTAATTTCTATGTTTTTTTAGGCATGCACAGAAGTGAATATAAGCGGTGGCGGGGTTTGGCCATAGGGCCTGGATGGCCAGGCCCTGCGGCCAACTCTCCTGCATGAGCCCAAACCCAAGCTGCGCACGGCCATAGCTTGAGTTTGGATACATTGGGTGTTTTTTTTTAACATTTTTGTCTGGATTCTCGAATCCTCAAGTGGATTTGTGAATCCTAGATCCGTGGATCTGCGAATCGGATGAAAAAAACAAAAAAAATTGGTCAATTTTTGCCCACGAGGGGTCCCTAGCAGGCCCCTCCATGTGTCCTATATGGTCAGGATACCTGTTATCCTGACCCCAATGTGTTTTTTCTCCCTTCTTTTCCCATCCCCGAGCCGATGCGACAAACAAAATTACAGCAGCAACTTTCCTTTCAGGTTACGGGCAGCCAATTGTGGCGCGTGGATCCGCATCCCTATATATATATTTTTTTTGGCCATAAATTACTCCAAAATTACTGAACAGATTTACACTAAAACACAAAAAGCATGATCTGTGCAACAAAATCTACCTTCTTGTCAAATTTGGTGTAATCGTTCAGTGGTTCGCGCTGTAGGCGGTCTAAAGGTCCTATGGAAAAATGAATGGGCAAAAAGCGTTTTGGGACCTCCCCCCCACCTCATTTTTTCGGCCTTCAGTTGACAGATCACTGTTATTAGCAAAACAAAAAATGCTTTTGCGATAGAAATAAGGTCCTAACTATAACTACGTAGTGGCAAACGCCGCTAGGTAATATATATATATATATATATATATATATATATATACATACACACACACACACACACACACACACTTAATACCCACCTGTAAAACCTTTAAAACAAATATGCATTTACCATTCATTCCTTTACAACAAATTTCGTAATGGCATACGTGGTAAAGGCTGTAAAGGCAGGCGTGGTTATGGTATGCGTGCCAATGTTGCATGTGTGGTTAAGCCGGCATGATAATGGCATGCGGGTTCAGTCTTTGTTGTAAAGGCTACTTTCCCTACAGCACTAACCATAATTTCTACAGAGACCCCTGGATCAAGGCTAGGTGGTCAAGGTTAATGTACCCTGTCCCTTTTTCTTTTCTTTTTGCTTTTTTTTGGGGGGGGGCTAAAGCAGAGTCCCGAAATAGCTGCCAGTAGTTCTTGTTTGAAGTGTTCACATCCTATCAGATCTTAGCAGGAGATATCCCTGGATCTGCATTACTAGATATACAAATTTATTTTCCCTTTAATATCTCGAAAAATACGGAACAGGTTAAAAAAAAATAATAATAATAATAATAATGGTGATCTGTGGACCAAATGCTAACTTTTTACCAAATGTGGTGTAATTCCTTTCACCGGTTCAGGCTGTGGTCGTGTCTAAAGAGTCTATGAGAATTAACAAGGGAAACACTTTTTTTTTTTACCCTTCCTTTTTTCTTGACGCACCCCTCTTGACAGATCATTCCGAAACATTCCATGCGCAACAAGACCCAACTAGACACTTTTTTTGGGAAAATTTTGTGCAGATTTGTCAAACGGCGGCAAAGAAAAAGGCAATTCAAAAAATGCTTTTTCTATGGAACCTAGGTCCTAACTATAACTCCCTACTGGTAACTTCTAGTAGGGGAAGGAGATATAAATATATGATAGATAGATAGATCAGTGTCATAACAGCTCTCTGACGTCAGATGTCCTTAAAAGTACACCTCTGTCATGTTTGCTCCACAATTTTGAGAAAACACTTAACGTATAGCATTCAATGTCAAAGGCACCCAGGAGGCATTAACGATGTCTTCTGCGTTAGAGCGTTGGTCTAAAGCCTCTCCACATCAAGAAACATTTTGAGATTAAAATGTCCAATGAAGGAGCCGTAAAGTCTCTGAGTGAACTGAACAAACAGGCTATATGGGGACAGAAAAACAGGGTAGAGCAACTCACTCCACATAACCTCTGATGTGGTGGTGATCCTCATTCAGGCGCAGCAACCAGATGCTCTTTGAATGTCTTAGAGCCTGTGACCCCTAATGAATGTACATTGAATCCTCACATTTTCTGCACGGCCAAAAACACATTTTGCCCAATGAAGACAAGCAAAATGACAAAACAACAGTATGTAATCTCTGAAATTGCCCCATGGGCAGACAAAACCTAAAGTTGTTTGGATCGGCACAATAAGTGAAAACAAAAAAAAGAAAAAAAGCAGCAAGTGAATGCCTTATAAGAACATAAAATCTGTTAAGATGTCAAGGGAAGTTTCAAAAGAGTGGTTTCAATAAAACATTTTTTGACAGTAGATATTAAAAGGCAGAGCTTCAGGTTCTGGGATGTTTCTGCTGAACCAGAAAACCCACAGGGGCCATCAATCAACAATTGTTCAGGTTGTGGAAGATCGGGGCACTCTCAAAGTCACAGTGTAGTTTTTAGGTTTTGCCTATATAGTCTGTTGCAAGATATTTTATTAGCTTACAGCATCCTTGTTCCCACCCATTTTTAACTATTAGTTGGCCTAATTTTCACTCTCATTTGTCTTCTATTAGATGGTTTGTGTGGTTTTATTTAAAAAATGTGAGTTTGTCCCTCCCCTGGAGCATTGATGCAATACTGTGTCTTTAGGCTGCTCGATTCTTTGGTGCTACACTTTTCTCTTTAGTTAAGCACTCTATGAGGCTGCTTTTATTTTCTAGCTGTCTCCCTCTTCTGCTTCACTGCCTTCCAAATCTGTGTCCATCTTGTCATGTGTTTCTCTGCCCTCCTATTTTGCTCTGTCTCACTGTGTGCTTCTGTGCTACCCAGATCTCCATGATGCTGTCTTGCCTTGTGCTTCTCTGCGCCTCCACAGCTGTTCTCCTTGTTGCTCTGTCTCATCATGAGCTTTTATGTTTGCCTCTTCACCATGTTGCTCTGTTTTATCTTGTGTTTCTCTGCCTACCTCACTCCCAGTCTCCATGTTGCATTGTCTCATTGTAAGCTTCTCTGCCCCACCAGTATTGCTTTCATTACCTGTGTTGCTCCCATCTCCATTTTGCTCTGTGCTTCTGTGCTGACCCACCTCAGTTTTCATGTTGCTGTGTCTTGCTATGTGCTTCTTTGTTCGGCTCGTGTTGGTCCCATCTCCCATTTTTAATTCACGGGAGATGGGAACCCCCATCTTTTTTCCCTTCCTTTTTCTTTTTATTTACCAATCCAACTCTGGTAACTAAAAAAAAAAGTCTCATTTTGTTTACACCTTCACCTACAAAATGATGCAGCCCTTTTTAGGTTGAATATAAGCGTTTGACCTTGTGTATACTTTTGGTATACTTCTTATGGTCTAAAGCGATTTCAGTTGTTGGTTGCAGTGTCCTTTAAAAATTATTGCTCGCTAATGGTCAGCTCTGCTTTTTTCTCCTTCCTTTTTGTATTTCAGAGCAGTGACCAGCTACTATATTATTCCACGTTGGTTTCTTTATCTGTTGCTGTGACGGACTATTTTTGTTATTTCTTTGGTGCTCCGCTTTCACTGTGCGTGTTTCAGGCTGGTAGCTGCCTGCGTTTTATTGCAGCATTCCTTTCCTCCCATCTCCTCCCATGTTGCGGACATTTGTTTTGTCTTTATTCCAGTGCTGTCCCCGTTTACCTCTGGCTACTGAAATAAGCTTATTTTACAAAAGAAACACCCACTTGTTTAGTTCACTGCTAATGAAAGCCACAATATGCCCTTTCTGGTAGAATGAAGCTAAACCTAATAGCAATGATGTGAAACTTGCTTAGCCTCGCATCGCATCTCCAGTCTCTCGCTCAGCCAGCATTCACAAAATCGCATACAGGGCATTGCTTAGCTCCTTTCTTGGGGCCATAAATATTCTCAGGCTGCTCTGCTCGCTGAAATGCGAGGCAAGAATGCTTGCAAGACTTTTACAGTTCAGACTTTTACAGAGGTAGTGCAGTCATCTTCTCGTCTCTCCTCAAGGGCTTGTGATTTCTGATGTCAGTAGCTGCCAATGACCAACAAAACATGCCAGGAAAAGACAAAATTATGAGACAGGGTTGACTAATTTATGTGACAAGAAAAGTCCAGCACTGAAGTTACAATGTCAATAGCTCTAACTCTAGAAAATGCGAGACCTATTGCATTGCAAATGCTTGTTTCTATTTCTTTAGCCATGATGCTCAGCGTCATGCCAGGCAGCATGGCTAAAATCCATTCAACGAGACAACTGGGTCCCAAAGGCAAGACCTATTGATTTTGACAACTCTGCTTCTCTGTGTGAGGAAGTATGCCTGTGAACGGTCCCCTTCCATTCTTTAAAAAAATGGAAAATTAAATAAAAAGGTTTGGCACCAATGATTCTTATTTGTCAGCCATTTACATTTTCAACAGATTCCTCAATATCATCCCTACACATTTTATAAGCTGAAAACATGGCAAGGAAATGATGTATTTTATAAAGGCATTTTGTTTTCTCTTTTGAGTTTTTTTCCTCTCCATTTTAAAAGTAATTGAAGATCCTACACAAAGAAGGGAACTATTCAATGTTTATTAACATGAATTAAGATCCCTAGATAGAGAAAACGTGAAGCCGCTCTCCGGGCATGCTTTGGATTTCAGCAAACAAGCTGGTGATGTGTAAAGTTGAAAGCTGAGAAAAAGGGATTCATCACAAAATCTTAGATGACACCATTGTTTCAATTTCCCACAAGCTGACTTTGCTTTGAAAGAGGCAATGTTTGTGGAAGGTAAGGCGGAGATTGACACAGTGTAGAAAAGGAGTTAAGAGAAAGAGAAAAAAAAAGACAACTCTCCAACAGTTCGACAGGAAACTTGGGGTGTATCAATCTCGGTGTAAAAAAGAAAACGTTAAATGTATTCTTTAAACTAAAACTTAAAAAGGCATACAATAAAATAACCGTTATATTGCAAAGAATCAGTTGATTTAATCTTCTGCAATTATATGACTACGGAGGGAACATGAAAATCCTAGGACAGAAATGAAAATGTCAATCCGATGTAAAAGGTTAGTATTGCTCAGGGCACTACTCATATTGGATGCCGGCAGGGAGTCCTATGATTTACCTTGTCGAAGCAGACCAGCTTGACCTTGCCACAGACATTGATGCGCGGCGGGCTGATGCAGAAGATGCCATGCCGTTTCAGTCGGTTCTGGGCATAGATGGTTCCCACTGTCATGGCAGCAGGAAGAGCCGGTGGCACAATGATGGTGATGACATCGAGCGCACGTATGACAATCTGTGATACGGAAACCTGGCGCACACAAGACAATCTTTCAATGAGAATTACCTGATCTCTGCACACCCCAAAACATACTTTTTATTTTGTGTATTTAAACTGGATGGCATTTCAATCACAATTGCTGTACATAAGAACACTGGCAGTAGAGGGGAGAAAGGAAGACAGCTGGCATAAACAAAAAAGTGCGGAGCAGCATAGATCAGAAACGGCAAATGCAGGCATGTCATAATGTACAACTGATTTACAGGCATCAATATGTATAGTTAGAAAGAGTGAAATAAGTAGAAGGTGTCTTTTGGTAACAGGAGACGATTATTCAGATGTGTTTTAAGGAGTGTAATGGTTAAAGGAGTCGAAAACGTACTCCACTTAAATGACGTGCAGCATCGAAAACCACTGTCAGTAGTTTGTTGAGGGCCTTGTTCTTGGCAGAGAGACAGACAGCCTAAAGACTGTAAGCTGATGTTAGTGGGTGTTTCGGTTGTCCGGATAACGATCTGGTCACAAAACGTAGAACTCTACCCACTGAAGGGAGACTAGTAGACCATTACAACGATCTTGTATACTGAGTACCAGTGAGATACCGGTGCTTGGCTCTGTGAAGTGGAAGGAAAGGGCACATCTTTCAAGCATTCAGAACATGGTAACGCGCTGCAGTGGTGATGAAAGATTCCAGGTGCATGGGCCGGTTGAGACAAAAGCCAAAATCTGTGGCAGACGACGTAAATGTTGCAGAAATGCGCAATTAGTGCATAGTGTTGGCTAAGAGCATAGGTGTGGATGAAGTTAAATGCAGGACCACAGTTCTGGAGAGGTTCAGCATGAGAGATTGGACAGATGATTGAGTGGCACATAGCAGTGAGAAATATGGGTATGCATTCCAGGTTGTAAAGTGTTTGGAAATGAGAAAAAGCTTTGGATGTTAAAAGCATACAGATGATATGAGAAAATTAATGAAGAAATTATGCCACTGAGGGAAATTCTTGGCAGACTCTGAAAGGGGTAGATATCCGCATATACAGTTTACATGTTCATGCCTCCTCCCCTAGTGATCAGTTATTCATGCACTCACACTTCAGACTGGTCTGCTTCTCCTTATCCCACTCCACTCCTTGCTCTTCTTCACCCGCAACTCATTTTCTTTAACATACTCCAGCCACTGTAATACTTCAATTCCTCTCACATAACCTCTCCCAACTCTCAATATTCCCTGGACATGCTCCTGCTGTCTATATCGTAGCCAACTGTTTTCCTCATCTCAGATTTAGTGTTTACATTCTTTTATAATAAATCCTTCTAATATCCCTCTAGCTTTTTCCTAGTCATTGTTTGTTCTCATGCTCCCTCATCTCTCCATTTGTCTCGCTTCCCTCACACACTCTCCAGTCAAGTTTCAACTGCTCTTTTATAAATATTTTTCTTCCCTCCCTTTCACAACCTGTCTGCTCTCATGCTATCACTCTCCTCATGCCAACTCTAATCACATATCAGTTACTTTCAAACTTCCAAGTATGCCATGACTCTAATTCACAAACCTGTTATATGTGGGAGTACTCCTGTGGAAATTTACAAATGTCCTAGATTTCCAAGACCACATCCAGTCTTCTCTGAAGAAATCTCCTCCAAACAGCGGAGTAATCCTAAGAAGTAAATGTTGTGAATCCAGCCCTTACTCCCTATCTCTGCTCAATCTCTTTTTTCTTTCCTTTATTTTTTAGATTTTCTGCACCTCTAATGCTCAAAAGATCACATCCCACATTCCACTTCCGATTCCAGTGCTGTCCCCTCATCTTACTCATTCTTTTGCTATCACCAACAAATTCCATCCCTTCACTCTCCCTTCTCCCCGTGTCCATGTTTTCCAAAAATCCATTCCACTTCATTTAATACCCCATTAAGTTCTATGGCTTACCCCCGATTCTTGTCAATTTGAATTTGGTCATCCATCTATCTCAACCTTATATCTGTTGCACTCAATTGTCCTTCTGATGACGGCAGAATATCTGATTTACAGGTGACATTCTGTCCAATGAGATTAGACGTGTTGAAAGGGAGCAAAGAATATAGTGAGCTAGGCTTACCTTATTCATAATCAGGATGACAATGCTGTAGATGGTGCCCATGACAGCTGTGAGGGAGGAGTGAAAAGAGAGATGTGGAAAAGGCAAAGTGAAAGAGGGTGGATGAAAGGAAATGTGAGATAAAGTTAGCATGAACAAGGTGACAGTAAAGAGGGCAGGGAAATAACGGGAGAAAAGAGAGGAATAGAAGTGGATAAGCATGTCCTCCGGACAGAGAAATGGTAGTTAAGAGAGAAATCAGAAAAAGAGGGTGAATAAAATAGAGAAAGTGAGTCAGGCAGAAAAGGGATGAAAGATCAAATTAAAGAGGTTAAGGATGCAGAAATGGGGAGGAAAGGTGAAGGTGACAAACGTAGACAGGAAGAGGTGAAAAAGGAATAAAGAAGATCAAGAGAATGGGTGGAGAGAAAAGGAGATAATGGTGAAAGAGGGCAAAATAAACAATGAAAAGGTAAAATGTTGACGGGGAAAGACCAAAAGAGAGAAGGAGAGGGGAGAAATACAGAGAAAGAGAAAAAAGAAAGTGAAGGAGAGTGTAGATGAAAAAAATGAAAAACAGCAGGAGTGGGTAAATGAGGGGCAAGAGGAAGAAATAATGAAAGTGGCGAAAAGATATGAGATAAAGGAGGAACAGGGATAAAAAAAAAAGGCAGAATCAAAATGGTTGAATGCGCAAGTAGGAAAAGAAAGGCCAGAAAGAGAATAATAAGAACAAAAGGAGGATGAAGAAATAAAAGAGATGACAAGGAAATGAGAAGAGAGAGAAAGAGTAGTTCAATTAAATTCAAAATACTTCTTGCCTTGCATACCGTATGATGTTCTCTGAAACACTACAAGCAGAAGCACTTACACATTCAGTGTAAAGATGGACTTGAGCAAACTAGCCATACACAAATCTGTCCTGACTTACATTTCTGACAGTCACTACCTTTAAAGAGGCAGAATTATGAATCAGGACACACAGTTTGACACTGCAGGCAGCACGACTATTTCTCATATTACATTTTATACATGCACAGGAGATAGCTACTGAATAGGATCCACAGACAACAGAGGTCCAGGCTGCATTGATGTAAATTCACTAAAATGCCAGGGGTAGTGGAAGTGATATCACATAACCTTTGACATCCACTTTCACTCACACACAGGTATTTACACACACACATAAATTCACACGTACATACACTGTCTCTCACATAAACCCACTCTCACTTGCAAGCATGCACAGGACATACATTAAAAAGTATTTGTTACTTACTGGCAGCTGCCATGGAAGCGCATATTCCAGCTGATTGTACTGCATTTTTATTACGCTAATAGTGAGTAACACATTATGTGTAATAAAAAATTGACAGAAGACAAAGAGAGGGGAGCCCCAAATGGCATCCATAAGGACAAGCTGCCACTGTGTTCCTGTCACTGAATTTCTACCTCTGTGGCCAAGGGTAGCAAGGGCAGTGCCGGGGTACGCATGGCTCAAGCATGGGGTCGCTGCTAGGACCTCTGGAAACCCTTTAATGATGTCCATGCCAGGCTCTGGACAGTAGAGCTATTCAAGGTACATGACAAACAGGCTCAGGCATCAACAAGCAGTGTAATACCTCAGTTACACAGACCCCAGAGGCTAACACCTTAAAAAGCACAGCTAAGCAAGAAGTTACACAGACATAATATGCTTCGGCAACATATGGCAGATCTATCCCTAATCACATATCTTGCTTACTATGCCCTGATACAGAAAAACTATATTCCATGCTCAAGACACAGACTATGAAACATTTCTACTAGAAATACAACTTCTAAGGACTATGCTTTTGTGCAAAAGAGATTGAGAAGGAACAATGCTTATTTGTAACTGACTGATCCAAGTCTGGCGAAGCACTGTGAGTGGAAACGCAATGGCGTATAATGAGGCCCCAAGTGATTAGAGGTGGCTGAGACATTGGCAAGCATTAAACCAATCACCTCTGTGCTGTGCCCACACTGTGACGAGTATACACTGACCGGATGCCGTGATGCCTGTGCCAGAGGACCCAAGCTGCACCTCCCTAATGAGGCCCAAAAAGATTGAAACCAGTCTTGTAATGTTGGTGGACCACTTCAAAGGGGAGGTGGCCTGGTAGTTCTCAAATGGGCTGCACCTACAGGAGCCCAAACAACTCTGATCTGCATAGAGTTGCTTATAATATGCAACAGAAAAGTGGACTAAAACAATGGACTGGAATCCAGCTCCAACAATTTCTACATAATGAAACACTTGCAGGTGTTCTGCTCATTACCTTTTCACATCAGTCTGGGCAATAAATAGAACACAGGCTAAACAGATACTAAGAGCCATCCCACAGGAGGCACACACAGACTACATACTCAAACCTCTGATAAATGTATTTCAGGTTATACAGCTCAATGTTCATTTTATTACTTATTTAATATTCAGCATAAAAAGGTATTCACCTAACACACCCTTTGCAGTATTCAAGTGGGCGCTATAACTGTACTTTACCTAACAATGTCTATGAAGAGTAGGAGTTTCCCCACATTTATCAAAGCGGGAGGGTGTTGGGATTATTGTTAAGTGTCAGCCTACTATGGAAGGTGGGGGAAGTGAGCATCACCAATTCTGTGAGCTACTATTTCACAGAAAGTAAATTGATGGACAGATCCCGTGGCAACACAATACTCTCCTACTCCAACAACACCCAACTGATCCTCTCGCTCACCAAGAACCAACACAATGCCAAAGCCAACTTCCACAAGACCATGACCGACGTAGCAATATGGATGAAAGCCAGCTGCCTCAAGCTCAACACCGAAGTCCTGATCTTCAGGAGCAACACCAACGTATGGGACCACAGCTGGCAGCCAGATGAACTCAGACCAACGCCCACCCCATCGGACCATCCCCGAAACCTCAGCATCATCCTAGACAACCAACTGTCGTTCAGATGTCAGGTGAACTCAGTAGCCACCTCCTGCTTTCGCAAACTCCGTAGAATCTTCAATTGGATCTCCATGAGTGCAAGGAAAACAGTCATGCACGCACTGGTCACCAGCCCCCACAACTACAACAATGCTCTTTATGCCGGTATCCCCTCCCAGCTACTCAAAAGACTACAGACCGTACAGAACACAGCAGCCAGACTCATCCAGAATTTTCCTAGAGGCACCAGCATCAACCCCCACCTCAGGAACCTCCACTGGCTCCCAGTCCAGAAGAGGTGGCAGTTCAAAATCCTCACTCTGGCTTTCAAAGCTCTACACAATCAAGGATTGACACACAACAACCACAGACTAAACTTCCACATCCCCCCAAGACAGCTACAATCTGCCACCCTCAACCTCACACACACCCACTGCATCCATCGCACTCGAAGCGTTAGCCGCTCCTTTTACTACATCGCAGCCAAGTCCTGAAACAACCTACTCCTGCACCTCAGAACAGCTCACTCCTTAGAGGTGTTAAAAAAAGGCTCAAAACATGGCTCTTTGACGGAGACACAGCACCCTCAGCACCCAGAAACCCCTAGGGGTGACAGCTGGTGGTGTTAACATCAGCTTAGTCACAACCTTTTGAATCTGCACCACATATGCCTTGCTGAAATGTGTGATACACTGTAATTCTGTCAAAGAAGGGACAGCAGCTTTACCTACACCGTGGGAGATGAATGTTCAAAACTTCACTGTTGGAAAAGCTGTCCACATCTGCATCGGCTTCCCTTATTGGCTGGCTGAGCCTAACAGACAGCAGTTATCATCCATTCAGAGGAGGAGACGGGGTCTAGGGAGTGACAGACAGAATATTTCATTCTGTCACTACTTGTCCCTGCTGCCATAACGACATTTACCAACACTTACCTTAGGGGGTCCCAGTGATACTTGGCTAGCAAAGGCTCCACAGGATTATCTAACACCATGTGGCATACCAGTCATCAACACCCACTGGAACAGTACAGTGTCATTGAGGAGCAGACACAATGATAAAATAAATTTTACACTGTAAGAAGGCGAGTGGATGATGTTTGCATGCACATGAGCATGTCCCTGATCAGGGTTTCAGGACGAGATGGGGTTGAAATAAAGGAAGGAAGGGGGGAAGAGAGAGAGAGAGAGAGAGAGAGAGAGAGAGAGAGAGAGAGAGAGAGAGAGAGAGAGAGAGAGAGAGAGAGAGAGAGAGAGAGAGAGAGAGAGAGAGAGAGAGAGAGAGAGAGAGAGAGAGAGAGAGAGAGAGAGAGAGAGAGAGAGAGAGAGAGAGAGAGAGAGAGAGAGAGAGAGAGAGAGAGAGAGAGAGAGAGAGAGAGAGAGAGAGAGATATATATATATATATATATATATATATATATATATATATATATATATATATATATATATATATATAACATAGTAGAAGTAAAACCCCCTGGCGTGCTTCGCCCTGAGGATTTCCTGTTACAAGATGTTCTGTGGGTGATACAAACTGGATCAGGCAGGCAGATGGGAAAAGGAAGGATAGACTGGAGCCTGGACTTTGCTTTTGGGAATGGAGGACTTCGTAGGAAAACAAGGGGCACAACTGTAAGGCAGCGCCAGTACCCACTGCCTTGGACACTCCTTGAGGACAGGAAATGTTTGGCACAACTGCAATGGCCCGCTGATCCTGCCAGTTATTTCTGTTTTTACTTTTTGAACTGAAAGGGCTTGCCACTTTGGGATGTCAGCAGAGTTTTTAAAAAATCTGGGAAGTTGCGGAACAGAAGGCAAAATGTGATGTGTCCATGCAGGGCAGTCATCAATGAATCTACTTGATGAAAGTGTCAAGCTGATAAAGGAGGACTAAAGTACTCCTAAAGTAGAGTACAAACTAAAAATTACAACCGTTTTTTTTTTTGCAGGGAATATTTGCTAACTGGAAGTCTAGCTCTCCATCTTGAACTTGCTAGCCTTTGAGAGGCTAAAACCAAGTTTGGAAATTGATCACTCACTGCAAGAGTACTTCTGTATACTACGTTTGTGGATATACAGGTTGAGGCATAATTGAGAACCACTAACATCCACAAATGCAGAGGTTATCATGCCTCTACACAGGACATTTGGTCTGTTTACTGGTAGATCACTGTGCAGATGCGTCCATGAACGGTGAAAGATTGTTTGCTGCACTCTACTGGCAATGGGGCAATAGCTGAGGCTTCCTAGAGCACTCACTTTCACAATGCTAATATCGTTCTTGGGGACTGAGCTCTGTTTCTTGCCTTAAAACCAGTCTTGTCTGCATTACTGAAGGTAGACCAGATGAGAGGAATGAGGACAAAATGAGGCAAATTCCACAAGATAAGCACTAGGAGACTCTAGGCCCTTAGGCACGAGCACCCTAAAAAAACATGTGGATTATGGGAAATCCATGGAACAATCCACAGTGAAAGCGATTGGTCTTCAAGTCACCACCTGCAGTGGAGAAGGAATGGATCCAAATAACTCCAAAGAAAGTAGTGGGCACCCATGGAATACACTGCGCTCTAAGGTGTGGAACCCCAAGTGAAGCCAGATGAGTCCACAGATCAGTCTCACATTGCAGTAGGTGAGGTCCAAGAACAGACACCAGTGAAGGTGGTAAACAACCAAGGCACATCCCTGCTGCAGGATGTTTGAAGAGGAAACAAATACCTGTATTTATACTATACTGACACAGGCACAAGCTAGTCTGGTGGCGGGTAGTGAATGGTTAAAATCGAGAACTGTACAAAGGTGGTTAGGAAAGAGAGCAGACTGAATGAAGCTGGTGTTTTGTATCACTCGCTAATGTCTGCACTATCCCAAGACAGGAGAGCGTCACATTCCCAAGGTAAGAGATCTGTATACAGCAACCCATGCAGGGAACCTCATCAGGCACGTTAACTATTTGTCCTCGTCTTACCCAGTACAGCCAGGAATAGCACAAATCTGATGGAGTCTGTGTAGAATTTGAAGCCCACTGGCTGCGGATACAGGATGGAGCTGACCAAATCACCCTTAGCTGTGCAGAAACCTGGTTTAGAAGAATCAAACAAAACAAAAAAAAACACAAATGAGACACTAACATAGCAGCCTCTGTGTGAAAGGCAAAGATAACTTGCATTTGCCTAGAAGCATCTCGTACCATTTCAGTGGAATATAGGACTGTAGCAGGAATAATCAAATGACTAATGTTTTATTGTGGTGACTTCTTTTTATCATCCTAGTCGGTCACTATGCAACCTCAGATTATGAGTTATACCAAGGTAGAATCTGCTGAAAGTATATTAGGGTTGATTAAAGTAACCGTGCTGCCAGTGGAATTGGTTTATAGAGTAAAATAACATGCATTATTCTATAGGGTGAGATGGCTTTAACATGGCAACCAAGCTCACAGAACAAAGTTAGGGACTGATGATTCAATAAAAACGTGACTGGCAGCTGAGTGGAGGATAGAGTAGATCAGATCAGTGGCACAATACAGAGTGCAAAATGATCATTGGCTATAAGAATATGAGTAAAGATCTTGGTCTTGATGGGCAAGCACTGGAGGCATAGACTGCACATGTACAAACAGTTTGGGTTGGAGGTTCAGGGCAGATTAATCCAAATGTTAAAACAAATGCCCACAGGTTATTACCTGGTTGGCATGTTATTTTAACAGGCTAGCTCTGGGGGTACTGGATAAGCAAAGCCTGTTATATTTAGGAGAAGAATGGAATAACACTGGAAAGTTCTGCAGGTACAAAGAGGCACTGCTGACAGTCACAATGAGGGGCATGGAGAAGAACCTCAAGTTTTGATCTCCGCTTTGGCACAGGTTGGAAATTCTATGAGGGCACTGGCTTCAAATCTTAATGTAATTTCTCATGTCATTCAGTGTCAGAGTGTGGGGACACGGTCAAGTCAAACCTCCATGGAATGGCAAATCAAAGCACCATATTTGCAAGCAGCCGAAAGATGCTGCAAGCACACCACAGTACTGAAATATTTTTACTAATACAGCACGCAACAATCAAACTATAAGTTGATTCAAACCACTCATTTGGGTATGGGAAAAGCCCACAAATGTATTCCTTTCAAAGCCTTTATAAACTATAAAGCATAACACACATCAAATAATCCCAGGAAGCTCTTTAACCATGAAGTGTTTTCCCAACACCCTTATGAACTACAACCTGACCTAGACAACACTCCCCGACACCCACAAACCCAACACCCAGAAGTTCACATTATGTAAAACTGAGCATCAAAGGCAATGCTTTGCGGGAGGGGACAAGCCTATGCAGGAGCGTAGGTGGACGTGAATACATAACAGTAATCCACAACTAACAGTGACAATTCACCCACTATAAATCTGATAGATTACAAAGGATCGCTGTCAGGATATCACTGAAATAAAACAGTACTAAATATAGTTTACAAAAATCTACCCTGCAGCACGATATCTTTAGAAACTAAATTTGGGACACAGTATTCATGTCATTTGACATTTATGACAACATTATGCTGACATGCAACCCCCAATAACAACCAGGAAGCAATGTTTGAAGGCTGATGTTACCTGTGTGAGTCACCATAGCGATCACCTCTTTGTCCAAGTAGGATTTGGCCTGAATTATATGGGTACCACAGAAAAGAGTGTGTCTCTTATGCTGATCAGGCGAGTACAGCACATCCGTGGCCTCAGTACCACCAGGTAATGGGATCTTCATTTCAGGGACACTTTCTCCTAGAAAAAAGTGTGTGTAGTAATTAAACAGTAGGTCTAATTAATTGTCCACTTGCTACCACTTTATCCCTCACATCCAAGAACTATTGCTCTCGCAGGTGAGGTCTCTTTATCTCGCTTTTTTCAGGCTTGAAATACAGTATCTTTATAGCAGATAGAGCAGTGGAGAGATGATTGAAGTGTTGGCATTTCAGAATTTCCAGGGCTACTTCCCCTTCTCCCAATGACTCATCAACAGTTCTTTCTTCGGTGTGATCTTGTGGCAGCCACCATCACCACTTTTGTTCTGTGATTCCCAATTCATTGTCCTCTCTAAGACTTGCCCTGTCCATCAGAGGCTGACTGCTTGAATGAAGTAATCTGCCATATTAATATTCTTCTACATTCACTTCTCTGCAGAAGCATACAAAAAAATATCTCTTGGTCTTTGTGGGTGCTTTATGTGTACTCCTGAACCAAACTGTACTGTTCATCCCTTTGACATCTAGCCTCAACATCGTTCACACCGTCAAAATAAAGATGCTTCCTTTCTCTTCACGATCACACTCTTGCTTGTCAGCAGCTTAGTATTCTAGGATTATTGCCTCGAGACATTCTGGCTCTTATTCTACTCTGTATTGAGTTGTGTGGGTCTCGTCCTCAGACACAATCTCCCTCTAGTCAGTTATTATTGTTCCAGTGTCACACAGATTGTCCTGTTACTAGAGGACCTAACTTTGACTCGTGCTTCAGATAAGAACTAAGTGTACTGCTGTTTTCATGAACTCTCCCTCTGGGTTCAGGAAAACTTTGTAGTGGGTCCTTGGGGCCTGTATTATTTTCCCAAACTTCCAGTTTGGATCAGCCAGATGAAGATAGCTATAATCATTCTGGGTTAGCCTCCTCTGCTCTAGCTCACAAGTGGATTTGCCCTACAGAGCATCCCCAGTGATTTGTCTCGTGGCTCAATAAGTGTACACCATATCTGATGTCTGTGGTTCATAACTGATGTCTGTGGTTCCCTTTCACTAAAAAGTACATTTGTGATGCATCAGGATGTTTGCCCTTTTCAGCTGCCAGTCTCCCTCAAGGTACAAATGTTTATTTTGGCTTGCTGTTCTCTAAAGCATGACTAGCAGAATGGCTTGCAACTTTCCAGAGAGCCCTACACTGTGCATGACTTTTCTCCCACGTCATTTGGTTCAGGACTTCAACAGTGTCACTTCATCTCACTTATGCAATATTCTCTTGTGCAAACAGATTTTGTCAACACTATCTTTCCATGTACGATTTTGGTGCTTTCTGAGAAGTTCTCTACTTTCTGCACCTGATCCGTTGCCTCTGTCCAACTCTCTCGCATGTTATCACTGTCTTTATCATCTGTTAGCACATTCCATTTAGAATGTATATCAGTGTTGGGTAGTTCCCCTTCACCTAATGGTACACTTTTTATTATCATTCATGTCAGCAAGCCTCATCAATTATCACCTCTACTATTACCAAACAGCACTCTGTCGGCTCATCTTGAATCGCTCTATCCCCTCAACTGTGGACGCTCAGCCCCTGCCCTTTTGTCTCCTCTAGACACTCTGCTTCACCCACTCCTGTGGACCTTCTAGCCCCTCCTATCTGGATGTTTTGCTCCATAACCAGTGGGTACTCGCCTGAACACATGCAAGCACACTACCAGCTTTTACTGTATTAAACCGATCATTGGTCAGAATTAGACCCCTTCGCTAATGAGCTCTTTACTTCACTCACCTGTGAGCATGCTCTCATTCACCATGCACTCCCCAGAGAGCAGAGCTGCATCACAAGGCATTATGATGCCATCCAAGGGCAAGAGGAGGCAGTCCCCAGGCACCAGGTCTGCAGAGCTCACCATTTTTTCCTCTGCAAATAAATGGAGTTGGTAGATTGTTTTTAAAAACCTTTGTTAATATCCTGACCTGACCACTCTAATGAAACAGAACACCAGAAACAGGGTAAATACGTTTCCCAATCAGCCAGAAAACAGAGAACTCCTAAACCAAAGAATATGGGCTGGGTATACTTGCAAATGAGAGGACAAAAGGCACAGGGATCTAAGACACAAATGGGTAAAGGACTTGAGATGCCTGCACCAGAGGGAATTGATAGGTGATTCCTTGGTCACAAGGGAAAGAGGAAAAAGGATTTATGGGCCAAATGGAACATACGGTTTCTGGGCCTGATGGAGAAAAGGGGGATTTTGGGGATAAGGGGAACACAGGATTCCTTGCCAGGTTTAACAAAAAGCACAGAATTTTCTAACCATGAGAACCTACGGTCCCTCAGATCCAAATAATAAACAAGCAATGTTGACCTCATGCCAACCTTACCCATCTAACCCAAGAGTTTCTTCGTACCTTAATGAATTCTATACTTACCTCCTGAGGCCAAGCGGATCCTCACAGTGACGGACATCTTCACCATGTTCCGGAGAGTCACGCTTTGCTATGGAGTTCAATCATGAGTGTTAGAATAAGGTCAGATTAGAATAACAAGTGCCACAAACATAATGCATCCTCCTTCTTAAGGAACAAACCAATGTGATGGTCATGTAGGTATTTAGTAAATTTCTTTACCCAAACAATTTTGTTTTTGGCAATCATAATCAACATACAAATGTTGATGACATCCTGTGAAAGGGAGGTTTTAATTCATTTTTTAAAGTGTTGCAGTTTAAAAACCAACAGTGAGGCAATTAAACTGCAGTCAGTCAAACACAAACTTCAATACAAGGATTAAATGTTTGAAGCAGTACCCCTGACTCAGCATGAGGCAGCTGCTATCAGCTAAATGCAGCCTTCTGCCTTCTAGGCTGTGGCATTAACAAATTCCTAGGACCTCCCTTGGAAACTAAGACGACATCCGATGATTTCCTGAATAGACCAGAAAAACATAAAAATGGCTTTGTGAAATGTGAAATCCACTATTTCGAAGAGAGAATCGTTTGATGATGACACTCTGAATTCAACTTAAAGTTGTGGTAAGATATGTGTCACTTTTTTTTTTGGGGGGGGGGGGGGGGGGGGGAGTCGTGCCTATTAAGAATGTGGACTCAAAGCACATATCCCGACTCGAAATTTCTTAAAAGAAAAACAAGTTGTAATGTTTGATCCCAATACTGGATTGCAGGAGTAGGCAGAGATTATGTTTCTACAGCCACACATGCTAAGAACCTACTGTTTTCAATACACAGTATACACTTAAAGTGAACTTTGGGTCAGCCCCTCAATAGTGATTAGATTGCGTTGTTGCTTCTCTCAATTGACTCTTCTTGATTCAAACGCTTTCCTCCCCATGTTTGTGTTTGTCCCACAAACTTCATACTGGTTTCACAATGTTACGGCTGGCTGAGATGTATCCTTCCACTGCATGCTTTTGGGATTTTTTATTATTTTCTCCTAAACACTCCATGGAAGTGCACTGTTTCCTTGCCCACACTGTCTCCTCTCCATGTTCTTTTGAACGTTGTTTCATTTATTTTAGTTATTTCTTATTCTTTTATGAGGGCACCTGCAAAATGCTGCCAGCCTATACATATCATGCTTTCTCCTCTTCCCCCTCTTCCACCCAGAGAGCTCTTACTGACCCTCCCGCCCCCAACCAGGCTCCTACTTTGTTCTCCATATTCTTCTGTATTTTCTTTCTTTATTTATTAACAGGGTGTTGTAACGTAGGTAATGTATGTAATTCTTTACACTTATGTATATTGATAGATTAGCACAGTCTTGTGCTATGATGTAACATTAGAACCTTTGGTGTGGGGAATTCTATGGGTGGCGGTTGGAGTGGAGGAAGCTGGTGGTGAAGGATCCTCTGCCTGTACAATGTTGTCTGGGGCTGCTAAATAAAAAACCTACATCAAAATAAGACTGCAGTGATTACTACAGAAATTGGCGACGAGGATGGCGCAGCCCTGGACGTGGTGAAGCAGATTGTGTTGATGGAGAGGCAGTGACACTACTCTGCCTGTTGCAATGATACTGTAGGCCCTACAGTAATCAAGCTTGGCAGGTGAATCAGACGCAGTACAGTATTGAAGAGGACCAAGGAAACTGTTAATTAGTGAGCCACAAAATACTGGTTCGTTCCCACATGAGTCCTCTAAACATACAAGGAATGTACTTCAACAGTCTCAGAGGACGGATTCAGCTGTGGCAAGTATACGCTTAATTCAGCACGAACGTGAGTACATTTAAAATCCATTACCTACTTTATGCGTCTCCCAGCCAGTCCTCAACTGCCGGATCTCGAGGATTGTGTATCCTCATTCCCATATGATATAACTGCACTGTGAATTTACCCACAGTGTCTCCTTGTGGCAGACATATTTCTGGTACGTTTGCTGTTCCACACAGCTTGTTGGTTAAATTTCAGCATTACAAAGATTCACTGATCAGCACAGCTTATATTGTTGACAGATGAGTCAATCATTCTCTGCTGATCATCACAGCTGATTACGAACACGAACGTTCGAACATTTTGAATGTGGAATCAATTTGAAGAGTTTTACATCATTAAAATGTTATACAACTGCGCCTCCTACTGGGCTTTTATGTAATAACAGCATTTTACACAATTGTATTATTACAATCAACTGTTCACATGTTAGTTGATCTCTATTACTAACACATTGCTGTTTATTATCAAATGTAACCGATATATTGTGCACTTGTGTTATTTTCTTTGTTTCTGCCATCTCATTACAAGCAGTGAAACATGTGTACATTACACTCATTGAACTTATCCAATCCTCAACCATTTATTCCTGCGAAAGGAGAGCCCACTATGCCTTGGAAGGAATGGAAAGAGTACTTTTGTAATTATATAGACACTTTTGAGGAAGAGGATTCCTCACCGGAGAAAAAAAAAAAAGGTACTTCTGTATTGCTTAGGTCCAGGAGGGCTTAAAACATACAATCAGATTGAAAAGAAACCCAGAGAAGGAGGGAATGTATTTACGCATGCTTTGGAGGATCTTGATGCACATTTTTCTCCTATTGTGTGTGTTGCTGTAGATAGGTATAAGTTTTTCCAGAGGAAACAAGGAAAAACTGAGAATGTTGATGACTACGTTGCTGCACTTCGTGCTCTGGCGTTAACATGTCGTTTTGGCCCACTCCAAGAAGAACTTATTCGTGATCAAATTATTATGCATGCGAGTAACCCAAATATTCAGGATAAACTGTGGGTCAACGGTGAAGCACCTCTAAAGGAAGTGATTGCTCTAGTAAAGAAAACAGAACTTACAGGTAGATGTGCCAAAGCGGTAATGGATGAAGTACAAGAAATAAAAGAAGGTAACAAAATATCTAATGCAAAATACTGGAAAGGTGGTGAAACAAAAAAAAAGCTTCAAGAAGCAACGGATTATAATTGCAAACCCATAAGTGTGGAACAAAAGAACTGTTATAGGTGTGGGAGCGCTGACCACTTAGCATTTTTCAAAAAATGCCCCGCAAGGAATAAAAAGTGTTCTCATTGTGGTGTTGTAGGTCACTATCCAAAGGTTTGCAGGAGGAAATCTGTTAACTCAAAAGTGAATGTTAAATACATTAGAGAGGACAGTGACTCTAATTCCGATGATTTGGAGAATACGAATGTTCATCAGGCGTTTTGTATAGATTACGACATTTTAGGTGTAGATCAAGTAAAAAGGATGAAACCATGGTGTGAATTGGCGGTAGGAGGGGTGATGATTAAGGTGATTGCAGATTCAGGTTCACCCTTTACTATAGTGAATGAAGATGTATGGAAGGATAAATTGGTGGAAAAATTAGGCACACATCTTGACAAATCTCAGGTTGTTGCCAAGAGCTATACTGGAGACAAAATTGAATTTGTGGGTTTCCGGGAGTTAGAATTTCAGTTTAAAGAAAGGAAAGCACAGTGCAAATTGTACGTTTCTATAAAAAGGACCCTCAGTCTTAGGTTGGACGGACCAGGGTGATTTAGGAATAATTTTGAACCCCAACAGTCCAGATCCAGTGTTGACAATTAAAGAAAATTGTGAGGGAAAGGAAGAAATATTGGATTCTTACCCAGAATTATTTTCTGGTAACGTGGGGCTGTTGAATGATTTTCAGCACAAAATAGAATTAAAATCTTCAGCAATTCCATGTATTCATAAGGTTAGACACATACCTATCTCTATTAAGGAGGAGGTTCAGAATGAATTGAAAAAACTGGTGGAGGGTGGCATTATTGAGCAAGTTGAGTCAGCAGAATGGCTTTCTCCATTAGTAGTTGTAAGGCGTTCCAATGGTAAAGTAAGATTATGGCCCTCATTCGGACCTTGGCGGGCGGCAGAGGCCGCCCGCCAAAGTCCCGCCGTCAGATTACTGTTCCGCGGTCGAAAGACCGCCGCGGTAATTCTGACTTTCCCGCTGGGCTGGCGGGCGGTCGCCTTCAGACCGCCCGCCAGCCCAGCGGGAAAGAGGCTTCCACGATGAAGCCGGCTCGGAATCGAGCCGGCGGAGTGGAAGCTGTGCGACGGGTGCAGTTGCACCCGTCGCGTATTTCACTGTCTGCGCAGCAGACAGTGAAATACATGTAGGGGCCCTCTTACGGGGGCCCCTGCAATGCCCATGCCAGTGGCATGGGCACTGCAGGGGCCCCCAGGGGCCCCGCGATCCCCCCTACCGCCATCCGGATCCCGGCGGTCGGACCGCCAGGATCTGGATGGCGGTAGGGGGGGTCGGAATCCCCGCGGCGGTGCAGCAAGCTGCGCCGCCGTGGAGGATTCAATGGGGCCGCGGTACACTGGCGGGAGCCCGCCAGTGGTGCCGGTCCGACCGCGGCTTTACCGCCGCGGTCGGAATCCCCATTGGAGCACCGCCGGCCTGTCGGCGGTGCTCCCGCGGTCCTCCGCCCTGGCGGTCAAAGACCGCCAGGGTCAGAATGACCACCTATGTGTGGACCTTAGGGAGCTGAATAAAAACATCTTAATTGACCAGTATCCATTACCACGCATAAATGAAATGTTTTCCGCAACAAAGAATATGTGTTGGTTTTCAACTATTGACCTAAAATCTGTTTACCATCAGGTGCCATTACACCAGGATAGTAAGAAATACACAACGTTCATAACACCTTTTGGATGTTATCAATATACCCGAGTGCCTTTTGGACTAGCATCAGCTGCAGCCATGTTTCAAAGGATTATGAGTAATATATTTAGTGGAATCTCTGGGGTGATGTTTTTCCAAGATGACATCCAAGTCATGTGTAAAAATAGAGAGGAACATGACAATAAGTTGAAACAGGTTCTAGAAATCCTTAAGAGGAAAGGTTTGACAATAGAGTATAGTAAATGTAAATTGGCTAAAGAAGAAGTGGTTTACTTGGGTCATAGCATCAGCAAGAATGGCATTAAACCGAAGCAAGCCTTAGTGGAAGCTATCAAAGAGGCTCCTTCTCCTGCTGGGAAAGAGGATGTGAGAGCTTTTCTAGGTTTAATTGAATTTTATTCCAAGTTCATTAGGAACTTTTCTGAAAAAACGTATCATATACGACAATTACTCAAGAACAAATCCAAATTTATTTGGTCAGATGAGTTTCAAAGGGCGTTTCAGGATTTAAAAATTTAAATTTGTAAAGCACCATTTCTGATGGGATTTGATCCCAAATGCAAATCCATTGTGACAACAGATGCAAGTAATAAAGGGTTGGGGGCGGTGCTAACACAGTGTGAAGATGAGAACAATGAATAGGTTGTTGCCTTTGCATCACGGTCTTTGACCCCAGCTGAAGAGAGATACTCAGTCATAGAGCAAGAAACATTAGCTTGTGTGTGGGCATTGAACCATTTTCGTCAATTTTTGTGGGGACTGCATGTCTTGTTGAGGTCTGATCATAAACCTTTAACAAAGGTTTTGACGACTGCTGGATTACAAAATGCATCTCCGAGATTGAGCAGGATGTCGGTAAAATTGTTGGATTTTACTTATGATGTACAGTATTGGCCTGGAGTTAAGAACAAAGTAGCTAATTTTCTAAGTAGAATGTCATTACCAATTAAAAATGTAGATGAACTAATGGGTGAGGAGAGTTGTGTGGCTGGATTATTTGATGAGCGGATGGAAGGTATTGATATTATGGAATGGAAGGAAGGATGGATTAAGGATGACAGTTTAAAAAGAATAGCTGGTTACATAAATGGAGGTTGGCCTGAAAAAAAAAATCTTGGGGCAGATGGAAAAGTTTTCTGGGAGGTGAGAAATGAACTTTATTTAGAAAACAATATGATGTACAGAGGTGGAAGAGCTGTACCTCCAGTTTCTCTTAGGAGAAAGATCCTAGATTTATGTCATGAAGGACATCTTGGAATATCCAAAACTAAACAAAGAGTCAAAAGCAGGTATTAGTGGCCTGGTCTTGATAAGCAAATTGAAAAAAGAATAAGAGACTGCATAGAATGCAATAGTTCTGATAAGTGTCAGAAAACATTTAAACCACCTTTATTACCCATTGCTTGGCCCAATATGCCCTGGGAAAAGATAGGTTTGGATGTGGTGGGACCGGTGGAATGCAATAATGGTGAATACAAATTTATTCTAGTCGCAGTGGACTATTTTTCAAAATGGCCAGAGATTGAAATAGTTCATAAGGCAGAATGTGAAAGAATTATTAAATTTTTAGACCAAATATTTACAAGAGAAGGTCTACCTAAAACTATGATTACTGACAATGGTCCTCAATTTGTGGCTGAGAAATTAAAAAAAAATGTACAAAGAAATGGTGTGATCCACACTACCTCATTATACCATCCAGAAGGAAACGGTTTAGTGGAACGATTCAACAGGGTCATCAAACGGAGTATCCAGTTGGCCAAGAGTAATGGTTTGAATTGGGAAAGTGAGCTATGTAAGTTAATTTGGGCTTACAGAATTTACTCCCAGTAGCGTCACTGAGGAAAGTCCATTTTCCTTGATGAGAGGTCGTCAACCTATCAGCAAGGATTTTGGTTGGCTATTGTCTGGTAAGCGAGTCGAATGGTCACCTGATCAAGTAAGATTGAAAATCAACAAGGCCCAACAAGCATATAAGGAGTGGTATGACAAGAAAATCGGAACAAGAGAATCCAAAGTAAAATGTGGAGATTGGGTTAAAGTGAGAAAAGAGAGAAAAGTTTGAAAAGGAGAAAGCAGATATTCAGAGCCTCTGAAAGTATATGAAGTATTCCGTAACTCAGTTAAATTAAGTGATGGGAAAGTGTGGCATTTGGGCAGGGTTTCCAAGTGTAGGAATGTTAAACAAGCTGAAACAGAGAATGTCAAGAGTTATGATTGGTTGGAAACAGATGAAAAGGCGAGTAGTGAAGAGGTAAATTTATACAGTAGATTAGTGAGGAGTGACAGTAAAACGTATGCGCTTGAAACACCAATTCATGATAGTATTCAGCATTCGCTGCGTGAAAGTGAAGCGACAGGTACACAAAACTTACAAAACAGTACAAACAATGACAGTCAAATCAACACTGGAAGGTTTGGTAGGATTATTTCCAAACCAAAGAGGTTTGATGACTTTGTATGTGTTAATACAGTTTAATGGAAAAATATTATGTTTGTTTCTGTTAGATTTTTTTTTACATTTCTGTTTTTATCAACCTGTATGAATTTAAAAAGAAAATGTGTAACTTGCTTGTAGTGTATTTATGTGATAAGATATACGTGTATGGAAGTTCTACTATTATTTTTATTTTAATTATTTTTTAAATATAAAAAGGGAAGATGTGTTGTAACGTAGGTAATGTATGTAATTCTTTACACTTATGTATATTGATAGATTAGCACAGTCTTGTGCTATGATGTAACATTAGAACCTTTGGTGTGGGGAATTCTATGGGTGGCGGTTGGAGTGGAGGAAGCTGGTGGTGAAGGATCCTCTGCCTGTACAATGTTGTCTGGGGCTGCTAAATAAAGAACCTACATCAAAATAAGACTGCAGTGATTACTACACAGGGCAATGTCAGCTCCAGCTTACATCTTTTTCACAATTTGCATACACCTTAAATTCATCCTTTGAATATATTAGTTTACTGTTCTTACTGTTCTAACTTAGCTACCTGTGCTATTATAACAGAAAATCAAAATGGTCACCATGCACACACATGCATCATTACTCGTGTGTACTACGGCAGCCATAATTGAGCTAGTTATTTTTAGATAAAAAAGATGGTTATCCATCGGCATGAGAATGGCAAAAAGTGCTGGTAAAGGCAACAGGTAATTGTTTTAGAGCTGAGACGTATTGGCCTTGTCTCTGCTTGTTTCTATTGCTACTCTTGTTTTGTGGGACACGTACTCTGGGAAAAGATTTAACAACATGTAGAAACCTTGAAAACAAAAGTTTTTAATCAACACAAAAAAAACAATCACAACAGGACAGACGATGTCAGAAGTAAATATGTTACTCCTCCATCCAATAGCATTCAGCCCTATACACCAGCATTGAAAAGTGATAAAAGCACTGAATTTAAGGCGTATCAAAAGGACACACAATAAAACACTTAAAGAGAAACTACAGAAACGGAGTAAAGTTGCATACAACTTTCTAAAATGATAATGTAGGAAGTAAAAGATGCCGCCATATTTTCTTTTTCTTTGCCTCATATGTAGGGAAATCCAAAAATGACAAGAAGGGCCTCGGGCTTAAGAGACACACGATCAACCAGTGCCCGTCAGCCGATCAGGAAAGGCAAACACTTCATTTATGTGAAAAATTAAGACAACATCTACGCCTGTTTGAATACTATGCTTCTGACAAAAAGCCACACAACCTTGCAAACACATCAATAATGAAGCTATAAATTAAGAGAGTTCGAGTATGCTCATGGGCGGTCTCCCTTTCAATAAAATGCAGCCTAGATGAAAAATGAAACAATAAATCCCATTATCCTTTTTGTTCAATCTTTTTAGGTTCCTGGTACCTCTACATATTTTGGATTTTTAAATACACAACATGCAAAACATCCAAAAGTACTGAAAACGCTGAAAAAAAGTGCTCATCTGCTCTCCAAACCGTTATCTCACCTTTCTGGTTTCATACAGTGACAGTCCTATTGATATGACAGAAATGACAAAGATGCAACATGCATAGTAGTAATAATCATCTGCCATCCACAGGGCAATGCTGAACACCTGGAAGATGTAGAAGGGGTTCAGAACCTAGATGGAAAAGGAACAAATGCAGAGTCAGTGAGAACACTCCTGGCCCATCTCAGCTGTATAAAAAACAACCGTTTGAGATTAGCAACAAAAATGCATTTAAGAAAACAGTGATCAAGATAATGGCAATACAGATTTAGAGTAAATAACAGAACAGCTATCAGCAGAGAAATTCAAAATGCGATGGATGAAATGCTTGAGCTAATCTTAACCTCTGGTAATTGATTTGTGTACATGAAAAAGCAAAACTAGGGATCTTGATCTTTAGTATATGTCATAGAGACATCTGCTTGAATTATTCCCTCTCAAATCTGGAATCCTCATTCGTAAAATTAAACAGGAGTCACAGGATTAGCAATTTATAGAGTTGCCAAGCTATCTCATTAAATAACAAACTCTGCCAATAAAGTTGTGGCTATGAGCTTAACTTGCCACAGAGGCTTCAATGTTGTCATAATTTCAGAGTCACATTATAGGGTGAAATGAACACGAAAAAAAACACAAACTGGGAGGACGGAGGGTTTTGTGTGATCAATAAAAAATAGAGGACCGTAGATTCAGGTAAATAACTTTTCCTTCTCTGAATCATTCATAGATTCGTTGTTTGAATTATGAAAAGAAAGCAGAGATCCAAAAACAACAGTGGGATGTGAAAATGAGGACCAGGCAGTACTGTGAGGTAAAAGGGTACACTGATAGCCAATGTCCTGCAAATATCCTCCATAAGGAATCATACATAGACTGCAGCACCACTATAATTAATCTGGTGGAATGAGTTCCCATTTTTCTTCATAGCAGTCATGCAGCTTTTCATGACACATCATAATGGCTCTGCCTATCCCTGCAAGTCAACTCTTCTTTAGGGAATACAAATTCCATGGATATATTGAGCAAATGTAACAAACAACCACTCTGATTGTTTTTTTAAATGCCCTATTTCTTTTCAAAATAAAATCTGTGGGTTTTTTTTGGTCATGGAGTGGAAAGCCCTCTTTGTCAATTAAGAAAAAACATATACAAGATAACTTGGTGATAGAGATTAGAAACATGTCTGTACTTTCAGAATGCATTTCGGGCTTGTTCACAAAACTACTACCTGCAACTTTGCAATCATTCTAATGGATGTTATTACAAGTAACAGGGCTACTTTACCAGCCAGATGTTAAATGGAAGGCTTTTTGAATCTGTTTAAAAGTTATTTTCAGAGCCTTCAGAACTGTATTCTGTTCAAAACTATAGATGGTATAGTCACAATTAGAAATGTGCAGATCAGACCCTAATAAACTCCTTAAACATCTTTGCACAAAAAATGCTTTAGTATTAGACTGTGTTTGGTCCCTGAAGGCAGCTACTAGTTGGACCAAAATTGAGGACTCACTAGGCAATATGAGGGAATTGAGGTGGGCTCACTAATAAATGGTCATGTGATCTTGCTCACATACAAAATGTCTATTTTAACCTGTCTGTCTAATTTATCATGCCCATGTTGTTCTTAGAATTGCCATAAAAGACTCTGTAATATATAGAGCATCAAGCTCAAGTTTTAGGGAGAAAGGGCCATATGTACTAAAGCATTTTCTCATAGACACAGAATGGGTAAAATCCTTTGGTACATCTGGCCCATAGTTTCTCCGCAGGAATCTGTAGTGTGCAACTTTGCTATCTGCTCAACAGTTGTCAGTCAGTTTTAAAAAGTATCAAAGTATACGCTGACAGGCTCTAGAGATCCATTAATCAATTTTCCTAACAGAAGCTGGAGCAACCAGAACGATTATGGACGGTCCCACTGAAAAAACACGAGGAATCATGGCAACTGACTGAAATGTATATGCAAATATTCCTTTTGAAGGAATCAAAAAGAATTTCCTTTGACTGATGTCCACCATCTGCTGGTGAACAGTTCGTATTCAGAGAATGCGCAAATAGGCTGAAGGGAAAGTATCCGAATGATGTGACTAGACCAGCTATCTGTCATGCAGCTTCAACTCGTGGCATTCTGTCTTCTCCCTAATAAGTACATCCACCGTGGTGTTATCCACGTCTGGAACGTGCTCTGCTGAGAAAACATCTTACCCACTGACAAAGTCGTTCGGGACCTTGTGAAACGCAGAGGAAATCGGATACCTCCTTGTTCCATTACGCTACACACACAAGACATGTTTGTCTGCTGTGACCTTGATATTTGCCATTTTGGTGTGTAAAATACTCATACAAAAGCAACAATTCGGGGTCAATGGGATACAGGACGACTAACATCCCTGAAAGGCCTTACATTGCCTTATAAAACACAGGCGCTCCAACTGAAACCACAGACAGGGAAACAAGTTTGTGATGCGTCACCATATCTTTTGTCAAATCTTTTGTTATAAGGAGAATTGTGAAGGTTCTGGGGCAGTGCACAATTTAGCAAATGTTTGCCAGTGGTCTTATCCAGGAATTGTTGTGGAGCAATGGGACTAAAGGTAGGGAATTGCAGTTACTGCACAAAGAGGAAGATGGCAAGTAGTGCATTTTACCATTTCCACAGGTTACCATTTATTTACTGAAACAGACCACATCAGGCTGGATAATAGTAATTTCAGTCTTCTAGTATAGCAGTGTGCAGAAAACAAAACCACTAGATATTCTTCACCTATGGTACTAAGCACTGCCATTTAAGCAATTGAGCTACTCTCCAGATTGTAGTGGGATGAGTCTAGATGGGGGAAGGCGGCAGTGTTGATCAACTTCCAAAGGTCTGATTTGAGCCAGGCTACCTGAACGTACAGTGAAGCACAAATTCCTTGCATCGCAACCCATGAAGGCTGGATCCCAGGTCCCCTCTGCTGGATTTAGCACCGCAGGAAAACCTTCACTGCATGGTCCTGGCCAGGGGCCTTCCAGCCAGGCGACATTGGTCACGTGCTGTAGCATGTAGGCTGAGATGATTTGCTGAGGTGTAGTCTTCATTGGTAAATGTGCGCCCCAATGGGCACTATAGCACCAAAGTAGAGATTATGTTTCCAAACAAAGAAAAAAGGTAAGATAAGTTGGGAAAGAGTGCCAGAAAGAAGGGTAGCAGGAGAGTGAGGGACAGAGTAAGAGTGTGAGAGACAAACAGCGGTAGAGAAAGCGAGACAGAGAAAGCTTGCGCGTGTGCATGCTGTGCAAACCCTACAAATCCTATCAAGTGTTCCTCTGCCATGCAGGATCACTCCAGCTAGTCTTCTCTTTTCAGCAAACCTCACTTACCATTCTTAGAGTTTTCTGTTGGTCGTTATATGTATTAGCTTGTGAGACACAACCAAAGTGTTGTATACAGAATTAGTCAGGAAGCTGCCACACATGGCATTGGACCAATTGGCAGCAAAGTCTCAGTGGTACTAAGCGGAAGCAAAAGAATTAAGATGGATGCGTCTTTGGACCAGACCACTACTGCATATCTGTTTCTCATGCCATCCTGAGAAGAGCAGATCATGCAGTGAGACTTTGAGGGCTTATAACACTCAGAGAAAGGTATAATGCATGAGTGGAATGTGTCACTTACAGTTTAACAGACTAAGGCCCTCATTACAACATTGGCGGTATAAGGCGCTTACCGCCGTGCAGAAGACCGCCAATACACCGTCGCGGCCTCGGTAGACCGCCACAGCTATTATGACACACATCACGGAATCTGACGAAAGTCAGACACCCACACAATCCCGCCACACCAAAGGTCAGCGATAAACATGCAGAAACAAATCCTCCACCTCCACGCCAACAGAAACACGCCCATGCTATTACGACTCACGAATCCACGCGGCGGTCTTTCAACCGCGGTATTCCATTGGCGGTACACACCGCTGCGCTCAAAATACACACACAGCTCCAAAACACTGCCACATTGGACAATTCCAAATACACACACCTGATACACATACAAACAACACTCCCACACACCCAACACAATATAAAACACACACCCACAAACCCCTACGACCAAAAATTAGAGAGAAGGCCAGAGAGAGACAGCACAGAATAGAGAACCCCATCACACAGAGGCACACTACACCATCATCCACACAACATCCACGCACAAAACACCACATACCACTACACTCACCACACTCATCAACACATACACCACCTCACACATCACACACACCATCCCATGGCACGCCAAAGACACCCTCGCTTTTCCGAAGAGGAGCTCAGGGTCATGGTGGAGGAAATCGTACGGGTAGAGCCACAGCTATTTGCATCACAGGTACAGCACACATCCATAGCCAGGAAGATGGAGCTATGGCAAAGAATAGTCGACAGGGTCAACGCTGTGGGACAGCATCCAAGAAATAGGGAGGACATCAGGAAGAGGTGGAACGACCTACGGGGGAAGGTGCGTTCCACGGTATCCAGGCACCACATCGCGGTTCAGCGGACTGGCGGCGGACCCCGACCTCCTCCCCCACAACTAAAAACATGGGAGGAGCAAGTCTTGTCCATCTTGCATCCTGAGGGCCTCGCAGGAGTCGTTGGAGGAACGAACACTGGTAAGTCAAATCTTAAATATCATATCCCCCACCTTACCTGCATGCTATCACACACACCCACCCTCACACCCTCCCCTATCACCCTAACTCCTCACTAATGTACCCATAACACCAACCACCCATCCCAACACCAAGACCTGCATGACACAACTAAGCATGGATACCCATCACTAAAGCATGCCCACTGCACATACCCAGAACACCCCCCAACCATCAGCACACAAGCCCCCACACAGGCATGCCTGCACTGGTGTACACGCACACCTAACCACTGCACACCATGAAACACACACATGCAATAATCATGTACTTATACCCCCGCAGGAACCCGAAGGAATGTCACCACACCAGAGGGTCCAGACAACACCACTCCACCCCCAGAAGAGGCCCACAGTGACGACAGCAGCTCTGCCCTACTGGATCTTGATGACCAGCCCAGACCATCGTGGGCCTCAGGACAGTCGGTTCCCCTTGCCCAGCCACAGCCCAACACCGAACTTCCACCCTCTGGTAACACCAGCACAGCACCCACCCAGCGGGCCCATACCTCCCTACCCAGGACAGGTCAATCAGCGGTGTGTCCACCACTACAGGGCACCCAGGCTAACCCAACACCCCAACAACAACAGGGACCTGGGGGCAGTGGTAGTGGGCACACGGTCCAGTGGACCGAGGCACAGGAACACAGGGGAACTGGGAGGGCTGCTGTGCGACAGAGGGAGGACAGGCCAAGGGAACCTACTCTCAACGAGGCCCTCTCCTCCATCATGGGAGCATACCACCACTTCCAGGAGACGATGGCAACGGTCCTGGACAAGTTGCAGGAGACCCTGCGTCTGCAGGAGGAGCAGTATTTGGGGTTCAGGGAGGAGCTCAGGACCATCGGCTCCGCCCTGGGCACCATTGTAGGGGTGCTGACGGACATTCAAAAGACCTTGAGGGACACCGTGGCACTCCAAGTGGCCCCTGACACTAGCCAGGACGATGAAATGCCCACCACCTCCGCCGGCGCTAGTGGACAGGACGCCCCGCCACAGGACCAACACACCAGCACCACACCCCCTGCAGACGGACAACCACCACGCAAGCGGTCCCTGAGATCCAGGAACAGGACAGAGCAAGATGGCAAGAGCCCCGCCAGGAAAAAAGACCACCCTGATTGTCCCCCCACTGTACCATTTTGTTACCCTGTCCAAATCGGAACTGCCCCAGCTCCACTTCCAATGGCCAGATGTGCAATGTACCTGTGAGACTAATGGACTGGACTCTGCCATGGACATTCTTCCACAATACCCCATCCCCATTTCACAACCCCCCTTCATGGTTATGCACTTAAATAAACACCCTTGAAACACTAATAAAACTGGAGTCAGTCAATGATTTTGAACTTTGTATAGTCAATTACAGTGTCAAAAATGGTTACCCATTGGAAGTCCAACATACCAATGTCAAACATCACAAGCCTTTCAAGGGTGCAAGCTGATGACACGTAGGTTACCACATTTGTGAAACTGAAATGGAAGGGGACAACTCAATTAACAAATAGTGAGTGAAATGTAGGTACAGGATAGAGGTAGACGTGTGAAATTTAATGTTATGTTAAACCTGAAAATGTACTCACCTGTGTCTCACTGGAAATATTGCTGTATGACTGACTCCCTGTTGTCGTTTTCTTCTTCATCAGCTTCATCCTCATCACTGTCCACAGGCTCCACCGCTGCTACAACACCGTCATCTGGATCATCCTCCTGCAGAAAAGGCACCTGGCGTCGCAATGCCAAATTATGGAGCATGGAGCAGGCGATGATGATGTTGCACACCTTCTTCGGTGAGTAGAATAGGGACCCACCTGTCATATGGAGGCATCTGAACCTGGCCTTCAGGAGGCCGAAGGTGTGTTCGATCACCCTCCCAGTCCGCCCATGGGCCTCATTGTACCGTTCCTCTGCCCTGGTCCTGGGATTCCTCACTGGGGTCAATAGCCAGGACAGGTTGGGGTAACCAGAGTCCCCCAATAGCCATACACTGTGCCTCTGGAGTTGACCCATCATATCAGGGATGCTGCTATTCCGCAGGATGTAGGCGTCATGCACTGAGCCAGGGAACATAGCATTTACCTGCGAGATGTACTGGTCTGCCAAACAGACCATCTGGACATTCATGGAATGATAACTCTTCCTGTTCCTGTACACCTGTTCACTCCTGCGGGGGGGACCAGAGCTATATGGGTCCCATCAATGGCACCTATGATGTTCGGGATATGTCTAAGGGCATAGAAGTCACCTTTCACTGTAGGCAAATCCTCCACCTCAGGGAAAATGATGTATCTCCTTACGTGTTTCAGCAGGGCAGACAACACTCTGGACAACACGTTGGAAAACATAGGCTGGGACATCCCTGATGCCATGGCCACAGTAGTCTGAAATTACCCACTTGCAAGGAAATGGAGCACTGACAGCACCTGAACGTCAGGGGGGATTCCAGTCGGATGGCGGATTGGTGACATCAGGTCTGGCTCCAACTGGGTACATAGTTCCTGGATTGTGGCACGGTCAAACCGGTAGGTCACGATCAAATGTCTCTCTTCCATTGTCAACAGGTCCACCAGCGGTCGGTACACCGGCGGATTCCGCCATCTTCCAATATGTCCCAACTGACGGTGCCTAAGAAGGACAACAGCGAAGAAACTGTCACCATACCTCCAGATATGTACCCACAGTCACACACAAGACTACAACAGACAATTAACCCATCCGGGAATTTTTTTGAGTGTAGGCCTCGGTATGTTTGACGCAGTAGTAAATGAAGCCATGTGGGCCCCTGAAATGGCGGCTGCCTGACCTCTAAACTGGGACAATGGAATTGTGGCGTAACTGCGCTGGCGTTGGACACCATCGCGGTAGGCGGTCGTAGAGCGTGGCGCAATGCTGCATTGGTTAACATTGGACCCTATGGGTCCCCGGAGCCAATGAACAGGTGCGCTGGCGGTGATGATGCGCCCCGCCGCGGACGTCACCGCCGCGGACGTCACCACCATTTTCTATCTCTTCAATCACTAGATACCTGACCTTTGACAGGAGAGGACCTACACTGCTAGTGCTGCTGTGATCTCGGTCTGGAAGCGACAATGGCTGCTGCGTCTGGGGAAAGGGCCCTTGCCTTCACTGCACAGGAGTTGGAGAAACTTGTGGATGGGGTCCTCCCCCAGTACACGCTACTCTACGGTCCTCCGGACCAACAGGTTAGTACACAGGGAGCACGTTGGATGGGCTAGGCCTGGGTGGACAGGGCTGTGTGGGAGAGGGAAGGGGGCAGAGTTCTTACAACAGAAATGCATGGGGATGAATGGGCCACATGGACAGAGTTGGGAAGGGGCCACTCACATTGACAGTGCAGTAGGTAATGACTTTTCCTCTTTCCTTGTGCATGTCATGTAGGTCAGCGCCCACCAGAAGAGGGACATTTGGCGTGCCATCGCCAAGGAAGTCCGGACCCTGGGGGCCCACCAGGGACGGGGCACCCACTGCCGGAAGAGACGGGAGGACATTCGCCGCCGCAGCAAGAAGACGGCGGAGGCTCAGCTGGGGATGGCCTCCCAACGTGGGAGGGGTGCCCGTCGCACCATGTCCCCCCTGATGTTCCGGATCCTGGCGGTGGCCTACCCGGAGTTGGATGGGCGCTTAAGGACATCACAGCAGACACAAGGGGGTGAGTACAACCTCATTCTGTGGACTTTGCGTGCAGTGGAGGTGTCTGGGTGGGGGAGGTGGGCTGTGGGTGTCCCTAGGCCAGGGCGCGTTAGGTAGGCAAGGCCCCTCCGTAATGTAGGCCATGTGCGACTCTACCCCAGCTCAGAACAGAGGCAAGTTGATGTATAGTTGCCCCTTTGCCATCCATGTGCGCAGATTTCTACCATTGCCATGTAGGCCATATCCCAGAAATTGCATGTGCAGAGGGCAGGAGCACGGCGTAATGCATGGGGCTGCTGCGTCTGTCTTGTCCGCCAACGGTAGCGGTATGCCATGCACTAAAACTCTCTTTCTTCTGTCTCCCCCCTTTTCCTGCTCTCCCTGTCCTTTTGTCCATCAGCATCATCAGGCGGAGGTACAGTGGCACAGGAGCACGAGGGAGCTGCATCCCACATGGCCATGGAGGGCCACACCACAGACTCTGAATGCCCCAGAGGGACGGAGGGCGAGGGGAGCTTCACGTCGGCCACAGGATCACCAACCAGCGACACGGACTCGTCCGCCGATGTGAGCTCCCCTGTGGGGGCGGCACCATCTGTGCGCCCCACTTCTACAGGTACAGCCGCCACCTCCCCTACCAGCCCCGCCCAGTCTCGTCTACACACACACCTGCATGCACCACATCTACAGGCACTAGGACTCGCACCAGGACACCCAGCACCACAAGCCGCTCACCTGCACTCACCACCTCCACTGCCATTTACACGTCCCCTGTGTCCTCTCCTAGTGTGTCTGTGACGCCCCCTCCCAAAGTACACAAACGCCGGCAATCACTCACCCAACATCCATCCACCTCACGACAGCCTCCAGTACCTGCACCCAAAACACCGAAAGTGACACCTCCTACAACCACCTCCTCTACCTCCACTCCCAGACCCCCTCCAGCTACCCATCCCAGTGTCCGTCAGAAACTGTCCCTATGTCAAATTGACCTGTTTGCCCCCACCCTCCCTTCAGTTCATCAGTCCCGTCGTAGCGCCTCAGCCAAAAAGCCTCCAGTGCCAGTGGTGCGTGTTCCAGGTTTTTGGAGTGCACCGTCCACCAGGGCAGGCAGTAGGACCCGGAGCCAAGGCACTGGCAGCCCACCCCCTGTAGAGGCTCTGAAATTGGAGAGTGGACGACTGGACCGTGTCAAGACTCCTGGTGGGACAACAACTGAAATGGGATCGAAGGCGACTGGTGAGTCAGCTGTAACTCCAAAGAAGGTGGGGAAGGTCCCGAGGAAGTCTGCCCAGCCTGTTGTGAGTGTCACGGCGGAGAAGTGCGCCATCATTTCCGGCGGTCCAGACACAACCGTCAGCACCGTCGTTACTGGTCAGGAGACCGCCGCCGGAGTCACAGCCCAGGAGGGCCCAAGTATCGTTACTGGTCAGGAGACCGCCGCCGGAGTCACAGCCCAGGAGGGCCCAAGTATCGTTACTGGTCAGGAGACCGCCGCCGGAGTCACAGCCCAGGAAGGCCCAAGTATCGTTACTGGTCAGGAGACCGCCGCCGGAGTCACAGCCCAGGAGGGCCCAAGTATTGTTACTGGTCAGGAGACCGCCGCCGGAGTCACAGCCCTGGAGGGCCCAAGTATCGTTACTGGTCAGGAGACCACAGCCGGAGTCACAGCCCAGGAGGGCCCAAGTATCGTTACTGGTCAGGAGACCAACGCCGGAGTCACAGCCCAGGAGGGCCCAAGTATCGTTACTGGTCCGGAGACCACCGCCAGAGTCACAGCCCAGGAGGGCCCAAGTATCGTTACTGGTCAGGAGACCACCGCCAGAGTCACAGCCCAGGAGGGCCCAAGTATCGTTACTGGTCAGGAGACCACCGCCGGAGTCACAGCCCAGGAGGGACCAGGATCCCACAGCCCCGCTGGGCAATGATGGAACGTCAAGCCACACACCAATGTCCAGTGTGGAGATCGTCATGCCACACACCAATGTCCAGTGTGGAGATCGTCATGCCACACACCAATGTCAGTATCCGAACCGCTATGTCAGAGCACCGCTGAACAGGGCAAAGACCGCCATGGTGAAGACCGCTGAACATGGCAAAGACCGCCATGGTGAAGACCGCTGAACAGGGCAAAGACTGCCATGGCTAAGCACCGCTGAACAGGGCAAAGACTGCCATGGCTAAGCACCGCTGAACAGGGCAAAGACCGCCATGGTGAAGACCACTGAACAGGGCAAAGACCGCCATGGTGAAGACCGCTGAACAGGGCAAAGACCGCCATGGTGAAGACCACTGAACAAGGCAAAGACTGCCATGGCTAAGCACCGCTGAACAGGGCAAAGACCGCCATGGTGAAGACCGCTGAACAGGGCAAAGACCGCCATGGTGAAGACCGCTGAACAGGGCAAAGACCGCCATGGTGAAGACCGCTGAACAGGGCAAAGACTGCCATGGCTAAGGACCGCTGAACAGGGCAAAGACCGCCATGGTGAAGACCGCTGAACAGGGCAAAGACTGCCATGGCTAAGCACCGCTGAACAGGGCAAAGACCGCCATGGTGAAGACCGCTGAACAGGGCAAAGACCGCCATGTCAGAGCACCGCTGAACAGGGCAAAGACCGCCATGGTGAAGACTGTTGAACAGGGCAAAGACCGCCATGGTGAAGACCGCTGAACAGGGCAAAGACCGCCATAGCTAAGCACCGCTGAACAGGGCAAACACCGTGTGGGTATGAATAGGCCGCCACATCAAGCATCCTTATCCCATGTGCAGCTGGGACAGTGACAGGAAATGAACTTTCACGGGGAGACCAGTCCCACCCAGTACCAGTATAGAACTGCAGATACTTGCGAAAATGTAGCTTTGCATTCCCCAGGATGGTCTAGTGGGCAACCCAACCACTGTAAAGACTTGTGAGACTGTGGCTTTGCACTCCCCAGGATGTAACAGTGGGCAACCCACCCACTGTAGAGACTTGAGAGACTGTGGCTTTGCACTCCCCAGGATGTAACAGTGGGCAACCCACCCACTGTAGAGACTTGAGAGACTGTGGCTTTGCACTCCCCAGGATGTAACAGTGGGCAACCCACCCACTGTAGAGACTTGAGAGACTGTGGCTTTGCACTCCCCAGGATACATCAATGGTCATGGAGCCCCATCGTGGATCTGGCTATGCATTCATCTGGCTGAGGTGCCCCCCCTTCCCTTCCTTCTGAGGTGCCTGTAGTGTTTCTATCTGATGCCCCGGCAGTGTTCTCTCGGATTTTGGTCAGGTATCTATTGTGGGCCTCGCCCATGCATTTTTGGACTGTTGGTGCACGGACATTGTTGTGTACATATCTGCACTACTTCTTGTATTGTATATATAATTATGACAGATTTCGAGATATATATCAGTATTTTTTTGTATGACATGTATATTGGCACATTACAATGTTTGACCGAAATTCGCTTTGTCTTTGCATTCTTCCGGGGGGGATTGTGGGTTGTTCATGTGATTTTTGTAAATGCATTGGTGTGTATGTTGTGATATGCGAGGGTGGGGGTGTTTGGTGGGTGTCCCCCTAACTTTTGCCTCCCCCCTCCCCCGTGTCGTAGATGCAGTACTCACCGGTATCTTCTGTGCCTACGTCGCTGTTGGTCGTAGAGGAGCAGAAAGACAAGGGCAGGGAGTATTTGTAATTCCGGCTCCATGGTGGCCTCCTTCCTTGTGGGATGTGTTAAGGTGAGTGTTTTCCCATTGCTAAAGCTGTTTCCGCCGTGTTTTTATCCACAGTGAATCCGCCCCGGAAAAGGTGGCGGATTGGCCTGTTGTGATACTGTGGGTGGTACATTGTCTCCCGCCTGTCTGTTGGTGGTAACCGCCGCGCTGTTTGTCTGTACCGCCGTGGCGGGCGATGTGTTAAAGTGGCTGTCTTTGTTGGCGGTTTCCGCCAGGGTCGTAATTCCCTTTTTTTGTCCGCCGGCCTGTTTGCGGTATTTCCGCAGCTTTAACACCGTCCGCCAGGGTTGTAATGACCCCCAATATGCCGAAAGGAGCAGAAAGGCAGACTACTACGAACTGGCAGCATCAGCAAGCAGTTATGCAGGTGATGCTGGCTACGTAATATTGACAGTAGCATATGGAGATCCTGGTGGAAATGGCACTGCTATTCTGCCAGTGGAAGTCTGACAAGTTCAGTAGTGCTTCAGTGCTAATTATGGGCCAAATAGCCTAAGCAGGTGGTGCTGCCATAAATTGTCCGAGGAAGTTGGCCATGGAGCAGACAGTCTTCGCAAGAAACACTCTACAAATGATGCAGGAGTGTTTGTTATGAGGAACTGATAGCCCAGCAGGAGTTGCTGTGTTGAGTCCTTCAGGAATTCTGATCCCAGGATGATGACAATCTGCAAAAGGTGGCACTGCAGAATGTGAACTGTGAGGATTTAAGGGCCTGATCAAAAGACTCTAATAGGAACTGTTAGGTCTGCTACCTAAGGGGATCGTACTGTCTCACTGAGTATATAGCAGGGACTTGTGCAGTGTTGTGTAGGCAACTTCAAGCCTCTGCATAAAGCATAGTTGTAGAGTGGTGTAGGACTGACTATGGCCCGAAGGTGCTGACTGATACTGCAGCAGGTAATAATGCGTTGGCTACGAAACTGAAAGGATCGGTATGTGATTTGGTGAATGGAGCAAGAGTACTGAAGTAAAAGGCAATAGAGTATAAGTAGGGAACTGGAGGAATGTAGTCCATAGCTCCAAAGGGCTGCACTTAGGTGTATGTGGAGTGCTCGTGGTGGGTATATTGAAATTACAACAGTATTATAATGTTCCCTACACTGGACCTCATGCAGGGAGCAAGCACCAAAGACACTGGGTAGGGTTGGTGCTGTTAGAGAGGAGCACCATTAGTGGAAGCAGCCTCTTAAAAATGTTTTGGCCATAGCAATTTTTTGTCTTCAGGAGCGGCTCGCGGCTCGCGGCTCGCGGCACGTGACGGGCGGGCCGGTGGGGGGTGGTGGAGGAGGAATTAAAATTAATTTTAAAAAAACCCAAACTTATCTGAATCGCCGCTGCACCAGTCCTCTTTCCTTCACCGCAGGCTGCGGACACAGGCTCCCAAGACTGCTCTGCGGCCAATCTGAACGCTGCTGTCATGTTGCTGGCAGCATGACAGCAGCGTTCGGATTGGTCAGAGCGCCCAGCCAGGGCGCTCCCAGGCAGACTGGGAGCGCTTGCCTGATCTCTCCAACCTGGCAACTCAGTGACAGAGCTTAGTGCGCATGTGTGTCTGGCCGGCCTGAGACGGCCTGCCAAACATACATGCACACTGAGGGAGAGTGCTGAGCACTCCCCCTCTGTGCTCGTCACAGCCTGTAGCCCTGCCCCTTCTACAATAAAACAATCATAAATAGAGTTTATTATTGTTGAAGTTTGGCAGCTGCTGCTGCTGGCTGGGAAAGGGGAGGGTGGGGGAAACAGAGAGTGGAGGGGGGGTGATGCTCCTCCACCCTAGCAGTGATGTTTTTGATGACAATAAGGTCAGATGAACAACCTTGTCTGAGATTAAAGTCATTGCAGCTTCCTTTTTTGCTGAAGTCATAGTTATCAGTTTCTTGTGGGTAGCGGGAACATAATTTACTGTTCTTTCATCCTTGGAGCCATTGACAGACCTGCTGTTGATTGAGTCTGCAAATACAATATAGTAATCATCAAAGATGGGAAAGTTGACAATTTCATGGTTATCATAGTAAGCAGAGTTGTCATGGACGGTTGGGGGGGGGGTGCTAAAGTGCCTCATTTTGGTCTGCTTACCTTTATCCAAATAAAGTTTCTGAGATTTTTTTTTAGACTAGGTAGAGTAGTGGGACTTCTCTTCCGATAATGGTGGCTCACCAACCTTCTTTTTTTTCTAGGGCAATCTCAACAACCAATCTTCATTACCATATAAGGTATTTACTGAGTATTTTTTGCAAATTCTGCAGTTTTTAGCATGTTGTTAAGGATACAAGCAGTAGATGCATTCCATGTGGGGATAGTTCATATATAATTTATTTTTTCCATGGGAGCTGCAGGCTCTAAAAAGGGGTTTCATGCAGATTCTTCAAGGAAGCAGGAATGGCAATAATTCTTAACCAGACTAAAGACTACAAACTCATGAGATAAAGTGAAAGAAGAAATAGAAAACAAGTGAAAATTAACACTGATAGAAGATGCAACGAATAGTTCTTATGGTACTTTCACATAACGTGCAGTAGAAAAACAAAGATAAAAACAAAGGCCTCTAAGTTGAGTGATGTTCAGCGTGATGACGTTTTACTGGCGGTAGTTTGAGTCTTTCTCTATTTTTTCTACAGTGGTGACAGCGTTTATGGCCTCTGGATCTCTTCAGCATAGAATTATGCTATGTGACGGTTACTGTTGGATTTCTAGCTCGAAGATGGAGAATAATTCAAACACGTTCATCTATGAAAGATCCAATGCTGGAGAAATGAAATACGTTATACTTGAACATCCTCTATGCAAAGGACTAAGTAAACAGAAATGCACATTAAACATAGACCATTTAAGTGACATGTTTGACTGTTCTGCTCATCCCCTCTTTAAGGGCTACCAAAGAATCACTAAATCTCCCAGAAGACCAGGCATCCTCACTTCCGTTGACTCCTCTGTGTTCACGACTTTGCTGGGCCGGTGATTGTTTCTCAGGCAAGCTGCATCTAATGCATAAAAACTGCGCCCAAACATGCTTTACCATCTTTCAAAGAAAAAAAGATCGAGCCGAACACCACATCGTCAGTAAAATCAAAGACAAAATGTATTCTTCAGTTCATTAAATCTGAGCCTGTGGCATTGGCTTACGTGCCCAGTAACACGATGCCAAGGGGCAAAAAAAGTGACCTTTCCAGGGGGTCCGATACAACCTCTGAGGACCGATCGACTAAGACTGCAAAACAAAAGCAGCAGGTGCAGTCCAGTTAACAACCAAGAGCCGAAAGATACAAAGAGGTTTTCTACAAGTAACATTCTACACCCTCCTAGCACTTCATATTTGAAAGTCCTACATATTTACTGCTTTGCCTGGCACTGACCATTGAGATGAAATGCGCATTTTTACCTCTTCCACTAAAAGTCGGAGATAGGATTTCACCGGCACATCAATCAGGTTCTGGCCATAAATCTTCTTTCTGCAGGAAAACAAAAGTATTAGAAAGGCTGCACTGTAATGGAGGCGCTTCCCTGGCTGGAAGAGAGGGTCAGGGTCCGGGCTTCCCAGACTCGAGCCATCAAGTAGCGTCTCTGCCCGAGTGGTTTTCAAACTAAGAGGGTGCGTTTTCGCACTTCAGCTGCACAACCGAAAAACAACGTCGCTCATCTCTCCACAAGCAATAACGCAGCAGCCAAAAGAGGTGACAACAATATACGTAGACAGACATAGAAGGGCGTGGCAGGTACAAAATATTTAACGTATGGAATGTAGGATTCTTTGGTAGACTTTGTCCCAGTTCTTTAACTTTATCACAAGCACAGAAGCTGAGCAGATGCGATAGCACGAATAAAGAAACCGTTTTCCTGAATGGTAACTTTCAGCAATTCACGTGTTTTTACGGAATCCAAACTTCTTCAGGTTGGACCCAGGACAGTATTTGATAATGTTTTGAGAGGTTTTCGGAAATGTTACATGTTGCATCATGGTCTGACCTACGCAATTCCTGAAGTCTGCCCCAGGAACAGCGCTCTCACGTTCACCCTGGTGTTCCTAGTACGCTCCCCTCAGACCGTGGGCTCTCATCCTTCTCTGCATACCTAGATCCACCAATATCAATTGTTTGGGTGCTTGCAAAGTGAGCAAGGTATTCACAAACTTCACTGACAACCACAGAAGGTATATACAAATACAGCGTCGGCAGAGGACTCTTTTTGAAAAGGAAACATTGGAAACCCCTGTGTAAAGCTGAGGTCACTATCAATATATGTATTCCTTACGGGGCCTAATCTTAAATTTACATTCAGGTTGTGCAAGAATTAGCCCTGAGATCTGAAAGGTTTCTATTTCTGTTATATATTCTCGTACAGTACAAATTGCAAAGTGACTTAATAAGGTGCCGCCAACGCAGTGCTCGGGTATGTGCTCAAACATAATATTTACCAAAAAAGAGACCACAACAATTATCCTTGGTTCTTAGATTGAGATGTTAAAACAAACATGCATGAAACCTAACGCAATGTTGATTTGTCAATTATCAAGGAGCCAAAGGAGATGAATATTGACATTTCAAACCTTTGTTAATGAAAAGGTCTCCCCTCAGGACAAAGTCGTCTAGTCCCAAATCCTTTTCATTATGAGACGGGGTTGATTTAGTCACTCGTTTGTTTGATCATCTCATTTTAAGAACCAAGGAGGATTGTTGGTGTCTTTTTTTTGTAAATATTTTATTGTTGAGCACACACCTGAGCACTGCGTCCTTATAAAAAGTCACGCTGTCATTTGTATTTGTACTGTATGAGAATATATAACGGCAATAGAAACCTTTCTGATCTCATCTGCCTGAGTTTTTTACAACCTGAATGTAAATTTAACATAATGCTGCGTAAGGAATACATTTATTGAAGGGGACCTCGAGTTTACACAAGGGGTTTCCAACCTTTACTTTTCAAAAAAGAGTTCTATAGTGGACGCTGTATTTGTACATCATTCTGACCCCAGTCCCCGTGGGCACAGAGGGTTGCCCTAGTGACACTATAAAATCACAGGATCAGCATCACTGGCAGCCCCAGTGGAAAGATCTCTGTATGTATAAAGTAAGCATCTGCCATTGCTACGCATGTGCTATATCTTGTGCCTCTTGCTCACGCTTATAAACACCTTTTACCAGCTTTTCAAACTACAAATACTAAAACGGTTGGAATAGTCCGTTCTAGTTTAACCTGTTATGCTGATGAGCAGTAATGACCTTCATACTGTGGTCTAACTCCCTGGTCATCCAAATGAGTTTGATGGAAGGGGGACACGCTGTAGTAAGCAGATAAAATAGCTTTAATAATACTACTAATAATTACTACTATTAGTATAATCATTAGTATTGCTACTACAGTACATGGGAGCCTGTAATCCCAAAATGAACTCCCATCTCTAATTTACTTATTACAAGCGACTTGTGATTCATCTGTTACATATGGGGACATTGCTCCCTGCCGTACACCATCGGGCTACTGCAAGTCACCACGGTGTTCCATGACCATATAGAGGAATGAGGCATAAGGCGGAGTTACTTTATAAGGCTATGAATGGCAATATCCTTATGTACAGCAGAGGATAATTTATTCTTTATAATAAGTGGTTACACCATCACCTTTCCCACAAACCACTTAAATCATTGGCAATTAGCTCTTTCATGTGAAAGAAAGAGCATGTCTGCAAACATGAAGAATAAAAACAGAACCTACAGAACAAAAAAAACAAAAAAAGCTGTTACATTTTTGTGACAAAAAGATATTAGAATCAGTTTAATACAAGTCAGTTAAAAAAATATAAAAAAAGCATAGTTGCACGGAAGGACTAGTTACTTACCTTTGGTAACGCCTTATTTGATAGAGGCTATCCAGCCACAGATTCCTTACCATAGAATATTCCCAAGGCACAGACTGGATCCGGAAATTCTTGAGCTGTACCCTTGTGCGCCAGTAGGTACTCTTTATTGGCTTCGCGGCTAACATCCGTGGTGCCTATATAAGCGCCACCCCAGCATGCTGATATCAGTTTCTTTTTGTGAAATCTCCACGCCAAAAGAAGAGCCATGTCAGAAGGCCGATGGACCACTGTGCAGTCACTAACGACCCACAGGGACCCTCTAGAGAGAAGAAACCATTTGCAAAAATGGGGAGAATTAGTAAGGGATCTGCGACTAGATAGAAGTATCTACCAAAAAAGGCATTATTGAAGGTAGGTAACTTGTTCATCTGATAGAAACTTCTAGCTGCAGATTTCTTACTTTTGAATGAATATCCAAGCAATACCTCCTTGGAAGAGGGTCTGCGAACAGGTTTAGACTAGGAAGTCCTGGAGGACCAATCGGGAAAAGTCAGCATCGTGCTGGACCCAACTGTCTAGGCAGTAGTGGTTAGTAGCAACACAAAAGGATGATTGATGGAGTGCTGACACTTTTCAAGCACTCACCCCCAGTCCCAGATCTGAGTTAAATCTATTGTTCTTTTGCTCACCATGCCACCCCAGTTTGGATCCAGCCATATGCAAATCCGTTTTGACCCTGTTCCTGTCAGGCTAGGTCCTCCCTGGACCGAAAACAAGCATCCGGGGACTGGTTATGGGGTATCACCCCTCATCAGCCATGCTAGCTTGAATCCAGTGGCACACTGAGCAAGGGAGCCACATCTGGGTATACCCTGGCCACTTAGGGCAACCTTAGCAACACACAAGGATGAACGGACGGAGTGCTGAAACTTTTCAAACACTCGCCCCCAAGTCCCAGATCTGGGTTAGTGATTAGTAAACATGTTCAGAGAAACCCACGTAGTAGCTGGACAGATATCCGGGACGGGAACTCCATGAGCTAATGCAGTGGTCGCAGCCTATGCTCTTGTGAAATGAACAGGCAAGCCTTTGGGGATTGCTTTTTGACTGAATGTAGCACATTTTAATGTAGAATACAATTCACATGGAGATGGTCCATCTCTGCGTGACCTTTCATTTTTTGGCTCTAGTGAACCTTACAAGAGTTTATCGCCCATCCAATGTTCCCTTGTGTCATAAATGTAGAACAACAACGCTCTTTTTGGGTCCAGGCGGAGGGAACAAAGTCAGAAGTGTGACATTTTGACCAATGTGGTACGTCATAACCACCCTTGGCAGGAAACACACAGGTGAAGAAAATCAGTTTGTCTGGGATGAAGTTGGTGCATCGAGGGTACATAGAGAAGGCCTAATGCTTGCTAACCTTCCTGGCTGATGTGATGGCCACTAAGAAAGCTGTTTTGATGGCAAGAGATGCAGAGGGCAACTATGCATAGGCTCGAATAGAGAAGACGTCAAAAACATTAAAAACAAACTGAGGTCTCATTGGGGCATAATAAAGGGTTTTGGAGGGAACGTGCTGAAGTACTTTTAGTAAAAAAGTCACAACAGAGAGGGCAGAGGTGGCAACCGTAAGAAAGCTGATATGGCTGAAAGATACCCTTTGAATGTGCCCAAAGCAAAGTCTTGCTTGACAAGCGATAAAACAAACAAAACCTCAGATAAGAACACCGAAGGAGGAGCAATATGCTTTTCAGCACACCAAGTCACAAACTTGTCGAAACAACAGGTGTATATGGTGTTAGTTGAGGAACACTTGCCTGCCAGAATGACTTTGCAGACTTCTGAAGAGCGGTCACAGACTGTCCTCTGCCGCCGTTCAATCTCCATGCATGAAGCCAGACAGTGCACAGGGCAACACAAGATCCTCCTGAGAGGCAGCCTGATCGGAGGACCAATGCTCATGTTCAGACATTCAGGATACCATATCCTCCATGCCCAAACCAGAGCCACAAGAATGACTCAGGTCCAGTCATTTATGATATCTTTGAAAACTATGGGTAGGGCTGGTATCGGCGGGAAGGTGTACAGGAGGCCTGAATTACACTCAAGACAATATGTATCTCCAAGCGAGAGCAGCTATGCAGAAGCGCTGACATTGTACATTCTCAGTGGTGGGAAATAGATCTAACCAGGGTTCGCCCCAGTCGAGGAAGAGATCTTGCATCACCTCATTCTTACTGAGAATGGGAAAGGGGAACCCCGCTGAACTATTTGAAGCACCCATTTGTCTGAGGTGATGGACTTACATCGGGCAGGTGGTGCTTGATCCTGCCACAGACTGGTTGCCCGTGATGGTGAGAGGGCATATTAACGGGGTTTGGGTGCTGTGCTGCCGGGCGAGGGGTGGCAGACCTCTGGCTGTGGCCACTAAAGGACTAGGGAGCGGGTTACCATGGTGGCTGAGCAGGAATGGGCACGCTTGGTAGCCCCTACCATAGCCACGGAAGAGGTGAAAGGGAGAGTGGGGGTGGTGCAGGGCTGAGGAGAGTCACAGTTTTCAGGTGGTGGCCCTACTTCCTTTAAAGGACTTGAGCTCTGAACCTGCCTCATTGCCAAACATTGGAGAGACATCAAAGGGCATGTCATTAAGGGATGCCTGTATATACCCCGAAAAGGCTGTAGGCCTCGGCCATGTGCAGCGATGGAGTGCCTCTGATGAAGCAATTACTCTCCTGAGTGAGTCATTATATTCAGTCTGCAGCAAATAGTGAACTTTTCTGCCCCCTGCGATCAGCAATAGCCTAGAGCAGGATGGCTTGAGCCTTCTCCGAGATTATTGAAGCACTTGCTCAATTGAATCCCAAGCTGTGGGCGAATATATGCCCAAGATGCACGCAATGTTCACTAACCACAGTGCAAGGCTGGTAGAAGAGAAAATCCTCCTACCGAAAGTATCAAGCCTTTTAGATCCCCTATCTAGTGGTGTGGTAGAGAGCGCACCAGGTTGACTCTGGACATGGAGGCCTTGACAACCAGATTCTCCTGGGTAAGGTGCTGGGTGAGAAAAGCTTGGTCCCCAGGAGTGGGGTGATGGTGGCGGGTAATTGTCCCGTGCACAGGAGCTCTTGGGCAGGGCTCAGCCCACGTCCTCAGCAGAACATCAATGAGTGTTTAATTGAAGGGACGAGGTTCTGTGGGGGCAACTCCAGCTTGAAGCACCTCTGTCAAGACGTCTGTCTTGACTGCAACAGAAGGCAGAGTGTGATCCCCAGCCATCCGCCTCGCTACCATGACAAAGGAAGTCCCTTCCTTCCTAGACACACTAGGAAGAGAGAATAGGCCAGTGTGTGGATAGGTGTCCAGGCCAATGGCATCCACCAGTTTCTCAACCAGCTATCTTTAAGCTCTTCCATAGGGCTGATAGCCAGAAGGACCCTCAGATCCATCCCAATCTTTTTTCCCCAGAGGGCCTACCAGTAAAGGGAGGCACTGTGACCGATCAAGAGGGTTATATTCCAGTCAGACTGCTGCTGTTGTGTAACTCTTGTGACTCCACGAGACTGCTGGACGGGGGCAGCAGCACCACCATTTGCAGGTGACTGAATCCCTCCCACACTTGATTAGCAACTGTCAGCCCAACCCTACCAGCTTGCTAGCAATACCGCATCAAGACACAAAGGGTGGAGGTGTTTTGTGGCTGTCTAGTTCATGACACTCAAGTGCCTTCTCAGGGGAGTTGTGGTGAAAGAGCCATACCATTTTCTCTCATAAGCAACAAGTCTGGTACACATACACAGGTTAACGGAAGAGACGCGGAATAGTTTTCAATACATTTATTGAAAAGACTGCAATCTACAATGAAATGCATGAGCTACAATAATGAAGATAATGAGACATAACAGAATTAGGATTGTGAGAATCAGTGATGTAAACATGAACAATCCCAACATATTGCAATAAACATGGATAAATGATTCCTACCTAATGCCTAATCTATGGCCTACAGCAAGGAGATGGCAGTGTTAGCCCAATCTGTCCGTTGAGAGTCCCTGAGAGACTCACCAACCCCCTTTACTTTGGCACAAGGTTCTGACCTCGTCTCCTGATCAGGCTGTCGAGACAAGGCTCAGGTTGACTGAAAAATAGCGTGCAGCATGGAAATTCCTGGCCGGAAGGACCCCTCTAACTACCCTTGTCCCACATGATGTTTATATAGGTAAGCATGTTTTGTTCTGCGAATTAGGCCTGATGTGAACATGTACCTAAGCAATAAATTGTTTATGCAGGCTTTTGACGGCAATATCAGACATTATCTTGTAATGTTCTCATTCTGTTCTTGTCACCCCGAGGGCAAGGAACACAATGGAAGATGTAATACATAATGATAAAAACACTTTCGCTAAGTGACAAGAGATAACAAAGATAAAACATCACTACTAAAAAGCAGGCCATTCTAAAATGAATATATGAAAACAGAACAGTGTATCCAGGTAAAAGGGCACAGGCCACAGGCCTCAGCTAAGCTAAGCTAAGCTAAAATAAACATGCCCAAACCAGACTAAAAATGGACCCACAGCACTGCCAGCACCCAAGGTATAAATACAGCTGCATTGTAAACAAGGAAAACAGGAACTGCCTTTTCTTTCTTCTGATATATTTTTATCAAATGAAAAGAGATCAGCAGAAAGGAGATATTTATGGCAACATGTTTATTTTTTTCAACTCTATAGATCGTTATAGGAAAGGAAGAATCTCTTGATGTTTCAACACAATCTTAGACAGCATTTTTAAAATTGTATTTACATTAAACCAATCCTAACATTTTTGTGCGAAAATGACCAACAGCTTTTTAAGTGTGTTTAATTTTGTATTACTTAGTCTGCTTTTACTCTTTGTGTCTGCAATAAATATTAAACCGCAAGTCACCAAGGATGTAAGCAGTTTGTGGGATGGCTGATGGTATAACCATGTGGGCTAAGAAATAAAATACCCCGTGCCAAACATTGTAATGATATTGCAAGTCACCTTGGCATTCCATCAATGTATCATGGGAATCAGCTTTCAGGCTCATTGCTCTATATAGCCCCTGGGTTACTTGCGATATAACTATAACGTATGGCAGGGGTACTTTATCCCAAATAGTATGCTTATAGTTTTTACAATTTTATTGTTTACATTATGATGATGTTTAATTAAGCTTATACTGTTCCTGAGTTCTGACTATCAAAAAGGACAACACTGGATAATAATAATTATTGTTATGTGATATCCACACAATCACCAAACTACTGGCCTCGTACACTTCAAGAGAGGGTGTGTCCACACTCTTCTGTCTTTATAAACTTCAATAAGACTTCCCTCAATTCTTACAGCACTGAACTTATACACTTGGAAGGAGTCTTGCTCTTTTACCTATTCCCAGTATTACAAATCTTATGTTATTACTAGGCACAAACTTGCCCAGCTGGGCCACAAATGATTCAAGTTGCTACACTCCCTGGACGGAATATTCTGTGAAGTGAGAGGGATTTTCCAAAATCAGGATTACAGGTTGTAGCACGTCTTTTGTACAGATGGAAGAACCTTTGATCATCTGGAATGGCACAGAGGTTGTTCAGAGGTAAGCTGCTTAGCAGAGAATGCCATGCAAGATCGGACTCCTGGCATGTGTGTGGACAGTACATAGGGACTGAGCAAGGAGTGTGCTTGTGATCCCCTACAGAACTATTGTTCTGCCAATGTGAGCATTGTTCCAGGCATCTGGTGAACTTTTCTAACAATCACTGCTCCTACCCTTCAAACCCACAACAGGGCCTACAGCAGCAGATGCCACATGGTTGAGCACAGAGTAGAGGTCGGTGCGTGAAGCAAAGCTGGAGCCTGGTATGCATCAATGGCTGACTCTGACTAGGCCCTTGCCCATGGGGACTGTTGAGTCCAAACAGAACCAAACTAAGCATCCCAGACACTGCCTCTCTCTCTCTTCTTAATGCAGATTTTGTAAGAAAGAATTGCTAAAAACCAGGATGGATGAGCATAATCTTCAGAGTTAAAAGTGTACTTTTGTCTTCAGAACGCTTTCACAGAAACTGGAGATCCAACATTGTGACAGAACATTTCTTACTGTGTGCTTTGTTTTGTTAATTATTTAATTGCACTCAGCGAGGTGTTGAGCCTTTGCTAAGATTGTGCTGTTTGTGAGGACTAGTCAGGTGAATCATAGCATCTCCTGCTTAACCTTACACTTCACATATGCGCATACATACACATGTTCAAACTTAAATCACAGGTAATTTTACTCAGTATATCAAATGTCCGAAATGTCCTTGAAGTGAGAATCTGAATGGTAATAACTACATTTTTCAAAATATTTAGTGTAGTGTAAGGGATGGCAGGAGATGAAAAATTGTATGATAATGTTACAGCAGGGCTATCTGTCTGGACACACAGAACAATTTTGGTTCAGGCTAAACACCTCAATGACCGCAATTAAATATTCAGCAAAATGAAAAGGACTTGGATCCCGCACAGAGTTTGCTTCTCCGGTTACAGCAAAAACAGATGCATGCATTTGGGAAAGGAATATCCTCTGCGAATGGATTTTTGGATGAGTGCACTACTATATGTAAAACAGCTATCCCAACTTTTATTTTGGTCATGGGCCATCATGCTAGTCCAGTGTGCGCAGAAAGGCCTAGGCCTGTCCCTGATAATGAGATGCCAAGTCCTTGTTCTGGGACCTTGAGCAGCTCACAAAGTGTGCGCTCATAACGGCCATAGGTCTACTGTCCATGCCCTGGGTGAATGTTGAAAAACAGTGGTGGCAGCTTACCAATATTTTTTTTAATAAGATGTGTGACCAGACCTTTTTCTCTGTCAGGGAAAGGAGAGTGTCTCATGTAAAGCTCTGCCGTTATTTGAACCCCTAAACCTTGCACTGACATTCCATGTTCATGTTGAGGACTTGTATGAGCACAAAGTGTGCAGCACATGTATGGTAGCAAGACTCAGTGTGGTATGAGTCCGAAAACTGAGATCAGCAGGATCGATTTTGATTTAGCATGGGACATGGAGGGGGGGGGGGGGGGGGGGGGGATTCAGCTTTCCCATACAGTGGAAATTTACTGACTGCATTCCTGTGACTAGAGGGTAGAGATCTAGATACTGAAATGAGAGATGATACAGAGGAGGTGGCCTTTAGAATTTCTATGAAAATACTGTTAATAAAGAACTGTCCATTAGTTCTTCTTTCAGGAATCATAAGTTGTTTATAGAGGCCAGTTGGCACTGTGCTGTTAGCAGACCCCAAAGGGTTCATATTGTTAAACTGAATTAAAGATTGCCAAACAATAGATGAAACTGAGTAATCTGCAAAGAAGATCCTGATGTGTAATTGTACTAGGCATGTGTCATTTCTTTTACTAATAGTGCCAATATGGTTGTTCCTCCACAACTGATACCAAATGATGGTAAGCTAAATAAATATAACTCGTCTGTTTAGACAGTAAAAGCTGTTGGGAATGAGTAATAGAACTCATCATCTCTGAACAGTGGTGTGATCAAAACCACTAAAGTTACGAGATATTGCATCACAAATGTCTTCTGCATTATTATGGATTTCCTTTATAATCACCAACTCCTACGGAAGTTACAGATTTGAACAAAAAAACGTGTTTGTTTCACAAACGGATCAGTGGGCCCACACATTTTGCAAGGTTAACTGATCACCTTTTAGTTGCTGAACACACTAATCCAGTGTTAAACCAGTACTAATGAGGTAAACGTTTACCCAGGTAGTATTAATGTGTGTTAAGATGACAAAATTGTGACATAACACTGCCACATATAGTGTTGCACTGTGTTGTGTGATTTGCCTTCCTGACACATAATTTAGCTAACCATGCCACATAATTTGGTCCTCCATTTCCTCATAATTCCAGTGGCTCCGGATATAATGAACCAAGCATGTGGAAAAGTTCTCTTTGAAGATTATGGGGCAAGGTTTCTTGGGTTTCTTATGAAATCAGTGGTCATTGAGCATTGTCTCTAGAAGCTAATTTCCAAATGGTGGCCCAGGGTGATCAGTGCTGTGCACTCCATTTAGACACATAAAATCTCGAAAGGTAGCAAAGTCAAGCAGCCAAGGTATACTCTATAAAATGACAGAGGTTTGAAAATAGGATACAGCGTGACACAAACAACGCACAAACTTGGTACAATTCAGAAGAATTGGACTTTATTTGCAAGCTGGTTAAGTATGGGTGGTACAGACCACAGAAAATCAGTGGTTGTTTACATACTTACAGGTTTGACTGGAGTTCAATGTTGAGCCCTGTGGTAAATGTAACCCTATGAGAACGTTCTCAGGTGTTCCTTGAACCCTTCGCCGTTGTCAGATCTCACAACAGCTTGTTTAATTTTAATCAGATAATAGGGCAGATATGACCGAAGTCGAGAAACTACTTATTGAATTGGATCGGATCAATCTGGGCCCTCTCCTGTGCTTCTGAGGCTCTGTTTGCACGTCTATGGAACACAGTGGGTTGGAGACCCTGCCGTTGAGCTTGCAGTTAGAACAATCACACAAAAAACAATAAACCCAAACATCTGATTCTTAAAAGCATTCTAGATTCCAAAAGGGCATTAAAGGAGATAGAAAAGTATAACATGTTTCAGTGTTTCAAGTCTGAAACTATAACTGTGAACTTCAAAAGCAAACATGCCACATTTGAACAGGAGCTGATTCTTGTGATTTGGAAGTTGCTTTAGATGCACACTTTGCCAATTCACACTGAAGAATAAGTCAGCAGATCAACCATAACTAGATTTAATCAATGAAAACGTCTCAGTGAGTTGGCAATTCCAAGGGTCTGTATTCTTTAAAATATCATTGGCCCCGAGGTGCCACTGCCATTCCTATATAAGGGCTCAGACATTACCCTGGCTACTGGTTATAAGATATCAGTGACTATCGATGTCTGCCTGCTGCCCACACAACTAAGGAGGTCACTGCAGATTTTAAGCTCTACAAAGCACTGTGCGATTTTCTTATCTTGCATAATTGTTAAGAATGTGTTACTACATAGGTTTTGCAATCCAGCCCTTGACTCAGACTCCATATACAGACATAGTATTACACCTCTCAGCTGTTCTATCACCCCCCCCACCCCAACCCTCTAATGCCTCCGACGTGGACTCCATTTCAGTTGATCGTAATGAAGATTCAAAGTACTTACTTGGCACTGCGCTCTTGCTGGTTAAGCCCGGTTCGGCAACGATGGAGATCAGCACAAGTCCATCCTTCATCCAACACACTGCGAAGAGAAAGAACTGGGTAACAGATTCCATTTTATTCAAAGCCCTGATGCATATGGGATGCTAATATCTCTTTGTGCCAATTAATGTATTTTGGTTCACTGTTATTCTATGTGACTTTTGTGGCAAAAAGGTGTGCTAGACCTTCTACTATATCTAGCACTGAACCAAAAAGAGTGCTTCAAAGAGGGCATAACAAAATCAATACATTATATAAATACTAAGGTTCAGGGCTGTCTTTGTTGTGAGTTAACTTTTACTTAGCATTTTAATTTTAGTTCCTTGCATCCTGGGTAGAATTCCTGTTGCACATCAGTCACTCCAATTTTGTATTTCTCCTGCAATACACAATTCAGTTTGAATCAGTGTTCATGGTGCTATGGTCAAGTGTGGCACAATGGTTAGAGCAGCAGACCCTGATGCAGAGATCTGGTCCGGGACGAGGGTACAATTCCCACCTCAGCGGTCTTGGGCTCAATTTCCTTGGACCAGATAATTCTCGCCTCAGTGCCTAATCTAATTAATGGGTCCCACTCTGTAACCCTGGGCAATAGCTTGCTTAATCTCCACAACGGCCCTCATAGCGCTTGGATGCCTGGCTTCACCCTTGGGCTGTCCAGGAGTGGGCGCCTCCCAGGGAAAAGCCAGGAAGGGTTCCACAGCGGTATGCGTACAGCGCCTTGAGACCCTAAGGGTGAGTAGTGCGCTATACAAGTTTACAGTTTTACAGCTCCATTCCAATGTATCGGTTAGTTCCGGTGAAATTATGCTGAATCATGTGTAATCTCCATAATAATCTAAACCATGAAAGATTGAGTAATGCATTAACTTACATTATAGAGAATGAATTATTTAAATTACGTTTCCAACCCAGCTCACAAACAATCAGGTTTAGAAAACCTGGTCTCACAAAAGCTTACAACCCAGCAGACAGACTGGGTAAAATGCAGACAGCCTACACCGGGCTTCCGTGTGACTACCAAGTTTCAATGTTTGTCCATCCAAGAAACAACATTTTCTCCCAAGGAACTGTCTGTATACTTAATTATATTAAATATTAGGGTGAATCCTTTAAAGAAAGGTGGAATAATACTACACCCAAATAGTGCAACAAATGTAGACTTGCTCACTAATCAATTAGAAGCTGAACATTATTACAGATATGCATATAAAAATGTTTAATTAATGGTTAGCAATTTTATTTCAATACTTGAAACGTAAGGTATAATGAAGTAAAAATTTAAGCTAAAACCCTTTTGCGTTATGAAGTGATCAGCATCTTGTACTTGGGTTCTGGTGAGATTGCCGTGGTCGACACTGTGTACCAATTGATTCAGCAATACTGATGCTTGTGGATATGTACATTTTTCAGCTTTGAGTCTTGGATCTACTTGGAACACCCCTGAAATGTTTAAATTAGCGGCGGCCATGTTGCCTATAAGTATTTAGTCCTGAGGATGGTCTTGCCTAATCATTAGCTTCAAGACTGAAACACTGACAATCTCTGCTTCTTCCTTCGCACAAAATGATGTGCTAATTTACTAACAACGCAAGTAAACCGATGGATAACTGTCACGGACACTACATCATACAAGAGTGGACTTGCACATATTTGTACGCAAATACTGGACATTAAAAACTGGTTTGTTTCAATACATGTATCCACGTGTTCTATAACCGAACCCCTTACATTTGAAGTACTGAAATAAAATGGCTAACAACCAAACATTTTTATATGTACACCTGTATTGTTCTACTTCCAACTGATGTTTGATCGAGTCTACATTAATTGCACTATTAAGACCTGATGGTGTATCACTTTTCTTTGAAGGAGGTATTCAAATTCTGGATCTAATTAAGTGTACAATCAATTCCTGCGGGAGCAACTCGGAGTCTCTTGTATGTACATTCTCAACTTCCAAGGGGTTAGTTGGTTGTCCTCTGTATATGTGAAGGCTTGTCTCTCAGCATCTTGAGGAGGTTATTTCCCTCAAAATCAGACATCACCGTCATTTGACAACCTTAGAGTGCTCACAATAGAAATGAGAGTTTAAACAAACGGTCCCCTTTCGCCCCACTAATTCTCAAATGCAGGGCTTCACAGGCAAATATGGCTATTAAAATCAGTAGTCAGGAAAGGCCTTCACTTCACTTCAGAAAACATGTATAAATTAACGAACCCTGCCTCACAAATGACTGGTTTCAAGCAAGCCCCAGGATTCTCACGTTTAGAGCCCTGCAGTCATTTTTCTCCCTGCCCTGTGAAGATACAGGGAACTGCATAAAGCTGAGACAGTTTGAGGTGTGTCACCCCGTAGGCTTGTGAAAGCTCAGAAATATTTAGATCATTAAAGCAAACAGATACATGATGTAGTGACAATAATGCATTTGCAGCCGAAAGTAACAAGAGTCACAAAAATCTCAAATGTATTTTTTTTTAACAAAAACGTAAACTGGACTGGGGGAATGAGATCAGCAATGGCTAAATGTATTTTTTGTGTTGTGGTAACTGAATAGTGTGCTAAGCACAAGGGGCACTGGAGAGCCCTGGATAACATAACACATACCACCTTAATTGAGATAGGGGAGGTGGCACATTTCTTATAAAAGAAAAAGAATCCAAGGAGAGGACAGTAACATAATGTGAGGACAATGCACCAGGGAAAGAGTTGTTATAAGGTGCAAATGGGAGATTTTCATAAAAATTAATAAGGAATATAGGGTAACAGCACTTTACAACATATACAATTGATTATGACAGGGCAACAACTTTCAGGTTGTTTAAAAGTGAACAGCTGATAAAGAAAATGGCCAGGGGTTAGAGAAATACATCTAGTGTTAGAGAGCAGTGAGAAGGGCAAAACAGTGATTTAGGGTGGGATGGGGTGAACTGAGAAAAGGAGATTTCTGTGATTAGATTTGGTGTAGAAGCTAAAACTATCTGGACACAACTTCACCAACATGTTTATGGTTGAGCACCAATACTGCTCGCTAGCCCCAAGGCCAGTGCTTGATGTGCCTTCACAGACAATCATTGCACACTGTACTTCTACTGAATTGTCATGACAGGGAAACAGCACTGCGCCTCACTAAGGAGCGAGGCCTGCAGTGCTATCAAGGCACTGACCTCGCTCTTTTCCCAGACTTCACAATCATGGTGGCAAGGTGCTAGGTAGAAATTCCTCAAAACAAAAAAAACTGCTACGTGATAAGGTAATTAAGTATGCCATGCTATACTTAATGAAACACAGAGTTCACTCAGAGGACAGGCAAAGTCAGCCTTGTAATTTGCCAAGCACCCTCACGAGGAAGTAATGAGGTATGGACGAGTGAGTCCTCATAGGGATGCAATTCTGAATAGGAGCCCAAACCAAAGTACATTAGATGTAAACCCAAATGGTGTAATGTATATCCTCAACTGCATACTGGCATGAGGTTATTAAACTAGTTTGGGCGTGGAGGGACTTTATCTTTTCTCACACGACATTGCCATCTTGTGTCACCTCTCGGAGACCAAAGACCATGACCCCTGGGCGTAACACTTTTTTGTTAATGGGTTTGTGTTTAGAAATGAGGGTGTAATTGCTGACAGTTTGGGTGGTCAGGGTGAAAGGGGCACCGAGCTCTTAAGCCAAGTTTGGGAGTTGGGGGGTTTAAGGCTGGGATAGTTTTAGATGATGGTTACTGTTTTGTTATGGTTAGCTCAACAACCACTCTCTGCACACTGTACATCACACAGTCATGCACGATCTCATGTTGTTACCCTGTACTGGGTCATCCCTATCACAGTTAGGTCACAACAGGGGACAGAAACACTCCACCTGGCTGCAGATACGTCTTCACTAGCTCAGATGACTTGGAATGTTTGTGGCCTGAATACCCCTAAAAATATAGACTGGTTCAGGCATACCTGGATAGAGACAATGTGTCAATAGCGTTGTTAGAGGAAACACATCTACATGAGAGTATGGGGGGGGCAACTCCTGGCTGATGCACCTCAGTGAAGAAGTTCCTCTGGACTGCCACTGAGATTAGCGTAAGCTTTAGACCTTCAGCTGCCCTCCACAACACCGCTGCGAATGAGGTATCCACATCCATAGCAGGGGACAGTGTTTAGGCCTGTGTCTAGGTAGGTGTCCAGTCACTGTAACCAGCCAAATCCTCGTACCAGTTGTCCTCAAGATCTTCTACCTGTTATCCATAAGGGTCTGCAGACCCCTCCCATTCATATCCGAATCCAGGCCACTCATATGAATAAGGCACTGGCTTTTTCATGGGGAGTCTGTCCCTTTATCTGCACCAGAGCTGCCATCGGACCACACCCATCTTGCTCAGTGTCTAAGTTGGGGATGACAATGGGGATGGTGGTGCTGTGGGGCATCAGCACTGAAGCAGGCACTGGAGAAGGTTGAGGTAGCTTGACTAGCGCTGCTCCAGATCCATAAATGGATCCACAGGGCCTGCCTGGCTTCAAGGACAAACCTGCTGCTGGGAGACTAAGGAGCTCCTTCAGAGATCATAGACGCTCCAGCGGGAACAGGCCACCCAAATAGGTAAGGGTGTCATAAAATTCATTTAACTTGGCAGTGGTTGTTCTGGCTCCTGGAAACTCAGGCACAGAGACGACCCAGGCTCCATCGCAGAGCTAGGCCTCAAGTGGCAACCCAACGCAAAGATGACTTTGACAGACGCAGCAAAGTCTAAGAGCTCTTTGACTTCTTGATCTTCCTGTGTGACTTTCCCGATTTTCCAGACGACCTCAACTGTGACAACAAGCGATTGGAGTGGCTCCAGGACTGATCTCGGGGCCTTCTTCTCAACCAAGATCTGGAGCGTTGCAGAATCGCACAAGAAGTTTGAGGGACCGCTCCCTAAAGGGCTTGGGATGCATGGCGTGTCATTGGACACAGTCCTTAGCATTATGGTCGGACACCAAATGCACAACCAATGTGGGTCTGTCACCGCACATTTGTAGGTGGCAGGTGCCACAGGGCTTGAAACCACCTTTCCTCGCTGACAACTTTAATGCACCAGGAGGAAAAGTCTAAAAAAAAAAATCTTGACAAAAAGTCAAAAAAAGGTCAGTCAAATGGGGTAGCTCTACTCCAGATGTGTGCTGATTGGCACGAAAAGAAAAAAAACTGATGCCAGCACGCAGGAGTGTAGCTCATATAGGAACTGTGCACATCACTTTCGGTGCAGACAACACCGCTGATACACAAAACGTACGCCGCCATCACTGGCACATAGGTGTACTGCTCACAGAAAAATTTCCGGATTAAGTCTGAAACCTGGGGATTATTCTTAGGTGAGAAATCTGCAGCTAGAAATCTCTATCAGATGAACCAGGTTAACCCTAATCTTTCGGTCATTTTCCTGGATGCTGAAAATGTCTTCGTCTCGGTGGAATGGCCCTTTTCTTAGAAATATCATAGCATTGTATAGGATTAAATGCTTATATTCTCCGTATGATCTCTTAATGGTATCTCTCTCTGAATCCTCACTCCTCGTTGCTACAACAATAGAACCCTTGACTTGTAAGCTGAGGCAATACCATACACAAAGGGGCTGGCATTCACAAACAATCGCCTCATAATTTCACTATACAAGGACAATATTATGTTATTTCCTAATCAACCCGAGGAGAACCTGTCCCCAATTCTTCCTGCCATTACACAATTCAGCGGTTATTCTGATAAACTGGGGAAAATCCTAAATGTAACCATGCACTCCCTCCTGACAACAGTTTGTATCCAAACTCCCACTTCAGTGGCAAGAGCACTCAATTCACTACTCAGGTATTAGGAGTCATAGAGATAGGGATGTTGTTATGTTTGATAACTACTGCCTGGCAATGTCTCGCCTGCGCACGAAGATAGACTGCTGGATTAAATTACCCTTATCAATGGCGGGCCTGGTGGTGCTCATTAAAATGGTGGTAATGCCTCGCTTTATTTACCTTTTCCAGGTACCACCATCGACCGTGTTCTTTAACACACTTAAATCGGAGTTCATTAGACTAATCTGGGTGGAACGTCAATCCAGAATAAAATAGGACTTTTTTGACATTACCATTTGCATGTGCTAGACTAGTGGCTCTAGATCCCGAACTACACTACATGGCAACTCATGCACTTCTTTGCAATTTACTGGTTTTACCTCAACCTCCATACCTCACACCATGGTGGAATCTGAGAACACTGCCCAGAGCACCATAAGAACGAGTCTCTTTATAAAGCCGTCATACTTGAGAAAGGTGATAGACACGGTGGCGACGTCTGTAGTTACATGGCATAACCTGAGCAGCGCACCAGGATGCCCCATACTGTACTCCTCTAAGGTCCCAGCCATTAACAACACTGCAATACCTATATCAAATCAACAATCTATCCACAATATTGGGGCATTAGGGCACCTGTTTCATGGTACGACTTTTCTAACAGCTGACAAATACAATGACATTGCAACCACAACTGTGCTGAACGATTTTATATTTTATAGACGGACACGTGTTCAAGGCTTACCGTCTGAACCAAATGGGTCCTGCGCCAATCACCTTCTTCACTTGACACTCACAAGCGGGTCGGTCACCTACATTTGCAAACTCACACTGAATGCACACAATTTGGGCTGGTTTCCAGCAATGGTACAACTGGAGAACGCCCTGGGTGACTTTTGGGACAGGCGTATATGGACACATTGCTGCGCCCAGCTGGAAATGACCTCCATGAATTATAAAACAAACTCCTACACTTTTAAGATAATACACTGACTTTACTACACCCCTGCAAAATTACACCGTTTGGAAAACACCAGGCCACAGGTCTGCACTCGCTGTCACCAAACACATACCACTTTTCTTTATTTAGCGTGGGAGTGCATTTACATTGCTATTTACTGGGTAGATGTGTTGGCAGAAATCGCCCAAATCGTCTGTTATCATTTCCCAAACACCCTTGACGTTGCCCTGATGGGGTATGTTGCCAAATTACCAAAGCCAACATGATGCCTGGTGTCCCTGATTTTATTATCTGCGAAGAGAGAAGTGGCCCTCCAATGAATGAAGGGTCCATCATCCATGAAGAAGACATGGATCAGATATGTAGTGACTTGCAATACCAATGCAGAGCTCTACGCCTCCATGCTAGCTGCAATCCAGGCCCTGTGAATAAAGGATACCACTGCATTCTTGCGTAGCCTGGTCACAAACCAACAGTTCAGACAATTTCTCAACAAACTCCAGGGAAGATGACTATTGCCTGGGCTGAAACACAGATTGGTATTCCCTTAAAATATAGTTGGTATTGTTCAAAAGATGTGAATTAACCGGATGTTCTCTGCAGGACGGCTTTGATTGGGGCTGAAGGAAAAGATGTATTCGGATGTGATTGGGGTTGAAGGAAAAGATGTAGTCTGCTATATGATGCTGGTCTGAACTCAATGCAGGATCACTGGATTTTCATGGGCTGAACGACTGAAGTACTCATTGCTTTTAGTGCTGATATACGGAGGATAATTGTTTAAGATGCAATAAAAATTAAAAAACCTTAAACAAAACTACCCTTAAAACACAAAAAGATTTGTTTAAAAAAAACAAAGGGTCCCACAGATGGCTTAGAATCATAAAGTAAGCATGAATATGTAGATTGTCCACAAAACAGAATAGATGTCTCTATATGTAACTGTACCCACTGAAAATTAACAAACTAAACTTGAAAGAGACTTGGCATTGGTGGTGATGCTCAGAATCCACATTTGTGAACTGCATACAAAATTAGGAGTTGCTGGGAACAGACTGCAGAGAGAATCCTTCTACTTAAATTAGTGGAAATAAATGTGACAATCTATTGTACCCCTAAACGTTCACGTTGGCCTGGGCTGGATGTGTATCACTCTATGGGTCACACATGGTCAAATGGTGGCAAAAGTGATTATTTTTTTTAGACTGGAAGAAGTGGTTCAGTCTTCAGATAGAATTTTGTATTGGCTGTCTACTTAAACCTGCATTACAGGGGTCACATTGACTCCCAGATAATGAGGAGATAGGCAAAGAAAAATGGAAAGTTGAAACATTACGTGACTAAGGTTTGAAAAGTCTGATGGTGGCATTCTCAGCTATACACACCTCCCAGAATGTTTATCTCCCTAGTGTGTTTTCTCCTGTGTCTACCCTTTTTTAATAGAGAGTTAGTCTTTAAAAATGTAGGTAGTAAGAAAGCCAGTCAGTTGTTTAGGGAATATTAGGAGCAGTCTGTATTATTAAATTAACTTGCTTGATGAAAATGCTTTAATGTTTCTGATGTTTTCTCATCAAAATATTCTTCTACACTTACCATATTACTTTACTGTTCATGAATGCTAAATAGAGTAAACTAAACTTTAAGAGAATGTATCAGAGTGTGTACTGTAATTTCAGCATTACACATAGTTGAGAGAGTTTAGGGGATTAGTACACACAAACAAGATCACTGGGTTGGCTGTGTGCAGCAGATGAAACTGTGAAACATAGCAGGATGAAACAGAGAAGTGCACTGGCAATAAGCCAAGAAGACAACAGGGATGCTGAGAATAGAAGCCATTGAGGTTTAGGGGGTGTGCAGGCAGATTAGCCATAAATTCAGAGAACAAAGCATGCTCAAATAGTGTTCATGGTGCTATGTCCAGCGAGACCGAAGGGCAGGGGAGTTTTGAGAAAGAATAGAGACAGCCCTTATCAGGGGAACAACAACTATATAACAGAGGTACACAAAGTCAGCACTGACAAGCTGGAACCAAACAAACAAAGCCACAAGACAGGCCATGGCCGTCCAGGGAAGAGTGTAAAGCATGCAATGTACACAAAAGGGCGAAGGCCAAAGGAGCCATTAAAACAGCAGACAGGGTGGGTAATCTCCTTGTCCTTAGAGTGTGGGGTGGAGGGGCACACGGTGGGCAGATTGATAAGGAGCAGAGTTGGTTATGGGTGGATTACTTAGTGGATACATTGCAGTTGGAAAGTTGCGAGCACTGTTGAATGCGTGGCTGTTTGTACGATGTGTGTATCAAGTGGCTGGGCCTCCTAACAAACAGATGGGTGTTACTTTTTATCACCAATCTGGTAAACCAAATCAGGGACATCCATAAGGCTAAGCCTGGCAAAGATGCGTGCAACTGAAACTCATCATTGTTTCATGAATGATCTGGCCAGACTGACAGTTCTCAGCAGACAGAATTATGGTGGGCAGACACGTTTGAAATCTCAGCTCAGAGGTCGGCCTGAAATCAGAAAGACTATATCCTAACTGCCAGAGATTAAGAACGATTTAAGGCCAATACAAAGGAATTTTATACTCCTGCTGTCTGTGCTGCACTTTTATAGGTGTCGAAGCATGTATCACTCCTAGCAATGTTGTTGAGAGGGCCAGAGCAGAGGTAGAGGAGAGAGAAAATGGGACAGACAGAACGAGGTGAGCAGGAGGCACAAAGAGCAAGTCAGAGATATGCTTTTTCAGGGTAAATTAACACATGCTGTCATTTTTTGGATGCCCCGTACCTCAGTTAATAAACAAGCCAAGAGCCCATTATAACAGAGTCAACGTAATCTAGCCTTAAAAGGTTTACAAACCAACCCGGGCCTATAGCATGTCAAACTGATGATCCTATTTATCAAATCTCAGAACGTAGTCACAACCACCTATGAGAGCTAGCAAAAGATAAGCTTCCTGGTTTATACAATTTTAAAAATAAATAATCCTCACTAGAGTTTCTCACTATTGGGGTTGACGATAGAGAAAGTGGTCACTGAAAGAAAAACTGAAAGAATTCAGGGTTGAACAAGTGTCAATCTGCTAAGAGATTGAACACTTTAGCACCTAAGACAGCTTTTTTGACACACAGACCCAAAAACACAAGTCTGATCTCCAGAAGTTCTGAAACTGTGACATTAAGTCCATGATTAAATATTGCCAGGACCTCCGATGTAAGAATGCTATGTGTTCTAGGAATTCAAGAGGGAAATGATATAAGGTGTATTCTGAGCTAATTCTTCCATTTTTTGGGAGCTTTCTACTCCAATGGACCTACACAGAGCTAACAGAATTCCTACAAGAGGCACAGAAATCAAGAGAAGTGGCATGGGAGTCATTTTTGACATAGGGTCCCAAAGGGTCGCAAAGACAGAGCCAGGAGCTTGCGAGTCCCTTCAAGGTAGTAGAATCAACATTTCATTGACCTATGCCGAGCCACCCAAGTTTGGAAGCAAGGTCTTCAACTAGTTAAGAAGGAATGTATAGAAGCTGGGATGGAGGCTTCAATCAGACAACTTGCACCCTTCTGCATTGTCTGTAAGTTACAATGGGTTATTGAGAAGTTAGGGGACGGAGTTTATTTGGCTAAAGTTCTAGCTCCCTCAAGGACAGTAAATCTACCTCCCTGCGTTACTCTTAATGCCCACCTTATACACGGGGTTTGAGCTGGATAATTCTAGATTTGATTGCTGTATTTGTTCAGAATAAAACTGTGTATCAGTGTTTTTCTTATTGGTGCTCCTTAAACATAGACCTGGTGCTTTTTAGTACTTGCTTCACTTTTATGATATTGCATTCTTTAATGAAAAATATTGAAAACAAATTAAATAAAGCGGCCGAGAGGGTCAGAAATGTGAGAGCTAGGCAGGGGAAACAGAAATCTAATTGGAGGCAAATATAGATACTGCAGTAGGTACAACACAAAAGAGTTGATTATGGCGGCTTAAAAATTCTGAGAACATCAGCACAAACGAAAATAGATGATGAATAGGGAGCAACAGACGAGCTGGGGGCGGGAGGGAGGGGAGCAACAGACGAGCTCGGGGGCGGGAGGGAGGGGAGCAACAGACGAGCTCGGGGGCGGGAGGGAGGGGAGCAACAGACGAGCTCGGGGCGGGAGGGGAGCAACAGACGAGCTCGGGGCGGGAGGGAGGGGAGCAACAGACGAGCTCGGGCGGGAGGGAGGGGAGCAACAGACGAGCTCGGGGCGGGAGGGAGGGGAGCAACAGACGAGCTCGGGGCGGGAGGGAGGGGAGCAACAGACGAGCTCGGGCGGGAGGGAGGGGAGCAACAGACGAGCTCGGGGCGGGAGGGAGGGGAGCAACAGACGAGCTCGGGGCGGGAGGGAGGGGAGCAACAGACGAGCTCGGGGCGGGAGGGAGGGGAGCAACAGACGAGCTCGGGGCGGGAGGGAGGGGAGCAACAGACGAGCTCGGGGCGGGAGGGAGGGGAGGAACAGACGAGCTCGGGGCGGGAGGGAGGGGAGCAACAGACGAGCTCGGGGCGGGAGGGAGGGGAGCAACAGACGAGCTCGGGGCGGGAGGGAGGGGAGCAACAGACGAGCTCGGGGGCGGGAGGGAGGGGAGCAACAGACGAGCTCGGGGGCGGGAGGGAGGGGAGCAACAGACGAGCTCGGGGCGGGAGGGGAGCAACAGACGAGCTCGGGGCGGGAGGGAGGGGAGCAACAGACGAGCTCGGGGCGGGAGGGAGGGGAGCAACAGACGAGCTCGGGGCGGGAGGGAGGGGAGCAACAGACGAGCTCGGGGCGGGAGGGAGGGGAGCAACAGACGAGCTCGGGCGGGAGGGAGGGGAGCAACAGACGAGCTCGGGGCGGGAGGGAGGGGAGCAACAGACGAGCTCGGGGCGGGAGGGAGGGGAGCAACAGACGAGCTCGGGGCGGGAGGGAGGGGAGCAACAGACGAGCTCGGGGCGGGAGGGAGGGGAGGAACAGACGAGCTCGGGGCGGGAGGGAGGGGAGCAACAGACGAGCTCGGGGCGGGAGGGAGGGGAGCAACAGACGAGCTCGGGGCGGGAGGGAGGGGAGCAACAGACGAGCTCGGGGCGGGAGGGAGGGGAGCAACAGACGAGCTCGGGGCGGGAGGGAGGGGAGCAACAGACGAGCTCGGGCGGGAGGGTGGGGAGCAACAGACGAGCTCGGGCGGGAGGGTGGGGAGCAACAGACGAGCTCGGGCGGGAGGGTGGGGAGCAACAGACGAGCTCGGGCGGGAGGGTGGGGAGCAACAGACGAGCTCGGGCGGGAGGGTGGGGAGCAACAGACGAGCTCGGGCGGGAGGGTGGGGAGCAACAGACGAGCTCGGGCGGGAGGGTGGGGTAGCAACAGACGAGCTCGGGGCGGGAGGGTGGGGTAGCAACAGACGAGCTCGGGGCGGGAGGGTGGGGTAGCAACAGACGAGCTCGGGGCGGGAGGGTGGGGAGCAACAGACGAGCTCGGGGCGGGAGGGTGGGGAGCAACAGACGAGCTCGGGGCGGGAGGGTGGGGAGCAACAGACGAGCTCGGGGCGGGAGGGTGGGGAGCAACAGACGAGCTCGGGGCGGGAGGGTGGGGAGCAACAGACGAGCTCGGGGCGGGAGGGTGGGGAGCAACAGACGAGCTCGGGGCGGGAGGGTGGGGAGCAACAGACGAGCTCGGGGCGGGAGGGTGGGGAGCAACAGACGAGCTCGGGCGGGAGGGAGGGGAGCAACAGACGAGCTCGGGCGGGAGGGAGGGGAGCAACAGACGAGCTCGGGCGGGAGGGAGGGGAGCAACAGACGAGCTCGGGAGGGAGGGGAGCAACAGACGAGCTCGGGGCGGGAGGGAGGGGAGCAACAGACGAGCTCGGGGCGGGAGGGAGGGGAGCAACAGACGAGCTCGGGCGGGAGGGAGGGGAGCAACAGACGAGCTCGGGCGGGAGGGAGGGGAGCAACAGACGAGCTCGGGGCGGGAGGGAGGGGAGCAACAGACGAGCTCGGGGCGGGAGGGAGGGGAGCAACAGACGAGCTCGGGCGGGAGGGAGGGGAGCAACAGACGAGCTCGGGCGGGAGGGAGGGGAGCAACAGACGAGCTCGGGAGGGAGGGGAGCAACAGACGAGCTCGGGCGGGAGGGAGGGGAGCAACAGACGAGCTTGGGGAGGGGAGCAACAGCTGAGCTGGGGTCAGGGGGAAGTGGAGCAACAGATGAGCTGGAGATGGGACGGAAGGAGGGAGGGGAGCAACAGATGAGCTGGGGATGGGAGGAGAGCAACAGATGAGCTGGGGATGGGAGGGAGGGGAGCAACAGATGAGCTGGGGATGGGAGGGAGGGGAGCAACAAATGAGCTGCGGGCAGGAGGGAGGCGAGCAACAGGCAAGCTGGTGTGCAACAGATGAGCTAGGGAGGGTGGGAGAGGAGCAACAGATGAGTTGGGGCAGGAGGGAGGGAAGCAATAGATAAGCTTGGGTGGGAGGAAGAGGAGCAACAGACGAACTGGGGGCAGGAGAAAGGGGAGCAACAGACAAGCTGGGAGTGGGCAGGAACAGACGAGCTGGGGGCACGAAGCAACAGACGAGCTGGGGGCAGGGAGTAACACAAGCTGGGGACAGGGAGCAACAGATGAGCTGGAAGCAGTTGGGGAAGAGTAAGCAACAGATGAGCTGGATTGCTGGGAACAACAGACGAGCTGGGGCCTTACGGGGCAACTGATGATCTCTGGGGGAGCAACTGATGATTTCAGATAAGCTGGGGTGGGAGGGAGTAACATGGAGCATGCTGGCGACCGGTATTTGGGAGGTGAAGTTGCACACGAGGGAGAAAGCACAAAAATACATGCACACCAATGGAGTGTTGAAAGTGAGAGCAGCAGAATGATGCCAGTCATCAAATAAAAATTACGCATAGAAGCTATGCTCCTGGATGAGAACAAAGACAAGCGGAGGAAAAAAATCAGAAGCAAGCTAATTAGACTGACAAGAAAGCTGATCAAGGGTAAGTAATGGGCAGACTCAAAGCCCACTGTTGGAATTGGCATTATCGACAACAGGTCCTTAACAACAGACCATTAAAACCTCTCTGTAGATGAGATCTACAAACAGGAAGATGTAGGCATTTCGGCGGTGAGGATCCACCTTTTCAATGGCTTCTAAGTTGCTTTGTGCTCTGCAAACAGTGCTCAGGTCAGTACTTCTTTGGGTGCAGATATCCCATCAGTTTAAAAGAAGGAACCCTGGATGTAGGAGTAGGCTGCACACCCAACATCAAAGCAGTCTTAACATTACAAGTATGCACATCTTTGAGTTACTTATCCTAATAAACCATCCAAGGAGTTGCCAATTTTGATCCCACTGCCCTGCCCCCTTCTCAATACACACAGCTGTGGGAGGCCTTGACAATGAGTTCTATGCACATATGTGCATCAGTAGTTTGAATTGCACAATGTAAATACGCACAAGGTGGACGCTATATCGATGTCATGTAAATGAACGGATATTACCTGACTTTTTCAAACGTCTGCTTCCTTTCCAGCCAGATGTAGCGCAGTCCTTCAAAGATGTAATATCGTAGGACACTATCCTAGAAACACATATAAAATTATAGTGAACAAATCGAATTAAGTCCATTTTAATGGCTGTCAATCCTGAATCGAGCGTCACCTACTGTGCCAGTGCACTTCAGTCTTGATATATGGCACTGATATTCAACAACACAGTCCCAAACATAGACTACCAACAAATCTAATACTGATCAGAATCTGGTGGGTGCATTCTGCACCTTGCAACCATACTGGGGGTACCAGGCTGAAGCAGAAATGGGAGAAGCTGAGAGCAAATACTCCTTCCCTATGGATGATATCTGTATTCACTTTTTTAAAATGGCCATAAAGGCGACCCTGTGGCAGTATGCACTGTGTCGCGAGGGCACAGTTTTCTTAAAAAAAAAAAAAGAAAAACTAAACAGATCACTGTAATCTTTTGTAAGACAATCGATTGTGCTGAATTTTGCCAAAAGTACAGCTACCTTGCTACATAACTTTGTGGATGGAAAGTATTGGGTTGGATACATGATTTTAACCTAGTGTGGAACAATATTATAGTCCAAAATACAGGTGTATTATTGTTTCTACATTTAACAACTATCATTTAAAAAATGATGTTTGGAACTATGCCACAAATTTGGCTAGTATCGTTTAAGATGCTGCATTAAAGAAGGACCAAGAAGCTGAAGCATGTTTTAAGAAAGGCAAGAGGATGTCTACGTCAAGGTAAAGTAATTATATTATGCTAAGAGACGGGACCTTCATCACAGTGCTAAAACAATCTGCCAACCAAACATACAAGGAAAGCTCTCCAGTAGAGACAAACACTTATAGGTACCTTCTGTGTGTAGGGACTGATGTGCTTAGAATCACTTGCCCTTATGGTGAGGTGCTTTTACAACTATGCTGATGACACAAATATACTACTGAGACTACAAGTACCCTGAGAAATAACTGGTGACAATGCATTGACCAACGGATGATGAATAATCATCTTGAAACTGAATCACAGCAATTCGAGGTGATGGTGTTCAGTCGCTCATGCTCATCTGCGCACCTCAAACGTTGGGTCCCACTCAACAGAATCATGTCCAGTACCTGTAATTGTGTCCACAGACTTTGGAGTAGTTTTCAATAAATATCAGCCCTTTAGGCAACAAGACATAAAAGTTCAGAACCGTCGGTTTAACCCAGTGACCTCAAAACCATTTCGGAAGTATATGTACATTAATCCATGAGTCATCCACCAATAAGATTCTAACAATAAGGTGTATCTTGGGCTACGGAATAAAGACCTAGAAAACTGCCACTGCACCACTGCCCAGACACCATTTTATTGTATAACGTACTGTTTATTCTTTAAAAGCATTCTTATGTGTAACTAAAAGCCAAATTTGGATATCGAATAACAAGCCAGGCTCTATGATCTTTATGGGGAGGAAAGAAACGTGTAGGATGAAGCAATTTAATTTCTAGTTTCCATATAAAGGGCAATACAATTGACTGATATTTGGCAGGATTTATTGCTACATAAAATTCTTTCCTCTTCTATAGTGTTGTCACAACATTGTACTACTAAGTAGGTCAAGGTGCAATTTAAATTATGCAAGGGAAATGTAAGTAATTTTGTGTAATGTTTGCTATGTAAAGATCCCCAAATCACACAATACTGTGCAGTTTTAAACCATACTGTGTAAATTTACCATAAACTGTGCAGTTCATGGTAAAATTATAGAGCAAGAACAATGCAAGAAAACAGAACGTGAGAAGCTGCTGTTCACAGCAACTGTGTTTTCGCACAAAATGTATCCTTGCATAGGAAACTGATGTGAAGATGCATTTCTCGCTAAAAAAATAATGCTAAATGAGGGATTTTTAATTTCACATAATTACACAAATTCACGTTTTCCTGAAATTTCTTGTAAATACAAGAAAGCAGGTTATATAAATTGTGAACAACTCTGCTATTACCTTAGTCTAGATAGAATGCGGTTTCCTGTTGAAACTAGACTCAGCATATAAATGCTTTGGTGCTAGTGATACTAGGATCCCTTGAGGATTATCATAAGCGTATATACTGAAACCTTCCAATGGTTTTCCAATTGCCATATCTGGAACTGGGAGGGGTGGGATAAGAACACTGAATGAAACGATAACTGTAGCGAGAACTATATTCTACTAAGAAACCAGCAATTCATGGTGAGAAACCTTTGATTTAGAGCTATAAAAACATCACGAGGATTAGAAATAAACTGCTAGTGGCTCAAAAAACCCAGGAAAAATACATAAATGCTGTGGAACAAAAGAGAAGATATTTACCTGGAGTTTGTTGTTATATGTTTAAACAAACTGAACACAGCATTATGAAGTTCAAGGTTTAGAGACAATCTGGCTAGTTTTGTGGGCCCCTTTAGCTTTGTAGGCTATTGCAAAGGACATCACTTATATCATATTTCGTGCCCTAGTCGTAGGCTGTTGCACAGGACGTCCCTTGTATCATATTTTGTGCCCTAGTAAGTGAAGAGACTAAGAAAGTTAAGAATGGTACCTGATTTGCCCAGATTGCATTATCCCTACAAGTGGAAATTGCTGCATCTTGTACTAGACAGTACATGTACATGGAGTAAGAGTGCAACCCCATGCGACCTCTCAACGACGCATGGTAGTTCATACCTCCTCTCTTCGGTGCAGCTGGATGGTGTCCTTCCATTCATCGTCCTCAATGACCGCAATTGTGACATTTGCAATACCACCGTCAGCCTTCCGTCTAGCAGCTTCATAGCGATGGTCATAACTGGATACAGGAAGAAAAACTAGCTTTATTCAAAAGTGAGCACAGCGAAACACGAGAGGGTAGGAGGGGTGGTGGAAAGGGGGTAGGGTGGTCACACATTGGAATTCTGTGGCCTGGCTCTCAAAGAAGCAATTCAACCTCTATTATTGACAAACAAACTGGAGTGACAGGACGTTAACAAACTGACTCTGATGCTTAGATAGTAACCGGGCCAACTCATACAGCAACACTGCAACCTTGCTTACACATACAACAGGTGCAGAGTTTGTAGCACTAGTGCAAGCTATCCTCAAGCACACCATGGGTATTGCAGAGACTGCTGTAGTACAAGTACCTATCAAAGAGCAGAGATACAACACCAGCAGGAGCTGTACATGCTCCCATTGCAATTATTAAAGAATGCAGAGGGGAACGCACAGGCAGGCCAAGCTTCTCTCCCACACTCAGAACAGGTGCACAGTGCGCTGCAGGCACCATGCGGTTTTGAAGGCGAGAGAGTGGCAAAAAGGCTACCCTCTTGGAAAATAATAAGTAATGATCCACAACAGGGAGTCTTGTTCCAACAGGGAGAATACTGGCAGCTCAGAAGCAATGTAAGCTTTACAAATACACTCATAACATACAGTGGGCGCAACAGCAGTACAAGCTTCCATTATACACAGAACATGAACAGTATGGACATCACACTCGTGCTCGTCCTGTACCCATCTACATTATTGGCCCACTTCTCCATCACCTTAACATATGTAGGTAACCTTGGTGTCGTCCTCAACCCCGTACTTTCATTCTCCTGTTATATCTGCTATGTCTCTAAAATAACTTAAAGAAGAATCATAAAATATGTCCTCTTATAACCCAAGGGCTTATCAAACAGTTGATATAAATATCAATTCCCAGTAAAACTGGGACACCGGAAGTCGTGCCTTCTTGCTAAGGTAGCCAAAACATACTGACCCTTCCATTCCCAAAAACCTGCATCACATTCTCATTGGCTCACTGGCAACACCTGTCATGCCTATGCTTTCTGTGCAATGCCTTCCTTCTATTATTCCTGAACATTCCGCCACTCTCTTTCTAAGCTGTCCTGCCCACATCTACCCAATCTCTGTAATACCCACCTGCATCCTCTTTCAGGTCCATGATATAAAATCTCTGATAATACTCACTGGGACGTTTTGACAACATCTGGTCTTACTTCACTTCACCGCATTCATCTCTTACTTGTATGAGGACTTCCGGTCCACATACCACAACCATGATGTTGCTCTAATTTTACCTGCCCCCGACCTATGTACAACGCACTATAGAAAATAAAATACAACCTAATGAATTATCAAAAACGAGTTCTTTAAAGACTAGGGCAGCCTTTGAGGGTAATGTAAAGGGGTCGGGGCATCAGGGAAAGGTCACAGCTACACCTGCCACCTAAATGCACAGCATGGGTTCACTGAGAGCACAAGGCTTCCAGTAATTTTGACCAATAATCACTGGATTAATAAACCAACCTTGGGTTTCGGAGTAGCGTGCTACCTGCTTTAAAGCGCATCAATGCCTCATCATGGGTAGTGCCTCATCATGGGTAGTACCTCTTCACCAAATCAGGCCTGTGTGAAAGTACACCAGTGATGGCAGGGCGTTAGGCGGGGAGGGTCCCGTCTGCAATTGGTAATTAAAAAGCGGCTTTGAAATGGGTCCCCATCAGGCCCTGTATTCAGGTCCTTAACTTTCCAGACAAAAACGCTGAACCATTTCTGGACAACGTGTGTGAACACCTTCAACTAATACAGGTCACGGTTGCAGATCCTGTTCACAAATCGCGCTTTATAGCATCTTACTTTCCCTAAGAATACTGGGGTTTTCCAAATGTTGGGTTTTTGAGTTTCTTTGTGAAACACGTGACTTGTGCATGGTGTATACTGTGAGCTGAGTTGTCTCTGGATGTGCTGAGGCTGTGGAAGGGTGATTATGACGGGGCATGATTGAGAGCGCTGGGGCTGAGGCTGAAGCTAGTGCCCGTTTCTCGCAGTGCCGATCAGTGGCTCATAAAGGTGCTCCGGTTCCATGCACATCCAATCCTTGACATCGCTGAAGAGCGCACAGAGAGGTGGTCATACATGTGCTGTAAGAGTAAAGTAGTGTCAGCATTTTGCACTAGTAAATTCAAAGGGCCGATCAGGAGAATTGTGACTGCAAATACCCATATTTACCATAAAACCGCGCTGTAAGGGATAGGGAAAAAAATAATGTTCTCGACACACTGGGAGAAAGCTCCTAGCGTGTGGGGGCCTTTTGTTTTTTGTTTTGCAAAGGTCACTCCCGCTTTGGGAGTTTGTTTTCGAAAAACAAAAAATGGTGGAAAGTTTGCTGGCTGACCAGCCATCATGTCTAATGGTATTGTTCAATACTCGTTTTCTGCATAGACAGGAACTGAAATGTCAGCAGTTTCTGAATATGTAGAAAATCGTCCAAAGATATAGTGAACAACTCTAAATTTGGCAAACATAGGTCCCTCAGAATGGCAGATGTATTGTCCTCCGTCATCCTGACAGAGTTACCTCCGTCCCCAAACTCTGATAACAAGCCCATGGTTTTATAATGCAGTCTCTACATTGTAATGTGTTAGTGACTTCTTAAAGGGCCCTGAGCTATTGCTTCTGTTTTATAAAGATCACCCTAAACATCAGAAGGCATTAAGTTACTGAGATACATTTCCCGTCCTGGCCCTTGCTTTTACAAATCATTTGGTGTTTTAGTCTGGATTTGTTTAACTCAACTGAACGAGGATTTATAATTCCAGAATGGCATGATTTGTTTCAGAAAATGAGGTGGTTTGATAACAGGCGCCTTTTGGGAATTGAATCCTATACCTGGCCCAGGTACATTCTCATGGCTTTGTCAGTGAGATACAATAGATAGCTGTAGAACGGCTTCAACTCATCTTAAGATTCTAACCATTTTTATCATAAACCATCTCTGCAGGTAAACGTAACTGAGCATGTGTGAAGCACGTGACAGCTTCATGAAGGGTCTCCCAAGTCGCTGAGTCTTGGTTCATGGTGCAATGGAGTGCCATTCTGTGCCATGTCGGTCAAAATAACTTGGAAACATTAAAAAATTTAGGACCATTAGACTTATAGGTAGAGGTGGGCGTAACTTGTGTAATTTGCTGTAGTGGAATTGCAGCAAATGTACGCCAGCAGTGTAAACCAGCATTTATAGCTATTCTGAAAGTCCAAAATGCACCTTTGCATCCAAAATGGAACCAAGGATGCACTTTGAGCTAACAAAATTGCACTAAATGCAACAGAACACGAACATCAGCAGCCGTTCGCTAAATTTATCGTTCCTGTGCTCCTGCAGTACTATTTTAGCACCAAATGACTCTTAATTACGCAAGCGGGCATTATAGTGTAATTTTTTATAATTTTGCATTGCAAGAGTAAAGCATAATAACCAAAATTACTCCAACTACTCTGGAGTAATGAAAATGTCGCCCAGGCCTACATATAAATTTGTGCTTGCACATAAGCCAGTTTTAGCCCTAAGGGCCTCATGTTGCAAAATCACAGGATTTGTGGCCATAAAAGTGCGTAACATCATGCACAAATCCCTTTTACAAGCTGGAAAATTCTATAGACTTGTAAAAGGACGTTTGTGTGAATCCTAATGGTCCTTTTTTTTTTTATGTCTGGCTACCTTTGAAATATTGGCTAGTTGGTCCTGGTCATCTTGCTATGTGGCTTCTGTGCGCACGTTTCTCCACAGTAGTTGAATGAGTCACCAATCAAATTTGTGTTTGTGTGCAGTTTTTCACAAGACTGCGCTACCTGGCTGTGGCATGCCATTTTGTGTTCATGACGTACAACTGCATTCCACAGTCAAGATGGAGTACCTGGAAGATGTTACCATAGCACCTCACTGCTGTGTCTTTAGCCACCGGTCAAATAGTGTCCCTCTATTGTGGCACACCATCGTGGAGGACGTTCCTAGACATGTTTTGCTGGACGTCTGCTGGCTGGCACATGACATAAGGCACAAGAGGAACAGCCTAATTGTTCGGAGTTTGGGTTAAAAAAACAAAACAAATCCACACACCTTCTGGGTTCTTGAAAGGCCCCAGTCTTAGTGAGAGGAAGGAGCAGCTTAAGAGCTCTCACGTTATATTGGCTGGCTTCGTTTTGGGCAAAGATGTTGAAAGACAATCTTTCGCAGTGTGAAGCTGTAGGAGTTTTCATTGTGCTTAACACATATAAACATACTTTGCTAATGAGAAGATACTGCCTGCTTCAAACAAATATGTTCGTAAACTATGTGCATAACCAGCAATCTGAGAACCTATGAAGTTTATGAGTCACTGTACTGTCTACAGAACGTTTACTACCTTTTTTATTACTATTAAACTCAACACCTAAGCTAAGAGTTGGGGAGCGCTGACATGCTGATTTTTTCTATTATTTAGTGACTTTCAAAAATTTGGGGGCTGGAATTCACCAGGATTTTAAATATTTCTACTAGGAGGTTTCCAAGTACACAATTAATTGTTTCAGTCCCTTAGTGTCTTGGGCATTAGATCGGTTGCCGGTGTTTTCATGATTTCCTTGAAGGACATTTTTACTGAATGAGAGGAGATATTCGCGTATTTAAAAGCTCTGGAAAGATATCATGTACAATGGTTTGTGATGTGTCTATGATACACTGTGTGCTTGAGCACATGTTGAATGGCACCATGCACGATTGTTGTGAAGTATTCAAGAACCCCAGGGTATTTGAGCATGGGCTTAAGGAAACTCAGTACCTCACTGCTTGTCTGGATTGAATGATTCTCTGTTCAGTGTTTGCCTGTACGGTTTGATGGATACCCGGTTCTAACTGGCTTGCAGGAGCTCAGGTACCTTTGCCACGTATTTGCTTCTATAAACTGTCAGAAACTTGGTCTGGTGTTCATTTGTAGAGGCTGAAAGAACACTGTTCCATTTTTTCTTACACAAACTGAAAAGTCCATTGGCCTTTGTCCTCATGCTTGGTCTTGTTTGAATGGGCTGAACGATTTCCCGTCCTTTGGTTTCTTCCACTGGTTAAGACACACCATATTTGCAAAGTTTTAGATTGCTGATTTGAAACAGCTTACATGGGATCAAATGTCATTGTGGATGTACAGTCTGGTAAGTTCAGCAATTGTAGCCATGATTAGATGCATGTGTGCAGAGGTGTGATTCAAGCTTGGCAGAGCAGGAGTAATTGTCCTGTGTGAATGTTGAGTCAGTAGGAGGCACCAGGTTCATGCTTGGAAGAGGTTGAAAAAATGTACTGTGCGGATGTGTAGTTGTGGAATGGTAAAGTTTTTGGATTAGCGGTCGGTTGAGTTTTCACCTGAATATGTATCAGGTAGACCTGGCCAACCAACTTCCACGGGTAGTAGGTATTTCCTAGTGTTTGCTTTCCTTGGTGTGCGTCTGTGTGAATGGATAATTGTACGGTTGAACGTTGGCGATACTGAGTTCACTGGTGGTGTTAATGAGGAATCAATGTGAGATTATTTATGTTCTCTGCCTATGTGGCTGCATGAGTTTTAAACACATTTTGCTGTCCTTTATTTGTGTGAAATTTACTCTTGAATTTATTTCTCAATTAATTTCAAGTTGGTGCATTGTTTCATTTTCTTCCATGTACAGAGGGGAGGCGTGTGGTGTCCTGACTCGAATGCTTCCCTGTGATATAATTGAACAATTAAATGTTGGGACTCTAGGGTTCAGGACCAAGCAACCATTGACATTTGCTCCTGTTGGGATCCCTGGCCGTACCTAGACTTGTCTGTCTAATGTCACCTACACACTTTAACACAGCTGTAATACTGCAACATCCTTGGCACTCAGACCATGTCACCCCTAGTCTGAAGACCCTGCACTAGCAAAAAATAAAATAATGCATCCTCTCCAGAATGTTCTTCATTAACAAAACAATGCATATACTCACATTTGGACGCTACAGACATGGTTTCCAGTCCTGAATCACACCTCACACCTAGGCTTCCCAAAATTAGATTGCCAAATGATAGCTAATTACAAATATTATGGGGATGAATCCGTTCAAAACTAAGGATGTGTCCTCTAGGACTCGCATTGATGCTATCTCATCCTTGAACCATTTCAAATGAAGACTATCCAGTTAAACACTGCTTGTTGACTCACTTAACAGGTAAATCAGTTAGAGGCTTGTTTGACTTTGTCATACTCGCTACCCCTTCCCATGGTGCTGAAGAGACAGCATTAAGGAAGGCTGCGTCTAAAAAATGCCCGAAATCACTGATGTGTGTGAGTGGAAAGAGATTATCACCCTGTAAAGGCAGCAAATCAAGGCGTGAATGCAGGATGCTAGTGCTCCAAAAATACCCCCCTCCCTTTACACTTTTCACAGACAGAGTGGATACAGCACGGGATAGAGTAAGATGCACACTGTGACTCAACATTGTAGGTATGCAATTATCCTGAGGGGCCCTAGGCGTGTTCGTGCTGTGCCTAAACACTGACCTGCCACTGCACAGACTGCATGAGCAGCAGAAGTACAAGCTTCCGTCATTACAATAATGAGCACAATAAGTAGGCAACACAAAGATTCTACTGAACAGAATATACCACTAGATGTGCTAGCGTCACTCGCACAGCCCAGGAGCAGCAAAGCAGGCCTGGGCAGACAGGAGCAATGTATGCTTTCCTTAAACACAACTCGCAGAACATGGACATAAGGTTTGCCCACTCCCTCAGACACACACATACCACATGCAACAGCAATATACATACGAAGTTGCCAAATATGCTCTATTTGCATTGGACACAATATCCTTCCAAAAATTCATTAGCTTACAAATATCCAGAAGCATATCTTGGATCGAAAAACCTTCATTCCTAAAATCAGGTCTGTGACCGCTGGCAGTGCCACACAACTCCAGTCGTGGCTCCATCAACTGTAGAAGTTGCCACACGATTCAAATCAGTTATGGCAATGACAAGCACTGGCGTCCGTTCTGTTGCTTATTTACGCACCCAGGAAAGGTTATGGGGCGGAACTGAACAAGCCAAATGACAGCGCACGACGTTACAACAGAAAGTGAAAAGGTTAGATTTCTTGGAAACCCATTAAGAATGAAGACTAAAACCTCATTAACTATTCTTAAAGAAGTTATTGCTACTGAAAAAGCAACCTTTTTTGATAAGAACTGTAGGGTCAAGAATGCATAGGTTCAAATGGTGGGGCCATAGGTCTTGTGAGTACAATGTTTAAATTGGATGCCGGAGCTTGAGGAACTCTAGGTGGGTTTTCTCTCAAGTCCCTTCATAAAAGCTTTTCTAACAGGAATTCTAAATTAGGAAATATGCTGTCTGTTTTGAAGATAAGCTGATATAGCTGCTAAATGAAGCATAATAGAGGAATATCTCAGATTTGCTTTCTCTAAGTGTAACAAATAGCATGCAATAGCTTGTACTGAAGCCTTAAGTGGGTCAATATTTCTGGGTTGACAACAGTACACAAAACTTTTCCATTTAGCAGCATAACATTTCCGAGTTGTAGGTCTGCGTGCCTCCTTTATAATATCTATACATTCAGATGGAAGTTTTAGGTAACCAAACTCTATGACTTCAGACGCCATATCGCAAGATTGAGTGTGCTGGGATTTAGGTGTCTGATTTGACCTCTGTTTTGGGTCAACAGATCTTGTCTGTTTAGTAGCTTGTGATGAGGTACAACGGATAGATCGAGCAGCGTTGTGTACCAATGTTGACGTGCCCATGTGGGAGCTGTGATAATCAAGGTGAGTGAGGTTTATCTCATCTTTACAAGAATCGCAATGAGTGGGAGAGGTGAAAAAAGCATAAGCAAATATACCTGACCAGTTCATCCAAAGAGCAATGCCCTTGGATTGTGGGTGTGGGTACCTGAATGCAAAGCTTTGGCATTTTGAGTTTTCTTTTGTGGCGAATAGGTCTATGTCTGGAGTTCCTTACATTTGAAAGTATTTTTGAAATACTTGCTGGTGAATTTACCATTGGTGGACTTGTTGCTGCGCCCTGCTTAACAGGTCCGCTAGTTGATTGTCCTTCTCTGGGAGATACTCTGCCAATATTTGAATGTGATTGTGAATGGCCCATCTCTAAATTGACTGGGCTAAAAGGGATAATTGTGATGAATGTGTCCTCCCCGCCCTGTTTCTGCAGATAATATATTGTTGTCATATTGTCTGTGCATATTAACACTACTTTGTGTGCAATATGTGTCAGAAAAGCTTTGTGTGCTAGGAATACTGCTAGTAATTCCACATAATTTATGTAGTAAGTCTGTTAGTTGGAGACCCATTCACCTTGTATGGTGAGATTGTTGAAATGTGCTCCCCAACCTGTTTGTGATGCATCTATTGTGATGGTGGTCTGAGGCACACTGTCTTGAAATGGATGCCCTTTTAATAGATTGAAGTGACTCCACCATTGCAGAGAGCAGTAAGTCTGGCAGTCCCACGACACTAGATCCTGAAGTTGACCCTGTGACAGACCACTGTTGAGAGGCACTGCTGCAGTGCCAGAATGTGAAGTCTTGCATTTGGAGCTATGGCTATACATGAAGCCATCATTCCTAAGAACTTCCCTGTATAAGTGTGGTTGTGTTGTAGTTGAGATATTAAGTCTTGGAGTGCCTGAATTCTTACTGGGTTTGAGTATGCTAATCCTGACTGTGTTGAGAATTGCTCCCAAATATGGCTGTATTTGTAATGGTGGTAGGTGGGATTTGAGGTAATTGATTGTGAATCCCAAACTGTGTAGGAGAGCTATTGTATACTGAGTGTGTTTTTGACATACCTGGCTTGTACTGGCCTTTATTAGCCAGACATCAAGATATGGGAAGACATGTATGTGTTGTGTTCTGAGGAATGCTGCAACTACCGCTAAACATTTGGTAAACACCCTTAGTGTAGTACTTTGAATTGGTAGTGCTTTCCAGCGATGACAAACCTTAGGTATTTGTGATGTGCTGGATGAATGGGAATGTGGAAATATGCATCCTGGAGATCTAATGCTGTCATGTAATCTCCTTTTTGTAATACGGGAATAACATCCTGTAGAGTGACCATATGAAAGTGTTCTGAGAAAGCATATAGATTGAGAGGCCTGGGATGCAGAAATGGCCTTAATGTGCTATCTTTTGTTTTTGGTATTATGAAGTACAGTGAATATACTCCTCATGCGTGTTGGGATATGGGTGCTAACCCTATGGCTCCTTTGAGTAGCAGTGATTGTACCTCCTCTTTCAGTAGACTGACAAGGTCCTGAGTAAGTCTGTGTGAACAAGGGGGGGATGTTTGGTGGAATAGTAATGAGTTCTAGACAATAACCATGTTGGATAATTGACAGAATCAGTTCGAGACTTGTTTGACTTTGGTCTGTAGTGACTTCTTGTCACTGTAGACAGAAATTTACCAGTCTTCCTCCCACAAGAGATGTGTGGGCTGTGGGGATGGTGAGGGAGTCACTGTTTAGTTGCAGCAGAGGAACCTCTGAAAATGGATGGTTTGCCTCTTTCTCTATTATTGGATGCTCTGTAGGAACCTCAAAATGAACCTCTTGTGTAAAATTGTGAGGTGTGTTTTTGCTGTGAAGTGGATGTTGTTTCTGTGGCTGCTGGCTTGAAGTCACCTCTAAATTGTGGTCTACGAAAGCTGCCTCAAACAGTTGTAGTGTATAATACACCCATCGCTGAAGCCATCTCAGAATCTTTCTTCAGATTTTCTAAAGTTATGTCCACTTCTGGGCCAAAACAGATGTTCCTTGTCAAAGGGCGTGTTTAAGACAGCTTGTTGTATCTCAGGCTTGAAGCCTGAGCATCTTAACCAAGCATGCTTTCTGATGACTACGCTGGGGTTTATGCCTCTAGCTGTGTTGTCAGCTGCATCTGTAGAGCATCTAATAGCATTATGGGAAATTGCCTGTCCCTCTATAACTATTTGCTGTCTCCGCATTAATGCTCTGGTAGAAGGTATTGCAACAATTTCTCTATCTCATCCCAGTGGGCCCTGTCATACCTAGCTAAAAGAGCTTGGGAGTTAGCTATTCTCCAATTATTTGCAGATTGTGAGGTTCCTCTTTTTCCAGCAGTGTCTAGCTTTGTACTCTCCATATCTGGAGGAGGAGCACCACCTGTTGACTGGCTGTTAGCCCCCCTTCCTTATTGCACTAACCACTATTGAATCCGGTGGTAACTAAGTTCTTATGAAAACTGGGTCTGAGGGAGCCGGTCTATATTTGTATCTACTCTAGGAGTGACAATTCTGGCCTCTATCGGGTCTGTGTGCAACTGCACATTATGGTATGTAGCTGCTCTTGCTATGAGCAGATTGTAATGCTGTAGTGTCTTCTGGTGGAGAAGGTCTAGCAGCGTACAATTGTTGATCGTTTGAGGTAATAGGATCAGGGTCATATAGATCCCTTGGATCCGTTTCCTGCTGAACAACACTAATATCATCCCTGTGTGGTGATGCTGAGGATGTCTGTGGTGAGAATTATGTGGGTGATGGTGGTGTGGAAGGAAGAAGAGGAGGAGAATGTGATGGTGAAGGCTGTTTCTGCTGTAAAACCTTTTCTCTCTCTTTGTCCTTTGAGACCCTTTTGGTGGAGGTCCAGCATCTAAGGTCTCCTGAAAGGTTAACTTCCTTTCAATAGTCATTGAAGGAGAATCAATTATTCCTCCAGTGCCCTTCTGATTTTTTTATTTGCGCTGTCTAGCATCCAGGACCTCTAAAATTGGTGTATGTCTTAGGTTTCTTGTGTGGTTTACTACTTGTAGTGTTTGGCTCTGAAGGTTTATTCACCAAGTCTTTTACTTGATCCGAAAGTGTTGGCTCCGAATCGGATAAAAAAAATTTCGGCTCCAAAATTGATGTCTCTACTTTTTGGCTTGGTACCAAGACAGCTGGAATAGTCTGTTTTGTTGGTGCCAAATGCACTTTGATCTTTATTCTCGGTGCCGAACCCAAAGTATGGTCCTCCGGACTTGTTTTTCGAATCCAACCATGGCCTGAGGGCAGTGGAGGACCAAGGACCAGTGCTTGAGACTTTTCTGATGTCTTTGGGTGGTGTGATGGGGCAGGTTTACTCCAGTACTGCGACGGAGACATGAAGTGGCTGTCCACCTTGGAGTTGTGTTCAGAATCAGAGCCTCTGATGAAAAGAGCCATACTCTGTTCTTCCTCCTCCTGCACATGTTTCTTACCAAAAATATCAGGTGTATCTTCTGTGGGCTTGGACGCCATTTCCAGTCTATGAGCTCTTCAGTCCTGGAGAGTCTTCTTAGATCTAAATGGTCTGCAGGCATCGAAAGAAGGTCGGGAGATAAACAGAGGTTACACACCAAATGCTGGTCAGTGTATGAAAACTTGGCGTGACAGTTTGTCCCATGAGCCCGACATTGAAGTAGGCCCTATAAGGGCAAGGCCCCTTTTCAAGGGTGGGGGAAAAAAACAAAAATCAACCTAATAGTTTAATCGGATCAACTACAAATAGAAAACGCAATCGAGACAATACCGACAGTTTTATAGAAAAGTAGAATAAGTTCAGAAGGCCCGAACCGAAATCGATCAGAGTGAGAGAAAACACATCCAAACCCGACGGTGGAAAGAAAACAATCTAACAAGAACTCGATGCCCTTGCGCAGTATCACCAAGAGGAGAAGTCACTTGATCTCGTGACTCGAAAACTTTGAAGAAAACACAACTTGTAACACTCCGAGCCCAACACTAGATGGCGGACTTATACAAAGCATCTACAGCTACACATGGCATCGAACATAGTATTCCCAAATATAAGTAACTTATTCTTCGGATTAATACTTTTTCTGCAAATTTCTCGTCTTATGAACAAAGTCCAAAATAGTAACCACCTGGATGCATGTCTGTGTAGTGCCCATTAAACCACATAGTCATGCAGAACAGCACCAGCGAAGCAGAAATCATTCCTCGCTTGAGCAGACAAGGAATAATTCTTGGCAAAGGTGTGCGTCTGAGACCATATGGCCACAGGGTAAATATCAGTCACTTAGAGCCTCTGGCCTGGGCAGCAGAAGTCTCTGTGGCTCACGTAAAATGTGTACAAATGCTAACCGGTCGGTCCTTTATACTTTAGGCACAAAAGATCTTAAAACAAAGAGTGACTAAGGGAGAAAAAGCCTACAAAAAGCTTGTCAACAACTCAGTTTAGGTTCATATGAAAGATGTAATTTAAAACAGTACTTTTAGGGACTGGGCTGTGTAAATGCTTCTCATTGTTCAAACGAAGAGGAGGGGGAAACAATAACATATAAAAAAATAGACCGCACATTTAGAAAACAGATAGGGCAAGGACGCAGGTCCAACTTGTCTGGGTAAAACACTACAGTGACTAGACCATCAAGGCCTGTAACTTCTATCTCCTACAGATCAAGTACTGATCACTAAAAAGGCAGTCTAGAGCAGTGGTTCCCAACCGGTGGTCTGGGGACCCGTGGGGTTCTGCAAAAACTCCCAAGGGGGTTTATGACTGCTAATAAAATGTAATAATATTAACAGATTAGGTCCCCAGCTTCATGGAGTGGTCCCCAGATTCCAATAATGATTCATTTGGGGTCCCCGAGTTCCAGCACTGTTAAAGTAGGGGTCCACAGAAGTCAAAAGGTTGGGAACCACTGGTCTAAGAAAGTCTAAAGACTAACAGAACGAGGTGTGCATCAGTTCATACGGCAATGCTACAAGCCCAATTAGTGCCAAAATTAAGTCCAACAGTGGCACAACAACGAGCAAGGACAGAAACATATTAAAAAACCTCTTAAGAATCGAGCCACAATGGGTAATTAAAACAAAGAAGGCTGGTCAGGAAGGCACAAAGACAGACATTGCAAAAAGTACTCTTTCAATTTGAAATGTAAAACACCCTGCTTAGAGAGAGACAGAGCAAAGAGCATAACATCCAACAGGCAAGCCTCAAAAGGATCTAAACCTACAGACTCACACTAAGAGACAAACTCATACCTCCCAGCGCAAACAGAATCGGTTACCAGTTTCTTGTGGATACATAATATTCCCACAGATTCCACATCTTAAAAATATTTGGGACCGGCTTCAGACGTGTCCAGAAAACATTTTACCCCATTGATGAATCTCCAGCACTGCCCTGTGAAGCCAAACGGCTGAGGCTGTGACACAATGCAACATCACAGGGGTATATTATTAGGTGCCAATCACTGTACTGAAATCAGTTCCTATATACGTTTCTGCTCCTCATCAAGGTATTACAAGTGGAACAGGGAGGGCCACTATAGCATAAAAATAAAGCACGAACTGAGACAGCACTGCTAGGTAGCCTTAAAAGACATCAAAAAGGTAAGAATTAAAAGAATCAGTGCCTTCCTACTCACCGCAATGCACAAATCTATTATAGAGGCCTAATTGGAGGACTTAGGTGGCAGTCTCCCAGGCTGAGGTCTGCAACTTCTTCTGGAAGGCAAAAGGATTCTAGCTGATACCGCTCAATCTCCACATGTGCAGTATTAATGTTGTTGAATTGTGGTGGAGCACCTACCAGGTGGTGGCCAAGAGGTGGCCAAAAGTGGAGTACCTACAGTTAGGCATACCAAATCCACCCTCCCCCCCCACCACCACCACTACTCTGCAACAATCTGAATCAGCTCCATCAGAGCCTCCTACATATTCTGCAGTACTTTGGATAGGAGCCATTTCAGCCAGCCCAACACCATCAAAACCTGAAGGTCTTTCCAGGGATCCATTAGACGAGAAGTGTATGGTTCAAAACTGTGGACACTTCCTGTAATGGGCATTGACAAGGAGATGCACAAACAGAATCCGAATCTGGAGAAGACTGCCTCTGTCAATTTAGGGTGCAGCCCCCAATCGTGCACTTCAGTTAATAGGCAACTAAGAAGACCCACTCTCACACTGAGAAAGCTCATGAGCCGAGGCACCACTTGGAAGATTCCCAGGTGCTGAACCCATTTTCATAGGCCGAATCGCCCACCATCCAATCCCACATATTGATCTAATGAATGATGGTGGTACTGACAGAATTTGGACATTGGCCCCTGAGATGGGAGTAGAAGGAGATTCAGAGCAATACTGACTGCTTGCAGGTCAAGTGCATTTACGAGCAAGTGCTGCTTTGAGACAGACCAAAGGCCCTATGCTGTTCTTTAGCCCAGATGAACACTCCAGCTCAGTGAGGAGGCCTCCACACACACCACAACTATGGCACTATTTACTATTAAGGTAAAAGCCTCTACCTCAACGATCAAGGGATGTGTTGACGAGTATGTTCTGAAGAGGCGGGCAGTCTGAAGAGGAGGATATGTAAGAAGAGGTGCAGTACCAAGTGGATAAGATGCAATACTCTGCAGTCCACCAGGATCGATCCCCAGCTGGTGACAAACTGGTAGACCTCTCCTCTACCTCGGAAAACTGGCAAGTTGGGGATAGTCAAATGAGTTTAGAGGCAGCAGAGCCAACAGAAGATGATGGAAATAGGATTTTCTGCAGCTGATATTTTCTAAATCCACCACTGCTCGAAAGAAGGCATTTGAAGAGCTTGAGACAGTTTCCGCTTCTGGGGCTGCATAGTCCTATAGTGTAACCATGGAACTTACAAAATTGTTAGTGGGATTTCTGTGGAGGTGAGACCAGGAAAAGGATTTGGCTTTTGCCCTACTGTTCTTAGTGCATTCCATCGAACAATCTGCTTTCTCTACATATAGCTATTCTCTGTAAAAGGGCATGTCCACAAGCGAAATCGGGACAGCCCCCCAAATATCCAGTGCAATCCATCCTCTGAGTGCTGGCTGCACTCATAGGCTGGGCCATGTTGTTCACAAAGTCACATTTTATTATCTCTTTTAATGCATCCAGTCCATTGTTTACTAGATCCAAGAACAGCTTCTTCATCTTCTCCTGCAGACTGATGACAGCTTGTTTTGCTTGTTCCCCATAAATCATGGGCATAGCAGCTGAAATGGCAAGTATCATTAGCTATGTGTAAAAGCCATGCTTCAGGAGGCAAAAACTTTGTTACCCAAAAGAGGACAACATCTTAATCACAACTTTCTAGTGATGGATGGTAGGACAAACCATGTGCTGGAGGATTTGTCCATCGGGCTGCAGTTGTTGGGCCTAAAAACAGACCATACCTACATTAATGGGTCTCAAAGAGGCTCATTAAAAAAAAAACACAGCAGCTCCTCAGAAATTGAGAAGGGATGCAACATTTCTGACAGAATGCCCTACATCACTTCCAGAAAAATGAAAGTCAGTTCCAATGCTTTTGCTACCTTCCAAGCAAATATTGTGAGAGAGGAAACTGACTCCTAAGGAGGGCCACAGTGGTTGGAAATGTATCAACTTCTGGAACAGTATCCAGGCCACTGGCATTTTGTAAATCCAAATGAAGGCTAACATCAGCATTTCAAGGATAAACAGCTTCTGAGTTGTCATCTTCAGCGAGTCAGTAGGGCTTAATCCTCCCTAGTAAAGACATCTGAATGTGAAACAAAAATCAAGTCTAAACAGAGTACCTTTTTGGGCATTGGGAAAGGCTCATATAGTGGTTCATCAATGAAGTTAGTCCTGACCTTTTTCCTTGCCCCAAGGGGTCATACTTTCTCCTACTGGCTCCACGGCAGGGCTCTGGAACTGGCTCCGTCAGTCATCACTACCACTTATGTGATCAGTACTGAGAGAGGCCCCGAAAGAACATAGGACAGTGCTTTGATGGTGTTTGGAGGCTTCAGGGTCTGAACTAATACAGTTACTGTCAAAGGTTAAGAATTTAGCAGTAAGACACCACAAGAGCTCTGGACCACACAGATGAAGCACAGAGAAAAAAAATAATTGAGTGTCACTGCTGTCTAGCATACCCTGGTGGTGTCATGTCTGGTATCACTGGGGAGCCACGGTTGGAAAAAACATTTCCTGCACCAATTTAAACACTAGAAGGGTATTTGTAATTCAAAAAATCTGCTGTAAAATGTATTTGTCAGAAATCTCTCATTGGAACTGGAACTCTCATTGGAACTGTTCAATCTCCAAATTTGCAGATGAAGTGCCAGAGTAAGGGGGTGAAGGGAAAGACCAACCTGCTGCCAAAGCAGATCCGCCCTGTTTGGTAGAGAAGGCTTAACATTGAGCTCTAACAGATCGGCATATATCCTCCTGGCAAAGACAAGGGTGAGGAGTATCAGCACTGTACAAACCTTGCATAAGTTCTGTGAAGACCTTTGAGATAAGCAGAATAGGAGGAAACACAAATTACGCCTTGTGACCTGAGAGCAGAGAAGAGAGTACATTTTCTATTAGCACAGTGGGAAAGTGTGACGCCCAAGTTGGGAAAAGACCAGATGCATAACATTAGCAGAGTTCCCATCTGCAATCTTCGAGAGATGGGTGAAGCAAGTCGCCTGGCCTGACATTCCATAAATTGGTTGCCTCTGGAAAAACTCAGTGTTTCAGAACTCACTGCCACAAGCACGTGGCCTTCCAGCATATGAATGAGACCACCCTTCCCCCATCTGCTAAAGTAATGGACACAGGCAACTTTATCAGAAAAGAACTGCACTAATCAGCATAAGATGAAAGAAGGGAAAAACCCTCAATGTTGCATTGACTACACACAGTTCCAGCGCACTGATGTGCAAGTCTGCCAAAGACTAAAGTTCACACATTATACTCTCCCCCCTAGAATGAGCATCCCAGCCAACAAGGAGGGATTTGTCAAGACTGGGGCCTATGACTGCAGCGAACAGAAAGGAAAGCCCACTATGAGGACATACGTCACACAAGATCCAGAAGGACAGTGGTGAAGATTTCCTCCCAGGTACAGAGGTAGAACCATTGGCACCTGAGACACCATTGCATGGCCCTCCTTCTCTCCCAGGTTTATGGTACCAGCAGGATGCAAAAGGCAATCAAGGCTAAGAGGCAGAGAATTTTAAGACCCTTACAGGGCACTGAAGCCCAAAACACTAACCATATCTTAATTGTCGCCACTCTAAAAAGGAGGAATAGCCATCATGTATTACACATTCAGGTTTGCATGGGTGAAGACAGATGCAGAGATTGAGCATGGAGAAACCTCTGCTGATTAACAGAGAGTCCCAAGGTAATGAACAAGGCCAGAGTACATGAAATATAAATTTGTCCAAGTAAGGACATACATTAAAACCCAATCTTCTGAGGGTGGTCGCTACCAGCATCTTAGTGAAACATGGATCATCAGATCACAATGCAGCAATGCAAATCAAAAGTGCAGAGACCTCACTGTGGAGCAAAGGTAATGTCTGCAGGCTGAAGTGTCTTTGAGGTGCAGACAGGCATCCAAGAGCTCCAAGGAGACCATTCAGACCTGTGACTTCGAATCCTTGAGGGCCCAGCTCATAGATAGCACTTTGAACAGGTCAGGGAGGACAAAAAGGTTGTAAAACCTCAAATTCAGAATGGGTTTTGGGCCCTTATATTTCTAGGGGATCACAAAGTAGATAAAATACCTGTGTACCTCTCTTCTCCAGGGGCTATTACTTTTACGGCCCTTTTCTGTGACAAGGCCAGGACTGCCACATTTGAGATAGAAGCATGGTCTATAAAACACTTCATAGTTCTAGTAGATGCTCCAGAGTGGTGACATCAAAGAGGAAGCCATTGTCCTTGTATATCAGCTGATACATTCAGTGGTCTGTGGTGATCATCTCCCACTGGGCAAAATAAATCAGGACTTTCTCCCTCGACCAGAAGCTGGTTAACAGATGGCAACTTAGAGTAGCTTTGAAGCTACAATGTCAGTGGAAATGAGGGGAGGTTGGAACGATTGCTTAAGGTGCACTTTTAAGCATTCCCTGACACAAAAAGAGGGATTGCAGAGTTGTCTGCACTGGTAGCTAAGGTGGTCTCTACTAGGAAGACTGAACTTTGGAAACAAATAAATGTACTGCTGGTGAAACTATTTTGAAGGAGAGGCCTGTCCCGAGGGATGTGTTGTAATGCTTCAAGGAGAAGTCTGCTTCTTTAAAAAAAAAAAAAAAAAAAAAAACAGTTTTCACCAGCAGAAGGCATATCCATCAACACAGTCTGGATGTCTCTGAAAACTTTTTTGGGTGCATCAAGGTGCGCTTGTGCAAGGTCACACTGTTGCTGCTGTAGAGAGGGCCCTAGTATCAACCAAGTGTTGTCTATATTCAAAATGTGTCTGAAGAGTCAGGCCTCTCTTAACACTTCGAGAATGGATGCTTAACATCTTTTGGGAAGCCCATGGTTGACAATTATGGCATTTCTGAAGGGGATGCACATACCACCCAAAAAGACACTACGCAATTCGGTGTGTACGCCCACAGTGCAGAAAGCCAACACTTCATCCCCCATGGAGTTCTGACATTTGGATTCCTGGTCTGAAGGCTCATTATGCAAGGCGCTGGAGTTCATTTTCACCAAATATGCCTGAACCACCAAGCTTTCAGACTAAAATTTTGGCTTGGAAGGAAAGACCAGTTACTGCAATGAATGCACTAGTTCCATTTAAGCCTTTTTGAAGAGAAGAATAGGTTATGGAGCCACAGCTAGAAAATTTCTGTGAGGATGTGGGACTTTTCCTGAAAGGAAGAAATGCACAATTCGGTGGCTCTGCTGGTTTATGTTCAGCAGCCATGAACAAGTAAAGTTTCTCTGAGGGAAAACTCACCAGTGGTGAAATCCAAAGCAGCATTGGTGTCATTGTGATGCTATTTAGATTTAGCTATCATTTGACCATGAACTCCAATTTGTGCCCTGCTGCAGTTGCAGGGCAGTGCAAGTATTTTTCCTAACAAAACATGTTTTTTTTCTTCACTAACAAAGAGCCCGACAGTGCAGGAACATTTTTATGTGGGATGCGGACTAGATACGAGTTCACAAGGCTGAGACTGTTCTTAATAGAGGAATGTACAAGTCCATCTCAGAATAAACATTGGGAGCATGTAATTCCTTAATAGAGGGGAGGGGTTCCTAGAACCTTCTTCTTGAGGTGGTTTAAGATATAAAAGCGGACACGCTGCCTAGGATCTTTGTGATCCAATCGAGAGGGGGGGGTGTTGTGTCCTGCCTTGGTTGATCAAGAGTTCACTAGTCTCGCTGGCGAGGATGATGTCAACACCCATGGTGATGCATTTTAAATCTGATCATTTAGCCTATGCATACATGCTCTGTTAACACATTGCACATTTCTTTTTTTATTCTTGACCACTTGATATATACATTTATCTTTTTATATACACATGTTCTGTTGCATTCTGTCATGAATTTGTATACCTTTTATTTGATATTTGGGAAGTGCCTTAATAATTTCATTATTTAGATTAAGAGTGCTGAATTAGTTTGGCATTGTATCCTCTTAGTTTAATTGACAGCATTACAGTCATGCAAGCCAGCTTTTGGCCTGTAAAGTCCCAGGGTTAGCTGGCATCAGACCTGGAGCTTCAGGGCCCAAAGGGACTTGTCCTCGCTTGGGAGCTGGAAGAGCCACAAAGGAATAAGGAGCAATCTGAAAAAGTCCAGCATAGCCTTCCAAAAAGAAACAATCTGAGCTGAATCAGTGGCCGAAGGCAAAAAATCTGGATGAAACTTTTTAATGACAGGAATACGCGCCAAGGGAGAAGCTGCCACCGGAAAAATAATATCGGCGACTTTCTGAACGTTTCTCAGAGTAAGACCTCCTCCTTTGGGAGTATGCTTCTTAGGCCACTACAAGTGACCATTTTTGGGTCTTCGGATGAGCTGGGGCATGAACAATGGGCCTCCCTCTCTCCAGTGGCCTTCAGATGCAATGATATATAGATCATTTGTCAAGGGCTTGTGATTCGGCCACAGGCACACCATACAGATGTTGTGAGGGTCAGATTGATATTGGTTAGTGACTTCGTCATCGAGGTTTCAATCCTGAAACACTGGGACAGACATGTTGCCTAGTCTGCTGGATAAGAGTCACCGTAAATGTAAAAAATTAAGTAAAAAACAAATTAGAGTTATAGACATCTATTAGAAAGGAAGTGAACAAAAGGAACTGATGGCAGCGCAACAGGTGTTTGCATATATAGACAGATGTTGATACTTTGAGGGAGACGGAGCTGCAATTGGAGCTGAGTAGCACCATCTGTCAGCGCTGGAGAAGTACTGCTAGGAACAAGTTTCTGGCTCTAGTGTGACATCTGGGGATCTTCATAAGGAGAGGAATCTTGGAAAAGAAATGTCCATTAGAACAGATGGTGCCGACTGCTCAAATAAACAATAAAATAAAATAAAAACAAGTCTAGATTAAAGATGAAAAAAATGGTAAGCATCACAATATTGAGAGAAGGGTATAAAACAAATACACACCACAACGAGTTGGCAATGGTGTCGAAGCACAAATACTCTCAGTGCATCAGAGATCAGTGTAAGGCCAGATAACCACTGCAGTTTTTGTATGAGCTGAAAGATGGAGCCAGAAAAAGCAACTACAAAGAGCTTCTGTCATTTGCATGACTTACCAGTGAAGTTTGAAAATGAATACATATACAGTTTTCCACGTGAGCAAAGCGATCCTAGGGATGAGGTCAGAAAGCAGGCGTGTGTCAGCTTCGCGGTAATTAGGGTTTGGGGTTTACGGAGGTTCCGAGTGATAGCCATACACACAGCGAGTCTCTCACCTGCAGTCTGATAGTTGCTCCTTCTGCACCTCGGCGGTAAAATGCTTTCCAAATCTGTCCTGGAACAAACACAGTTTTATGAGTCACAATGCACTGTAGATGGAAGAGGGGTATGTATTGAGAGATAGAGGGGAGAGACTTTTGGGGAACGAATGGAAGGGCACGTATGTGGATAGAACATGTGGAAGGGAGGCTCCTATTTTCCCATCCCTGTGTGGTGCAGAAGGAAAATGTAACTTTAGTGTACATGACTACCTCCTGCATACTCGTGGCTTTTTCAATCATTTTCTGTAGTTAAAATAGGTAGCCCTCCCCTTCCCCCCTCAAAAACTGAGTTCTGTTCTGAGAGCATCCAGAGAAGTAGCTCCAAACAAAATTAAAACTAAGTCTGAACCGAAGTATTTAAGGGGATTGTTGTAAGGGTAATGTTAAATCTGTATATGCTATTAAATCAAGCATGTCTCAAACTACAGTATATACAGTATATATTTTCATATTGCCCTCCGTCCACAACAATCAATAGTCGGACTAAAGCAACAGCAATGCATCACAATTTTGGGTCTTTTTCAATTGTTACCTTATAGTAAGTCACCTAAATATATCAAAAACGTTAATTAAAAGTGATAATTTACTGTGGTGTATTATTTTATCAAATGCTTACGTACTGCAATGGATTTTCATTTCAAACATACAAATGTTTCCTAAACTCCGTCAAAGAATTCCTATAAACATATCTTTTGGCTGTTTAGTTTAATTATGTTTTTTCTTTCATGCCTTCACTAATTGACAACTGTTCTGCCCGTTTCATGCGCCTTTAGCACAAGCTCTCCTCCAAATAAAGGATAAAAATAGAACGTGGGGCCCTTCTGTTATTATAACATACCCTAAGCAATACGGGTTTATGCAGTAGAGATGAGAGGGGCTCTGATTATCTCATAAGGATTACTGCTTGCCCACCGAGGGCGTCTGCTTACTGCTCGTGCTTAGCATATCAGGCTGGGCCCGCAGGAAGCAAAGATTGTGTGGTGTAACCAAGAACCCAGAATTCACCTCCAGCTACAATGAAAGTGAAAATGGATCTCTGGCACTTGTCTGAGTAGGTCCAGCTCTGAAAATAAAATGCTTGGGTAATAGTTTTTTCAGACTCGTGTGGCTCGAGGGTCTGCATTCACCAACGGGTTTCTACAAAGTGTTGAAATATACGCGGGACTAAAAGGTAAATCCCTGGGAATAAGAGCTCGGCAAGGGACGGTAACAACAATTCTAACACCTCTGTTTTGCCCATCAGGCAGTCCTTGTTTCACTCGCCCAAATCTTCCCTCAACCAGATTACCTCACTCCATTCTCCTGGTCACTATTCTCAGCATTGTTCAGGTGCTACTCCACTGGGGCATCCCGGTGCTGAATAAGATGTTTATCGTTCCCCAACTGAAGGGTTCTCATTTCATTAACCTCAGATGATGAAAGGTGAATGGACCTCGCAGAATTTGAACCTGTGACCATGAAGTCAAAAACAGATAACCGTTCAGGCAGCAAGCATTGTGAACGGGCACTGCTTCCATGGCTGAGGCAGGGCTAGTGCAATTTGGTATTTCCTCATACCGCACAGGTTGGCTCGGCCACACTCAAGGAGTGTGACATGGGCTGAAGTGGCTTCAGCTCCTGTCCACTCCTCAGAGAGTGGATCCTCCTATGGATGCGTGGGTTCTAGATCATCACCAAACCATACACGCCATCAATTCTGCATGTGTTGCTCCTTCCTATCCTACTGGCGGCATTGTGAAAATGCCACAAGAGAAGGGTCTGTAAGGTACTCCAACCTCAGATGGGCACTAAGTGTATCTGCCATTTTGAAATGGAGAGTGCAGTTTGAGAATCATTGATCTTTTTGATCTTTTTGAGTTCTCGAAGTTCTGAAAGACTTTGAAGATTAGAGAGGCTGGAGAAAAGAGAAGACCGATGTCAGCACCTGATTCTCAGGATTACATTAATACAAAATTGCATAATGTGCTTTGTACTGTGATTCATGATCTATATCTACCACTTTCTATCAATAAAAAAGGAAAATTGAGGAAGTCTAAATTTAGCTCCCATACTGGCTCTTCCCAGAACCCTTTCCTGAGTGTATTTTCTATGAGGGCATCTGTTCCGGGAGATGCAGCACTGCCAGTGTGACTATCAAACACACAAAAGGTGATGGGAAGATGGTCTGGCATATGGCCCGGGTAATTACCAGTGGCTGAGGTTAATTCAAGCATTCCATCCATCACTATTTTGTATACTTTGGAGTGACTATTAAGATACTACCTTCACAATGCTTTCTTAGAGAATACATTATTAACCCCATAACACACTGTCCTCTTAAATATGGAATAAAGGACTTCAGGACTGATACAATAATCCTACCTTCAAAATGTTGCTGTTAGGCATCTGCCTCTAGCCACATTCCCTGTAAAGGAAGGTGAACCAATAGAGCTTTCCATCCTTGAAGGGAACCAATGAAGACAGTCAATCAAAATGCTCCTCAAATAAAGATCAAGATGTGCATCCTGAGGGTTCAATGCTTTTGAGAAATGACCACCATGTCTTCCCAGAGTCTCAAGCTTTTGGGTGAGTTGAAATCCAGATGCCCCAAGTGATATGCTGAGGTGTCAGCAACCCGATTAAAAATAGGCATGCTGCCAGCAGGACACAATGGATTTAGTAATCCTTATTAAGTTAAATTTACTAATTTATCATAGATCTCGTCTTGGTGTGGAAGAACTGAAGTCTGTCTCTCAAAAGAAACATTTAAGTGAGGGTGCTATCAAAGAGTCTTCCTTTTAATTCCTTGTAACCGAAGTGTTTATCCCAATCGATGGATAACCAAAGACTTAAACATCTCAATTGTCATCTGAAAAGACTCTTCTGCTAACTACCTTACTTTGACGAGCCACCCATGAAGGTAACACTGTACCTGGATTCCTCATCTTTCAAGACCTGAAGCAGACACCATTTAACACACAAATACAAAGAGACAGTTCTTTGTAGTAACTATACTGATCCTCCAATATAAATCTTTCACAATTGTGTAGCCTCTGGACTGAATAGTGAAAATGAACATCTACAAGTGAAGAGTGCATACAAAACTCCTTCCAGGCCAGCAACGCCCATTAACCGAGGGGTCAGCACCTCAAATTTCTTTGTGCACAGAACGATGTTGAAGACTCTCAAATCATGAAATAACTGTGCAGTTACCAGACAATACAGTAAACACAAAAAAATGATGTCCTTTGGGAGGGACCCATTTTACTGTCTTTTTCTTCAAAACAATGCTAACTTATTTCTGTGGTAGGAGTGCCCTTTTGTAAAGCTCATTATTGGAGTAATATTTTATGATTCAGAAATAAATTCAGATTCCTGTGAAACACCAAGTTCTGAGGCACCACATCTCCCTAGTTGATGCCCTTTTATCTGCAAAGATGTTCAAGTACATGTGTGGACAAACATGTTAGACAGTGTGGGTTCAGCGATCTAAAAGAAAGTGAGCCCAGGCTGCTAATTTAGTTTAGTAAGGTATGTAAAATAATTTGGTAAAATGTGCTGTCTGCATGAAGGAAATTTGTATGAGTGGAGGCATCGTTCACTGCATAGTTGTGGAAGGTGTTTTTTTCAGCTCTGGTTCATCATCGAACCATACACAGCATCACGTTTTAATGTGTTGCTCTTCCTTATCCTACTTGCGGCACTTTGGCGATGCCACTTTCGAAGGGTCCAAAAGCCACTACTTACTCTGATGTGGACTAGTAAGTGTAGCTGCTATTTCGAAGTAGAGTAAGCAGTATCAGAATCAGTGATGCTTCTGACTTTTCAAATCTCTGAAAGAAAAGCTTCACTGCTGCAATTTAGAAAGGTACGATAAGTTCTGCTCTCTGTATTATCTACATTTAAAATCATTAAACAGAGATGGTGGGATCCAGGAAATGTGTCTTCCCCATAGGATCACAACATGCAGTCTTCCCATTCCGTCCACTCCAATGAATCGCCTGGAGTGAAGTTGTCAAACACCAATTAATATACCAAATGGAACAGAGTGCAATGGATTTATGGATGCCTAGAATATGTTTCTATATATTGTCTGAGCACCAGCAGAAGATATGCATGGCGGACACTCTCAATTATGAGAGCGCCTTCCTCACAGACATGCACCTTGAGGGTGAAAAGCTCAATGCCAAGTGTCTTGATGAACATGCTCGCCAGGAAACCTTGCTTTTAAGAGGTCTTGCAAGGGACACAGATAATATGTCAGTACTGCCAACTTCTGATACAGTGGATGGAATGCTCGAAGGCTATGTATGTTGCTCCAAAAGAGGGAAAAGGAAATATTAGAAATTCATCACCTATCCCAACAAACACTGCCATTGGCTTTGCAGAATGGCTTAAAGTAAAAAATAAAACAAACACTAGGACGTGGCCAGCATTGACCACATTTTAGCATTTTTTTAAATTTATTTTTTTACCTTCAGCCATGCTGCCCAGCAGCAGTACTGCTGTACATGCCAAAAAAAAAAAAAAAAGGTCTCACACAGTTAGTCTTGCTAATGTTTGTTCTCCTAAGTGTTTTGCAACCTTAATTTTCATTTGGCAATCCTGTATATTCTTTCTGACAGACCCGAAACCCTACCATGCATCCACCTATTGTCAGTCGGTCAGTGACCTGCCTTAGGTATACACTAGGAGTGTGGGTGTGTGCTTACTCAGGCTAAAGGTGGCACTGAAGTGCAACAAAAACCTGTGCGCTACTCAGTAAAACGCATGCTTCTGGTATGTATAGAATGGTATAAAATAATGAAAGACTGGAGAGTCCACTGGATGCAGAGGAGACATCATGGGACTTTGGGGGTAGCAAGTGCTGGCCAGACGTAGGCTGGAGTGATGAACCTAATGGGAAAGGGGGACTAAATAGCAGGGAAGTGAAATGGAGGAAAAAAAGAGTTGGATAGGGATAATGTTTGATCAGAGAGGGAGTTTAGTACAATGCACTTACGGCAAAGGTAGTGCTGGTTCAAAGTGAAAGTTGGGCTTGGGTGTGGACCAATGGATTCATTGAGGTATAAGTGAGTGACTTGTTCCGACAATGAGACCGGGAAGAATTAGGGCAGTCGGACTGGATGGGGGTATTGGGTGTGTTTATGGCCTGGAGGACAGTAAGACCTCTGAGAGTTGGGTTAGAAGAAACAAATGGCAAGAATTGAGGCATGAGGGCCTGCCAGCACACTATGATATAGCGCCTCATATAGCCCACAACTGGACCTTTATGTGGAGTGATTTCAGGAGTGAGAGTCTGGACCTGAAAATGTGGCAACTGGGATGGGTGAAGATGGAGCTCACAGGTGAATGGTGCCAGGGAAGGAAAGTGTGGTTTCAGCCCACGGGAAGGGATTGGCAAGCAACAATGAGGGCGTGCTGGATCTTCATGGGCAGCAGGATGCGGCGGGAAGGGGCAAGCAACTTGATAGACAGGAAGAGGAAGGCAAACAACACAATGCATGGCAGGATGAGGGTGGAAGGTGAGCAAAACACACCAAGGACAGCAGGAGGAAGGAGCAAGTAACACTAAAGACTGGGGAGGAGGGTGGGAAGCGGGCAAGTAGTACTACAGACAGCAGAAGGAGGGCTGGCAATTTGATGGACAGCAGGAGGGGGAATGCAATAACACAGACATCTGGAGGTGGTCCGGAGGGGCAAGCAACACCACAGAAAGCGGAAGGATAGCAGGTAGGGGGCGAGCTACAGGACTGGGAGCAGGAGCAAGTGCATGCACTCTTATTGGGTGCTTCCACAAAAAGAAAAATGTAGTTCTGAAAGTGTGAGCAGATGGACAGTGGGCAAAGAAATACTACTTTGGCCATGCTTCATAGGAGGGGCAAACGCAGGAAGAGGAAGCCTACCAGCATGCACTGATCAAAAAGAAGCAAGCAAATGAGAGTAACAAAGCCAATCAATGGTAGGCACTGGGAGGCTGTAAGCTCCCACTAAGTTAATAAAATGTCTCAGACGAGACCTAAAAAGCATTATGACGCATCATAGCATATTTTTTTTAATTGCTGGCAGAACAGCGGGAAGTATGTCAGAGGGAGGGAGGGTGTGCGACAGGGAGGGTGTAGATGCTTTTTGTATACGCCCTCTCTCCAGAAAAAAAGTGTAAGACACGGCCAACACAGGCCTCATCATAAATATATATCTATTTTGTTTTTTTAAACTTTCAGCCAAGCTGCATAGCATCCACACTGCTGTGCAGCATGGCTAAACACTGACAAAGTTGATAGGTCACACAGGTGTGTCTGACTCTGCCAATGCTTGTTTTTTTCTGGCAGGGTGGGAGGCTCGGAGGGGACAAGCAATAACAGGGGTTGGGTTTGGGTGAGGTAAGTAACAATGAGGGGCAGGGCAGGAGGGGGCAAGTAACAATGCAGAATGAAGGGGCAAGCAACAATGTTGGATGAAGGTACAAGCAACAACGAAGGGACGTTTGGGGCAAGCAACAGTGCAGAATGGGAGTGGGCAAGCAACAGGAAGGAACATGGTGGGAGGCACAAGCAGCAAAACAGGGAGGGAAAGTAACAATACAAAGAGGGGTGGGAAGGTGGAAGAGGGAAAGCAAGAATGCAGGGGCAGAAGGGGACAAGAATAGATGGCCTTCAAACACATGCACTCTTACAGAATGCTTAAACTAAAATAAATAAGAAGCAATTCCAAAAGCACGAGCAGTTTAAGGACACAAGTATTTGGGCTATTCTCCAGGAGATGGACAAACACAAGGAGGAAGTGAAGTTGACACAGAATGGCCAAAGAGTAGCAAGGAAATGAGAGTGACTGGAGACCAACCAATGATAAGCAATGGGTGAGCTTTATGCAAACTGTAAGTAAACAAAATGTCTCACAAGTGACAATGCATGCCCTGTCTCAGGCGAGACCTAACCAGTAGTTCATTCACAGGAAAATAAAAAACTAAGCGGCGGGAGAAGAAACACATCAGCTCATGATTATTAAAAATGGAGAAAAACGCTTGCATAAAATTGAAATATGAAAGGAAAATCATTAAGTTACATTTTTTTAAAAAGAAGTAGAAGTATCAAGAGCTAAAATTTGGGGATGCTAAACACTTAAATATCTGCAATGTAATGGTTACCTTAGTGAAAAGCATTCAGGACTGTCTGAGAAATGAAGAATTTTGAAGACACCGACTCTTAAAAAAGTGAAGACTCGGGCCTGATTTAGATTTCGGTGGACAGGTTATTCCGTCACAATGGTGACACATATCCCATCCGCCGAAATCTAAATTTCATAGGATATAATGGGATTTAGATTTTGGCGGACTGATATCCGAGTCTGTTAAAGTTAGAAAAGGGAGGAATGGGTTGCGAAAAACTGCACCTTATTTACCACTCAATCAGTTCAGCACAGGGACCAAACTCACCTTAATGATGACCCACTCAGCGTGTCTCAGCGGGCAGGGGCTACACTTGCACAGCACTTCAAGTTTTGGCTTCCAGTGAAATATGAGCAGTAGGATCCCTAGGCTCAACAGAGCCCCAATGTAGCATAACGCAACCCGCCATGTTACTTTCCGGTAGCCGCTGATCTCCTAAGAGGGGGAAAAAGACAGAGAAGTTATAAGGGTATCTTGTTAGTGGGATTCAAGGAGAGGGTCACACAAAAGGGAAAAACAACAACAAATGCCAGTTCACAAAATCTGACAAGTATGGCGAGGAGGAAAGAAGATAACAGCAGAAGGAAAAGCAGCCCGAAAGGCAGAGTCTGTAGAGAGATAGTTAGGAAATATGCAGAATGAAAGACTGAAAACAGAGGGACCACAAACCAGGTAAAAAGATAAACTGTTGGAGAGTGGGAGAGGTAAACGAAACAACAAAATGGAAGACAAAGAGACGGAATGACAGGTAAAGACATAGACAACTAATCATCACAAAAGGAGATGGAGATACAAAGAAAACAGATACAAAGAAAAGTGAAGTGAAGGAGGTAGAAAGTAAGAGGAAACTGCAGAAGTTGAACACGAAAAATAAATTAAGTTAAAGAACTGTACAAAATATGGATAACAAGAAAAAGCGAAATCAACTGTCACCTTAGGTGTTAATGTAGTCCTTTAAACCACTAATAGGAAGCACGTGTTTGACACTAGAAACTAAGCAAACATACACACGTGTCATATCCCTAGTGATGCAAAAATAAAACAACATGAACAATACATACCAAGGTAGCTGACCTGGCAGGTGTAATGAAACCGTACTGCTTAAACTGACAGCCTCTTTCTGTCTGGCGCTAGCCAAGATCTTTTATTTTACAAAAATTATATGTATAATATACTTAAGTTAACAAGGGTTTCATCCTTCACCCATTATTCTCATACGGAGTCATTTGCATTTCTCTTCAGCCCACTAAATCATACAGCATGGGTCAATATACCTGCGAACTATAGCCGTCGGCCAACTTTACTGTGAGTGACAGCATTCTGCTCTTTCAGAAGGAGGACATCCGCACACAAAGGAGTCCCTTTCAGCTTCAGGGACTGGGAAGGCATCGTGTGATTGAAACTAAAAAAAACGTTTTTGCGTTCAGCCATTTTTTTAGACTGAGGAGGGGAGAACAAATTAAGCATTGACAAAGCCACAAGGCAGGTAGGCAACGCCAGACTCACTAGTTTTTCCAATGCTTGTAGTCATTAAGACAGCAGATTTATAACTTTGTTTTTCCCCTTTCCTTTCATCTCTTTTCTATTTTTCTGAGCTTCCCCTTTTCTTCCCCTTTGGTTCCTGTTTTTACTTACTTTCTTCTTCGATTTCTTTTTTTATTTATTTATCCGTCTTCCGTTCATTTCTTCCTTTTTTCCTTACTCTTCCCAGGCATGGCACAATCCACTTCCTTTCCTATTCTCGTTCATATTCCACCTCCTATTATTTTACCATGCCTTTTTCCTTTCCTTCTTTTTTATACTCTTTTTCCCTTCTGCTTCCCATACATCGCTTCATGTGTATTTGTGTACACGTATTCTTATTTCCTTTCTTACATTTTACTCTTTCAATTTTTTTTCGATTCAGTATTACAGAACGAAGGTTTAGGGAAAGGTTGATAGGCGGCTGTTATAACCTACCAGGAGGTCATGGGAAGTGGTGCCAGGGTCCATAGAATTGCAGTGGTGCCAGGGTACAGAGCACTTGCTGCCCCCTTCTGGCATGTATTGCTAGGGGTACAGAGGCAGTGCAGTGTTATACGTTACAATCGAAGGCATCTTGATTAGATCAGAAAAGCTTTACACCTGCTTTGTAAGAATCTGGTACAAACAGGTCAAACGAGCATGATGGGTATTTCTTGACACAGTGTAGAAAGCTAAATGCATTATTGCGAGTATGTTTAATGTAGGTCCAGAAAGGCTGGTTCCTTACCAGATTTTGAAGATATAGTCATGATATACTTTTGATTCTGTGAAAGTAAGTAGAACTTATTTACATTGTTGTTGGGAACATACGTTGAACAACCATTAGGGCATACAGTGTTTCAAATATCACCCGCCAAGACACTCCTAATGATGCGTTATTGACTCCTTGTCCCAGCCCTTATTAGTTACTTTGTTTTCTGATATGCAGACTGTTAGAGGGTGGCGTTTTTTGAACCAAATACAGTATAGGGTTTAGGAAACATATTAGTACAATATGTAAATTATGTGTTTAAGCCCCAAATATAAGGACTGGTTAAACGTATCTCAGCAGACTGCCTTAAGTCTCGTCCCCAGAAGGCCTACATTCTTATTTCTTTGGCTATTGATTGTTCTCATCAGAAGAACCATACCAGATGCCTGCATCAGTGGCACTGTCCCTTGGGGGGGGAATGAAATCACGTGCAGGGTACTCCCCACTCCGCCAGGTAAGTAATGGCATATCTGCACCCTGGGGTACCCACACTGTTGGAAGAAGGCTATGCGAAATAGAGCTCCCATTAACTACTGAATACCCCGAGTCAATTACAGCCCTGCAGTGCAGAGTCCCTGTGTGGTTGTGACATCTGCTCGTGCTGACCTGTGGTGGCCACTGACCTCCCACAGACGTACAGTAGGCTGTATTTACAGCACTTTCTTGGACCACGGCTGCACATCAGGCTTGGAACACTGGTGATTACTCTCCCTCATCTCAATGGACAGGATTAGAACTTATAAAACATGCCGGGAAACCAGGAAGGAGATTGCCCAACACACCAGCTATGGTTGATTACCCATTAACGGGGAAACTAGATTTATGGAACTCCAAGTGTGGGGAAAGGCACCGTTAATTTCGACCAGATTCTAGAGCCATCAGCAAAACTCGACCCACTCTTGAGGCGAAAATAGACCCCCGGGTGTAAACTTATTTTGGGAGGATCAACAAAAGCTAAGAAGCAGAGTAACACACAAGGTCACTCTTAAGGAAACTCTCTCGAAGACATCTGATATGATAAATACCAGTTTCGGCTCCCCCACTATGGCAGAGGAGCATTATCCCTCTCATCAAGCAGAAGCCCCTGCAAACCTCTAAAAACAAAAACAACAATAAACTGTGTTTATTATCATTCTACTGTTAGAGGGGCGGGAAATGGGGGATGATAGGGACTAAGGGGGAGTACACAGCACTCCCCCTCAGTGGGCACGTATGCTTGGCCGGCCGTCTCTGCCCCCCACCCCCCCGCAGCACCTTCACAGCACAGCAAGCCGCAACTGATAAAGTCACAGCTTGGTCTCACAGAAAGGATTATGTTTCTTGAGGGCCATGCCGAGGAAGCAGAGGGACAAACCACAGAGAAACAATATTTACATCATAGCAGACCCTGAAAATACTGAGGGGTCAGATCCCAAACAGTGGTGGTCATTACGACTTCGGGGTCTTTTTCGAAGACTGTCGAACCACTGCAGTTAACCGACTGCCATTGCTGGCAGTATGATACTGCCATGTTTTGAGTTAGGATGGATTTCCGCCTGTTTATGGGCAGAAATCTGCCCGAGTCAGCCTGGCTGACGGAGGAAGAGAGGCGGTTCCACTACCAGCACCGCCACACCAACAAGACTCCGCCCGTGGATTATGATAAGTAATACGGCATGGCGGAGTCCTGTCAGCGTCGCAGTGCTGGCGGTGGAAAACGCCAGGACACATGCCCTCCCGGACGACCACCTCGCCGGAAACGGTAAGTCGATCATCCGAAGGGGGGGAGACGGTTTGAGGTGTTGGGTGCATGTCTGTGGTCTGGGTGCGTGTATGTGTGCGAATGGGAGTGTCTGGGTGCGTGAATGTGTGCGAATGGGGGTGTCTGTGTGTGTGTATGTGTGCGAATGGGGGTGTGTGTCTGTGTGCGAATGGGGGTGTCTAGCTGCGTGTATGTGTGCGCATGGTGGTGTCTGGGTATGTGAATGGATGTGGTGTCTGGATGTGTGCATGAATGTGGAGGGGAAGTGCATGAGCATGAATGTGGAGGGGGGAGTGCATGTGCATGAATGCTGAGGTGGGAGTGAGTGTGCATGAATGCGGAGGGGGAGTGCGTGTGCATGAACGCGGAGGGGGAGCGTGTGCATGAACGCGGAGGGGGAGAGCGTGTGCATGAACGCGGAGGGGGAGTGCGTGTGCATGAACGCGGAGGGGGAGTGCGTGTGCATGAACGCGGAGGGGGAGTGCGTGTGCATGAACGCGGAGGGGGAGTGCGTTTTTATGAATGAGGAGGGGGAGTGCGTGAATGGATGCAGTGAGGGTGTGCATGATTGCGGAAGGGGGGTGTGTATGTCTGAGTGCAAATGTGGTTGTGTGTATGGTTGTCTGCGGTTGGGTGGGGAGGGTGCATGCATGTGCGTGGAAGTGGGGGGGAGGGTGTTTGCATGTACATGGAAGTGGGGGGAGGGTGTTTGCATGTGCGTGGTAGTCTGGGGGAGGGTGTGTTCATGTGTGTGGACCTGAGGGGTGGGGAGGATGCCGGCGACAGGAATGGGGATTCCTGTCGCCGGGTGCATTACCGCCAGGGTTTTTGTGGCGGTGGGACCGCCACAGAAAGCCTGGCGGTCTGCTGGGTCATACTACTCCCGGTGGTCTCATTGCTACTGCCGGGCCGGAGGTACTCACCTCCAGCCTGGCGGTGTGACCACCCTGGCGGTACTGGTAGCAATGTAGCAGTTTGGCTGCAGCCAAACCGCCTATCTCATAATGCTGCGGTCTTCACCCTCAGGTCCAGAAAAATTACAGGAGGCCAGGGAGAAACATACTGCACTGTTAGAACGCCTTTGGTGTCTAGATTGACCAACCCATTTGGCCATAACACAAAAGGAAGGCAATTAGGGGGGTGGGCTCCTGGCATGACATTCCAGACCACCACACCCAGAAATACCTATATAATACATCAGAACCACAGGGTTAGTCGTTCAGGCCTATATCCATCCTAAACAAGGAGTCTAAAATATTGAGCAAGATTATTGTTGATCGACTACTCCTCTCCAACCTGGACTTAATAATGAAGACCACAATTTCCTCCAAGAAACAACTTACTTAATATTAGGAAGTCTTAATACACCTTGGTGGTGTCCCCAGTCATGTAGGCTAATGCTAGACATAGAGCAGGATTTTGATAACTTTGTTTACACATTCATGTTGAGCAGGTGCAGCCCATAATGTGCAGTAGGAGGGGGGGGCTGGAACACACACATGCACACTCTCATATGCACACTTACTCACACCCAGCACAAACATGCACAGACCCATCCACAGTATGCATGCACAATTATTCATATATCTACACTCACCCAATATTACTTTTTTAAAAATCTTACCATACAGTAGCGGTGATCTTGTGTGGCAGGACCGAAGTACCTGCTTCCTGGACAATTTGGGTACGGATAAATGAAGAAAGATCCTGCTGCATCCTCTCATTGGCCTTGTCAATGGTAGGCCAAGGAGAGGAGGACTATAATTACCTCATCACAGAGTGGGATGATGTCGATGAGAGCTGCTCACCAAGCTCTGTGACAAGCGTCACCGATGGACATTAGCCCTGGGCACTTCAGGGCTTAGAACTGAAGCACCTAGGTGTAAGTCTATTATTGATGCTCCGTTTTGTAATGAAAAGGAAGCTCAAAGAAGATTCTGCTAGGCTGAGGTCACACCCACTGGGCTGTGAAATAATCAGCCCAGTGAATTTCAGATCAGGTAGGCGCCTATGCGTTTAGAACATGTACAGCACCTGGCTGCTTGACCTGAAAAATTAGTGTCTGTCAAGATGACCATAACTCTGCCTTAATGACAGGCTAGCAGCTGCTGTTGATAATGCTAAGAGGGTATGACATCCCTAATCGCCTGACTGAATAGATTAAGCTTTTATGCTGGCCCAACAGCTACAGCTAAAACTGATGGTATTAGCTCTAATCCCTATAAAATATCCAGTGGTACAAGGCAGGTACTCTCCACATTACCATTTGCTCTCATAATACAGCCCCTAGTTGAAAAGTTGTGTGACCAAGGACGGTCCTGAGGCATCCCACTGGTGGTAAAGGTACATGTTGTGTAACTCTCTTCAGCCGATTAACCTCTTTATATTTTACATGTGCCGCAGACGTTTCTTCAATCACCAATTCCCTAGAATATTTTTATAATGCCTCTAGCCTCCGGGTCAACCATGCCAAATCTTATATCATTTCCTTCAGACAAGCCCTGGCTCAGAGTGTGATTGTGTTGGGAGGGCAAGTGCTTCAATGGGTGCTTCACACCTTTCTATATTTGAGAATTAATAATACCATGGGCAGGCTGATGTCCTGGATGGCAATATGGGTAAAACAATATGTTTGTTGAGATCCCAGGTTGCCTTCTGGACTACTTTGCTGCTAATGACATCTGGACACATAGCAATAGCTAAATGATTATGCTTTCTAGTCTCCTATATAGCTTTGTGAATTTGCTGTTGATTATGCCTCCACTATATCTCAGATAGCTGGATACTCTGAGGTGCTGTTGGTGCGGGGCCACTGAAGACACACAGTTCAGTCTAGCTAAACTAACATTAAATTCTAGCAAGAGCTGCATAGGAGCTGCTGATTTTCGAGGGTTCTACTTCACTGTGCAATTCCAGTGGGCAACGTACTGGTTGGCAGTCCACCATCTTGGAGAAATGCGTGTGACTGGGGAACAAATACGAGACAGTGATTTTTATTTACAGGCACAAAACCTAAAAAGAACTTTCCCCTTTTGGTTGGGACAGCAATAGAAACTATAAGATACTGCATCCAGTACACACTAACCAACATTGTTATACACACTTGCGATCCCACTCGTAAACTAGTACGTTGGGAAAAGACTAACATCCTCAAAAAAGGAGACCTCTATGAGGAAGGGACTCTCCAGGAATTTCAAGAACTAATAGATACCCATGGGTTTTAAGAAGGTCAATTTTTGATCTATCGTAGGATCACCCATGGACCACAAACACCACACTAAACATTACAGCATTTAAATCGGGTATTGCCCACTACACACGCAGCCATACAAATCCTACATGCAATCAGCCATGGGAGACAACTGATTACATTGCTCAATACAGCCCTACTCAAGCACAGTGGGAAATGACTGCTGTTGCCTAAGGACCAATGGAAGCACATTCAGGGCAAATCTATAATGATAAAGAATGTCAGAAGGTCCTGGAATATCCTCAGAAGGTCTCTTTGCAGCACACATTTTACATTTATCCAATTTACCATACTACTACAGAAAGCCTACCTCCCTCCGCACAAACGCGGGCACAGCTATGCCAGTGCCTCAGCCAACTGTCCCAAGTGTCAGCACTCATCTGCTGATTTTTGGCACATGCTTTGAACTTGTACACACTTGCACCCTTTTTAAAAGAATGTATTGCACATGTTTTCAATAGTAACAGCTAGACCAAAACTGGAACAGATAGAGGCTTGTTTACTTGATATATACCACAGACCCTATAAAACCGAGAATGTAACAACATTTACAAATTTAGCACTTGTACTGGCTAAACAAGCTATAACTATGAAATGAAAATCTTCAATCTCTCCTACGACCACCCCATGGCAACTGGCGGTTAGGTATCTGGCAGAGGCTAAGAGCAGTGCCCTCTGGAGAGAAAAAGGGTGTTACATAAACTACAACAGGGAACAACTCCTTCTTACACTAAAGGAACATGGGAAGGATGATGGATGTCCACTATATGCCCCAACCTACCATACAGATGTGGCAGACATGTGTTTACTGTCCATCACTAGATATATTCTTGAAACTTTCCTCTTGACTTCAATCCTACTGCCCCCTTTACACAAGCTGGATGAACCACATTCAGCATTAGCAGGAGATTTCTGTGTGTGGGTCCCCAGAACACCTCTGTAGCCTGAATTATAGAATTCCAGTTAACGCACAAGCACACACCCTACCAATGCAATTAGATAGCCCTCTTTTAAGTGTGCAGTTGCGGACACTCCTAAGCAGGGGGTAATGGGGAGGTAAAAGGGGGGTAGGTCTTGTGCTCACACAAGCATATGTCAGTTTACAATACATATTATTTTAACTGTATGAATAGCACAACACACATTATAATACATAAAGACTTGCATGGCTTTATGTGTAGCCAAGAGGGCCACACTGTGTTGAACTTCAGAGCCCCGTTCGATAACCTGGCTTTACTCCGGACGGTGCACTGGGAGAAGGTGGCCAACAATGAAAAGCTGATGTGCTCTGGCTGCTGTGGAGACTGGAAAGGGGTCAGGTTGTGGGGCTCCTCCGTGGACAGTGTAGGCATGATTTCCGCTCTGGGCTGGATGTGCGGGCAAGCCCCATAGGCCCAGTCACAAGCGATGCAACTGAATTGCCCGAGGCTGTCTGCATATAACTCTCACAGAGGCAAGTAGCCTTGGAGGACCCCCATCCACCCAGACTCATGCATTCACAGGCCTTGCACTGGATTGGCAAATATTACCCAAGTGCTGAGGAACGGTGGTGATTTTATTGATCAAGGATGGTGTCACAGGAAGCCACATAGTGCAGGATCTTCAGAGGGAGGCCGGGGGGACCACGATCTACAATGATTAGACCCTTTTTGCTCATAAGTTCAGGTAGTTGAGCTTCCACTTGAGCCTCCAGAATGCAATTTACATTGTGCCCTTTGACACTCGTTGGAGGATGTGTTTGACCTATGACTAAGGGGCATTAACTGAGGACGCTGGGTGACCTGCTGTCGACTGGCACATTAGGGCGACAAGAAAGAGACAAATATAGCGCCACTGCCTAGACACGGCCTGGTGTGTACAAAACCATAGAGCGGTCCTCCTGCGTGGCAGCCCTGTGAGTGACATTCTGAGGGAGGTCAGACAGACAAAACTGCGCTTCATATTTATGGCATCCTGAGCCAATCTGGCCTAGCGGGGTGGACGAGCAGGGCACAGAGGAGGCTGGAAAGAAGTTACCTAATTGCTCAGTCTCCTTTGGGAAAATGAAGATGGGCAAAGCAATCACTAGAAACAAATCAGGTTAACATAGGGGCATTGCAGATCCGCAAAACAGTTGCCTACTGCTAAAGGCGATGGAATGGATCCCTCATATATAGGGACCACTAGCCCCAGCAATACCACTGAAGCCATGACGCTCGACCTTAAGGCAGGCCTCACGTCGACAGATTGCACATTAGATTTGAGGGCCTCCAGGCTTGATCTCATGACTAAACAACTAGCTCAGCAGAATCTGCAAAGAGGATGATTCTACTCCGACCACAGAGAAAGTACCTAAACTAGAGAAACCGATGCAGGCGATCACTCAGAAAAAAGATGATTCAGGAGGCTTAATCCCACAGAAATAATATTAGGATCACAGGGATTTCAGAATCCAAAAACATGGGACAGCTTGATACTTTTGCCGAAACTCTGCTATCTGACCTCCTCGGTAGAGACCCATTTTCTGACACGTTTTCAGTGGAAAGAGCCCATAGAACTTTGGACCCCAGGCCAGCCAAAGAAAAGGGGCCCATGGTTTAATAGGGAAAAGATATCTATGTAACCAAATTTTACGCTAAAAGTGAAGGAGGCTAAAGGCAAGTTTGTCCAAATAAAGAGCACTTTGCACTCCAATGGCATAAAATATACAATGCAGGTAATTTGTAAATCAGAGATCTTCACTAAGATCAAACCAGAAGGAGGGCAGGAGTAGCACAAAAACCATATCAGCAGTTCAGAGTAATGTGGAATGAGCCCGCAACAGTCATTGTTAATAGGACAATTTAAAGGAGGACGAATCTCCTGTTACAGAACTGCTGTACTTACATATTCATGACATGGCCCTTCTGCTGTTCTACATTTATCTCTCTAGAGCCATTATGTGAAACTTGCTATAAATCAGATAGGCACTAGTGTATGTCCTGGTCACAATATGTCATTCTTTCTAGAGAAGGACTGGGCTGCTGACAGGTAACGCCCTGGGTGTGTTTACCACAACATTACCCGAGATGGGATGAGTTTAGAGCTTTCGCAATCACTGATAATGGAAGTTGGGGCTATCAGTGTGGGCGGAGGGGGAGGAGGGGTCTCGGTTTACATGTTTTTATTATCATTGTATACTGCAGTTCCATTGAAATGTCATGTTCAGAACCATGAATGGACTAAGGGAAAGTGTGATTCCGCACATTTAATGTTAAAATGTTTGGCCACTAAAATGTAAAGCTACAGTCCTGAAACAGAGGGCTGAATTATCTGATTAAGGTAAAAAGAGTTCTTTCATATTTAGATCGGCACAAGAGATACTGCTATGTTATAAAAAAAACCCTTCTCAATGGTGCATCGGAAAAACCTAGCTAGAAGGTTGGGTGGCCACTGATACTTCTTCTCAGATAGCTTATATTCCTAAGAGGTCTACACTCTTATTCGCAATCAGGTTGATTTTAAATTAAAGCAGAGCATCACTGTCTGGGAAGGCAGATATCTCATACTAGAAGGGATACTACAGCATAAGAAACTTGTGCTGATCAACCCTTGCTCACCTACTGTAGATATTCCTGACTTTTTCTGGGATATATTTGCCACCTTGAGGAGCACAGACATGAAAACCGTGATTTGGAGAGGGGAACTTAATCTGGCTCTTAATTTGGAACTACCCCAGTCCAGTTGTAGGTAGCCACATTTAGATAAGGACCTTAGTGGAGATCGTGGAGTCCTATCACGTAGTCGACAACTGGAGGAAACTAAATCCCAAAGGTGCGGAATATTCCTTTTTTTCCACACCACATAATTTCTTCTCACTTATTAACGATTACTGGCTCACAACACTGGATCAAGGTCCGGACAATGAGAGAAATGACATACCATCCTAGAAAGTTGTCTCATCACTCCCCCATGCAATTAGACATTACACTAGTGGGATCGATTGTACCAACCAAGGTGGAGATACCCAGGTGAGTCCTTGCTTAACTTAGTGTTCTGGAAGAAATGCAAGGATCTACTGTAGGGGAACAGTCAACTCTAAACAACGCTAAACATAACAGAATCCTGAAGAATGTACACAGACATTTACAACTATCAGAAAATTGTATCAAACTGCTTGAGCAGGTTGCTGCTGGGGCTCCAAGAGTGACTTAGCTTAAAGACATGCATGCACTCTTACATAAGTATAGAGGCCTTGCAGATAGGGAAGTTAAGTACTTAGGTAAATACATACAATCCAGGATATATGAGAAGAAGGAGAGAGACCAGGACTCACAATATACAGGTTATTTAAACAAGACCGATACTGTAATTATAATATGGTGATTGAAGAGGTGGGCAATGAATATACAGCCAGTGAAAATATTTTGGGGGATATTGCAGAATATTTTACGAACCTATACACTTCACGTTCGTAAGCGACACCCGAGATGGCCATGGTATGCCTAGACACCAGTCACACTCCATTTTTAAATGAACCAATAATTTCAGTTGAGATTATAGTGGCTATTGACTGGCAGGAGGTAAGGCTCCGGCATCTGATGACTTAACTTCAGAGTTCTATAAAGCCTTTAAACATATATTAGTGATTTACCTGCTAAAGGCATATGAGGGAGCCTACATGGAGAGTCTGTTACCAGAGACCAGGCAAGAAGCCCTTATTCTACTTCCCAAACCAGGAAGAGATAAAGGGAGATGTATGTCATACTTTCCACTTTCATTGTTAATCAAACTAACAAACAAAATATTGGCCAGTGTCATAGCCAATCGACTGACTGTTGACAGAGTATAGTGTCATCCATGAAGTCCAGATTTCTCCTACACAGATCTACTGCAATTAATTTAAAGACGGTGTTTGCACTACTTCATCAGCTCAATCTTACCTTAGAGGTAGCAGTGGCTTGTTTAGATTCTGAAAAACCCTTTGATTCCTTAGAATGGCCATTTTTAATGGCAACACTCAAGCGGTATGGCATTCCACTGAATCTTCTTGTCCTTATATAGTTGCTAAATTTGAAACCGGTGGCTAGGGTGCAATCAATTGGCTGCAATCCATTCCCTGTGACTACAGGTGGTCACCGTGGGTGTCCTGTATTCCCAATATTATTTGTCCTAGTTAGGAATCTTCTAGCTAGGAAACTGTAAGAATGTCACCTCCATAAAGGACTATGCTTCCACTCACGTAGAATTTTGCTCTCTTTGTATGCAGATGATATCTTTTTGTTTGTACATCACCCAGGTAAGAATTTGTCTCCCCTAATTCGTGTGATTCTGGGCAAATCACTTAATGTCTCCATATAATTGGTGTTCATGTAAATCGCTCAAAAAGAAAGTCACGTTTGCACCTTATAAAGCAGCAAAATAAATAAAATATCAAGGGGCAGCAAATCCCACGAAACAGCACTTGAGAAGGGCCGTTTGCATTTTCAAGTGATTAACAGCCAGCCGGCCGTAGAATTTAACACCTCTGCAGCCAGACAGCCAGTTATTCACCCTCCTTATATTGGTTCAGCAGAGCAAAGAGCCAAGAAAAGGAGGCTCAGCCTTAATATTTTTAAAATGGAATTTTTGTTACAAAAGTATGGAATTTGCGATTATTTTGCTAACCCCAAAATCGCGCTTGCCTGGGGGTCTAACTACTTAAAACGATAGTCCTTCTTAAATTTCATTACGTGATTTTGAATAACCCATCATTTTAAATAAGGCCAGTTGTTTACATTTAAGGACACTAATTCGGCCAGTGTGGCCAGGAAAACAGCCCAGAATTCAATGGGAAACTCTGACACTGCCATATGAGAGTGCAGTATTAAAGTCCCAAATTTAGAGGCATATTAGAAGGTGGCACAAGCTCACTCTGTCGGGCATTGGTGCCACCCTGACAGGTGGCTGCCATACGTTATTCTTGAGAAAGAATAAATAGAAAAAACTCCCCCTAGAGTCCCTTTTACCACCAAACAGCACTTCGTCCTAAATTGGAAATCCTCATCCCAGGAACCACATTCTGGGCCTGGAAAACCCTGGGAGAAAAGTTGGGGTTCCTTTCTGATACTCACCAGCTCAGAGGGTGGCTAACAACCCCCTCCTTTTCCTTACATGCGAAAATAGGGCAATGCAGACCTTATCAAAATCGGGCCTGCCACAAATGGTGTATTTGTATGTAGTTGGAACATTTTTATCTTTAGACCAATTCAGACAACGCACTGATTAGGCCCTGCTATCCATCTTTACATATTTGAGGTTGCGCCACATAGTACAGGAGAAAGTGGTGGGATTCCCCAGGGAACTGCAGAAGCTAACCTCGTTGACTCCGATAATTAAATCCTCGAACGCCACCAAATGGGTACTGAGGCTTTATGGGATGTTCTTGGTTCACGGTATGTGGAAGACATCACACCACTGGCAAACCAGGGAGAGAGATGTGGTACCCGAAATGACAGACAGAAAATGGAAATATTGTTGCTCGCAAATTGGGTCCAAATCAATTACTCATTGAAACTAGCTAATACATTGTAAGTTCCCACACCGAGTATATTACACACCTGCTAAACAGTTAAGCATAGATCCCACTAGGCCACATTGTTGTCTGAGTTGCAAAGTGGACCATGCAGCCATTTTCCACCTGGTCACCTGTGCCCCATTTATTCACGTGGACTGGGCCGGTGCCCCCATGATCCAGTACTGGCATGACATTTTCGAACCCTGTCAGAAATGCTTGAGGGTAGACCAATACCAAGGATAGGATTGGCGTTCCTGGGATATGTCAAGCTCATAAACCAGTGGTGTAAATGGATTTGTAGCCATGGCATTGCTAATGGCCGAACGTAAAGTCATCATGCATTGGTGCAGAACAACGGTTCAGAGCAGGGAATACTGCTATGCGACCTGCAATGACCAGTGTGAGATCCATGCTGACTTTCAACCCATAACCTCTAGACCTAGGGACATATAGGCTAATTCAGAGCGTTCCTTCCACAATTAGACTCAACTAGCTTAAAGGACTATGAAGTAGTACCAACCTGAAAGGGTGAATGGTTGTTAGGGTGGCCTTACTAATGATAGATAACATATTAGGAGGCATGGTCCCCGACCCTTCTATCCCAAGCCAGAACATCCCTGTTGGATGGATATGCTTGGAAGCAGCAGCACAAGCACCTGCACTGACTTGGGGACTGAATATATGACAGGCTTTGTGATTTATTATTTGTACTGAGAAAGTGACTTTGTAAACGCATGTGAATCTCGCTGTATGTTGTTTTGCTTTTCAATAAAAAAAATAAAAAAATAACGTACAATGTGTTGTAATGTATCTATAGACATGTTTGTATACGGTGCCAAAAAACTGTATTTACCAGTGCAGTAACAGAGGCCCATGCATCTCCCACGGTACTGGGGCCACCTCCAGTTTTGTTACACCACTGGTTGTTAAAATATGTTAATCGAAGAAATTGGATTGTACTTGGTAATAAGCACAAAAATAAAAACAGCTTTTTAAAAAAACAACGTAGATGATGTACTTCAATTAGACAGACATCTAAAGGGGGCTTCAAAAACAATTTGATGACCTTTGCAAGTATGGTAAGGATCCAGCTGGACACAAATTCACAGGAACTAAATCCTTGCACTTGGGACAAAGAAGCCAGAAGATGGGGGGCCTGAAGCAGGAGATGATGCCAGAGCTTTACCGTCGCTAGACAGCTCAGAAGATTCACTGGGCACTGTAAAGGCTTTCACGAGTTTCAGTCTGTAAAGCTTATAATTAAGGCTCCCAGTTTTCCGTTTGTACAGATTTTTACAGATAAAGACAGAAAGCAATGTGTTTCCTGTCTGTATTTATTCTTAAAAGAGGAAAATTACTGAAAATTGTGCTTAAATGAGTGACTTTCCATGGTGTCTGTTGTGAATTCCAAGACAACTGATGAGCAAATAGAGAGCGTGGGGAGTTGAAACAGTTTAAGATTTCTTTAAATACAGACATGTTATAAAATATTTGTAGTAACATGCTAATATTTACCCGTGGTTGTAGTGTTTTGCAATATTTGGCTGCTGAAATTGCGAAAACACGACAGGCATCAAAGTAGGAGTGCATGTCTATCAGTTAAATAAATGCGGAAATGTACCATTTTTTAATCCACTTGTTCGCAAACCACTAAATAAATGTGAAAAAACACTAATTAAATGGCCCAAAAATAAATATAGATAAATAAAGAAATAAATGTTGGAAAAATAAATACTATAAAACCGGGAGTCCTACTTATAATGCTTGCATAAGGTGGAAATCTTGAGGACAAAATGTGGTGAGATATGAGAAGAACATTTGAACACCGTTCTGGGTAATTAGTTTTATGAATTTTCTTTATTTTTCAAGTGAAACCTTAATAAGAATGAAATATAAATATGTTTAAAATATTAAGCGTATGCTGTCCACATATGAATGAAAACATCCAGCGGAAAAAGGAACAGCAAAGGATGGGGCGAAGGGGTTAAAAAAATATGCTAATGTAGCATTGCAGGTTTATGAATATAGATTAATAAATTAACTATTCGTTCTACATCTTTAGATGGTCTGGCCAAATATCTATCAAGCAAGAACATGATTTAGACTTTCTGAAGTGAAGAAAATTATGTCATAATTATCATATTTTGGATGGTGACCTCTGATTGCTTCCAGCCAGGTACAAAGCTGAATCATATGTAACAACCTTTTCAAACTGGGAAATGGGAGATTTTGAAGGGGAGGGAGAACAAATAAAAAAATCTGAGGAATGTATTTTCCCCATTTGCTTATACTGAAAGCAAGACAATTTTAGGTGGGTGTCACCTAAAAAAAAAAGACATTCTTTGACTGCAGAAATTGTAAGTCTGCCAGTTATGGAATCAGGTCCATAACTGAAGGAGACAAAAATGTGATAGATGAAATGCTTGAATTAATCTTGGCCACTGGTAATTACCTGGGCTACATCCCAGCCCATCTTTATTTTTGCCCAGCATGCCACCTCAGTTTGGACCCGGCCATGTGCAACTCAGTCTATACCCTCTTCCAATGGGAACAGTCTAGCCCCAACTACTATGCCAGGTGCCCGAACCAGAACACAAGCAACCAAAGATCGTTTTCCTATTTATTAGGACTCATCAGTTGGGTATCATGGTAATCATATCACAAGAAACAGACATGTTTTCTTTAATGAAATAAAGTTTGTTATCTAGCAAGAAAAAGCCACTGCTGACTCCTCTAGTGGCAAACACCAACTGCTGCTTCCAATGGCCCTCAGAACTTTCAGCCCGATTACTTCACAATGTAACCTGCCAAATAGCATTCTGCATTAAGATATCACATTATTTCCTTGGTTACAAAAGAATGGTACATAATTAAAAAGCACAAATGAACATAACATAACAAATATAAAAAGATAAATAAAAACCAACAGCATCTTAGATACAAAAAAACTATCACGTTATGCAACTATAATTCTTTTACACTTATGTCAGTGAAATAAACATTTATAATCGTATTCGGGCAAATAAACTAGAAATATACACTTTTTTCAAATCTTTTCTATTGAGTTTATCATAACAGGGTTATTATAGTTACAACAGGAATTTGGCAGAAAATGCGTTTTCATACATGAACACAGAGTTCTTGAAACAGATGAGAGGCACATTCATACAAAGTGGGAGACAAAGGGGGGGGGGAAACTGTGGCCAGAACTGAGGTGTGGGACTGTAGCCGGGTACTACATGTCCTAAGTAATGGTTCAGTGTGTGCAATAGATACGCTGGTGGGTTGAGTATGCCATGAGTGATGAACAAGGATAAAGAAGGGGTGAGAAACAGATTGGGGGTACTATACATGAGCCCTTGGGAGTAGGTGTAGTCCGTGGCTGGGGAGGACGGGTCATTGGTGTGTTGTAGGAACTGTGACATGTATGTGTGGCCCACTGTGAGAAGATAGGGCGTGTACGAAGACCTCGTACTTCCTCAAAGCGAAGTGTGTCCTCCTCCGCTGACCCCACTTTCCTACCGCCCCCAGGCAGATAGTGAAGGTGGTGTTGGGGAGTGCGAGTGCAAAGTGAGTGCACGTCTGGCGAGGAGGAGCGCTAGGGAGGCAAACCGATTACGGACTTTGTATTGCTAGCGACATTTGAAGATATCTAGGGAGCATGACTCCCATGTATGTATGTCCAGGAGTTCTGTAACATGTTGCAGTGCGGAAACATGTGGAGATTGGAACAGGACCAAAGCATATGTTGAAGATCTGCATCAGGGAGTTGGCAGCATGGGCACTGCGCTCCAGCGAGTAGGAAAATATGGTTTATTCGGGCTGGAGTGAGGTATGATCGGTGTAGCATACAGAATTGTATATTTTTTAAGTGGAAGTTGTGTGACGCTTGCTGTCGGAATTCCAGGGCAATTTCCCACTCTTTATCATGTGGAGGGTGCCCAAATTTGTCCTCCCAGATACGGCAAAGCGGGTCTAGGGATGCTGCCCTTAGTGTGCAGATAGCCTTGTAGAGCCAGGTGGTAGGGTGCCGACCAGAACCCATTGTTAGAACTGTCTGTAGTACATGATGAGGTGTGGGCTGTCATCACATTCCAAAGGGTTCGTAACTTGTGAGAGTCATTGGTGAGTGAGGAATTGTCCAGGGGGATGTCATAATCTGTGATTAACTGGGTAAAGGAAAGAAGTTGACCATTTTGAAAAAGGTCACCAGCTGTGGTGAGCAGGCAAGTCATCCAATGGGCTAGTACATTGGGATTGTAGTAACCAGGAAACCTGGGAAGACCATCAAGTGGGAGTGCAGGTGCATAGGCAAGTGTGTGTGGTGCAATACAGTGGACTCTGGATATGCAGGCGCACGCTACAGTCACCTGTATGGGCAGTGAAAAGGGGCCCAGGGTTTCCATTGCAATAGTTGATGAATCACAGTGGAGGGCAACATGCCTACAGTGTTACAGGTCTCTTCATCAGTTGTGCTGCCAAGTAATAAGCTTCGAAGGATGGGGCTCCTAGCCCCCCTAAGATCTAGTGGGAATTGGAGTTTATGGAGGGCCACACACCCACTCCCCAAATTAAGTTGCTCAGCAGCGAGTCAACTTCTCTGAAGAAGGAGCGGGGAAGAAATATGGGGAGGTTAGTAAAGTACACAAGGTAATATGATAATTTTCACAAGCGCTATCATGCCTATCAGGGCCGGGGGATGTATGCCACAAAAGCATTTGCGTTTTAATGCTTGCTAGGTCATAGGTTACCTTCAAATATATATTTTTGGGAATGATATAACCGGACATCCAGGTAACGGATAGCCTGTTTATGCCACTGAAGGGGAATGGTGCCTAGCTGCACAGAGATGGGTGGTTGAGTACACTGTTGTTGGTCGATTGTGGCTTCATCCCAGTTCAAATGAAGCCCGGTAACTGTGGTAGATTGGTCTAAGGTCTTGCTGATCGGGTTAAGATCCTCCTACTCAACAGAAATGAGGCGGAGATACAGTTTCCCAAGCAGACATGGGATGAGGGATTAGTGTAAAGTAGTCATGCGTACGCGAGTAAGAGTGGTCCTATTCCCGTTTTGTCTGAAATTGGTAGGGCCATGACAGGGAATCAAAAGCCGTTTTCAGGTCCAGGATCAGGCAGGCTGCATGTGGAAAGCGCCCCTGGACTTGGTCCAGGATATGGAATAACAGTCAAATTTTCTGGGAGGTGATGCGGCCAGGCACAAAGCCATTTTGGTCAATGTGGATGCATTCAGGAAGTATTCTCACACAGTGGTCCGCTAATATCTAAGCCAGGATTTTATTGTCTGATCCAAGTGTAGCAATTGGCCGATATGAGGATGGGAGAGTTCGGTTTCTGCAGCGTTTTAGAATTGAAATTAGGAGAGACTCCGGAGCGATTAGGGCTGTTCGCCCAGGTCTAAAGCTGCTTTGTACATGGTGCACAGTCTAGGAGCAAGTGTGGTGCGATAGGTGTCATAGAACTCAAGTGGAAGTCATCAAGGTCAGGGGTATTATTATGGGCTAAGTCTAATTGCTTGTGCTACATCCTCAGTGGTTATCTGAGTGTCGAGAGCTTGTTGTGTAGTCATAGGAATATGGGGTACTGTAAGTTCTGCATGGAACATCTGAGAGTAATCCTCAGGGGGATCAGGCATTGCTTTATAAAGGGTTAAGTAGTAAGTGTAAAAAAAGGTGTATAATATCTTCTTGAATGTAGACTGTGGCACCTGACAGAGTGAGCAGCTCAGTGATCGGGTTCAGGTTAGAATCCTGTTTGGTTAGCCACGCCAGTAGCAGGCCTTTTTTGTACCCCTCCCAGTGCACCCTTGCGCTGTACGCAGTGAAACTGAAGCAACGGAGACACTCTAATAATTTTTTGTTTTTGTTTTTTGCAGTAATCAAATGGGGAGTTTCATCGGGATTCTAGTCAACTGCTTTGCTTAAGTGGGCAATAAGCATTTCAGCAGCTATTATTTAATCGTCTAGGGTTTTGCTCACTCCCACCTCCTGTTGTATGCAGTGTCCGCGAATGTTGGCCTTAAAGGGATCCCATTCAACCAATCTTGTAGAAGCGGTATTGTGGTTCTCTGTAAAGTTAAACTGTATGCGTGTGACCTACTTCGCACAGAAGGCTGGGTTGTCCAGAGTGTCTGGTTGCAACCGCCAGGTGGGTACCAGCAGTCTAGCAGGTGTCCGCTCTATGTCTACGCAATGTGCATCATGGACCGATATCACGCGGCCTAAGTAATCCACGTGTATTAGGGGGTTGGGGGTCTGTGAAGCCATGCACAAGAATCGATGCGCACATGTAATCGATGCAGTATAGAGTAGAAGGAGTAAAGTTTAACGGCTGGATTATATAGGCACCATGTGCCCACTAAAGGCCAATGTCTGGTCCAATTAGCGAAGCGCACACTCTGCCCGTGCGGAGGGGCACACAGGAGGGGTGGATGGGATCTATCTAGGGGGAGGTACAATGCACAGTTGTAATCTCCTCCTAGTATAAAGGGGAGAGTTGTTTTGTGGGCGAGAACAGTGAAGAGGGTGTCCCAAAAGTCCCCTTGATTAATGTTGGGAGCGTACAAGCTGCTAGGCAGCATGAGGCAACCATCAAGTCGGCACTCCAAAAGCACATCTTCTGTGTCTAAGGTGGCATTCAGAACCCGATAGGGGACACCTTAGCGGACCCAGATCAGGGCTCCCCAGCCATAAGTAGAGTAGGTAGTGGCATATATTTGCCCCCTCCACCATCTGCGTAGTCGGTTAATCTCAGTGGCTGTGTTATGTGTCTCCTGTAGGAGAACAATGTGTGCCTTTTGTCTTTTTACGTAGGAGTATATGGCATACCATTTATGGGCTGCAGTCATATCTCTCACATTTAACGTGAGGAGTCGTAATGAGTTATGGGATGTCTGCATTGGGGTGGTTTTTAGGAAGGGCTGTGGAAGTATGAATGGTCAAAGTTCACACAGCAGTGGCCCGACCTATACCAGCGCATGAGCTTGTGGTCGATGTGTGTTTACCGCAATTTGGGGGGAGGAGGGGGACTAATTTGGGGAAATGCTGGGTAGTTAAAACAGGAAGAGCACATTGCAACACCAATGCATCCAAACAGAGACATTCTTTATATAAACTTTAAAGAATTTTGTGGGGTGAGCGCTATGTTGGTTTGAAACACATTAAGGTGAATAAGGTCCGCCGCCTGTAAGGCACGTCTCCTGTTTTCTTTGATTTGTTCCAGGTTTGGGACACAGCTGCAATCATCTGCTGTATTCTTCCTGCTTGGGATTAGCAACATACACTTAATGCAGAAAATAAAGAAAAGATTGTCTAAACCTCATTGGTAAATTGATGATATGAGAAGATCTGCGTAAGTGGTTCTCGGAGAATGAAAGCGGACTACTCTCTGAATATGATGAACTTCCAAAGATGAATCTTGTAACCAATCAGTCAACATTCCACCCACGTCTTCCTTCAGTTCTAACTGCACTGCCACTAACTTCTTTCACCCTAACTGGCTCACCAAACTTAGGTTTTCCCTTCCTAACAAAACCTAAATTTTGATTCGTACCATATCCCCACCAACAATACAATTTGTTTGACGTTTCCTGGAATCATACTCTTCTTCATGTCTCTTCTGTGACTCACCCACATGCTTCTGTACACTATCATCTATATCAACTCCACAATACCATTCTTAAACCACCCATTCATCCAAGCTGGAAATATCACTGAAGTGGGTTTACAAACATGTAACAGTTCAGATGGAGATACTCCTGTAGTAGAATTAGGTGTGGTGCGCTAACACTAGAACACAGATCCAGCCGATTCGACAATGCCATAATTATTCCTTTTTGCTTAAAAAACACAGTAATTGAGAACTCTGTTCATGCGTTCGACCAAATTGTTTGTTTGAGGGTGACAAAATGAACTCTTAAGATGTTTTATACCTCATCTAGACAAAAATGTCTCCCTGTCAGCTCATACAAACTGGACTCCAATGTTGAAGACCAAAAACTCTGGAAAACCTTCCCTTGTGAACACATTGCTTAGAAACTCAACAGTTCTCAATGGGGTAGGTTCTGAAATGAAACACTTTAGGCCATCTGGAATAGTAATCCATCAGTACAACTGCATAACGATGTGAAGGTGCCAAAAACTGAAAAGGACCAAGTAAGTGAATAGCACAGTCTGGGTGAAAAATCAATGTAATTAGGAGGAGGATTGTGAACACACACAGCCCTTTACAATGAAATGAATTTCCTTATCCTTTGATGGCCGTCAAAAGATAGCTCTAACTCTTCTCTTTCTCACGGTGGCGCCCAATTGACCATCATAGGCACTTATAAACAAACGTCTCTGGATACTAAGTGCAGGAATCAACTTCTCATTCCTCAGAATATCTTCATTTTTTATTGTCAAATCATTTGCTACCTAAGAAAAAGATGAAAAACTAGGAGGTGTAAGTCCTTTTCACTAGGCAAACCATTTTGTGTAAACACCCTAATCTTCAGACTTTCATCACTTTTACAAGCATCATTCCGAACTTTTTCAGAACAAGCACTTGAACAATAAATATTCAATGCCAGTATTAAATAACTTTCTTCGTTCAGTTTCATCTAACAGTAACCAGGAAAGAGATTAACGATTAATGAGATAAACTTCATTTCAAAGTTAGTCTGTAACAACTTGGTTGTCAATCTAGATATGCGTGGAGTATTGTATTTGATATTGTAACCATTAAAAATATTCATTATCTGTCTAAAGAACAAATCTCTTTCCACATGCATAGCGCTGAAATCTCTTTTCACATGCATAGCACTGAAATTTCTCTATTGCCCACTAACAATTTTTTCAATCACAGACTAATGTGACTCAGACTCTCTAAGAACTCTATATGCAAAACAAACAGTATATTCTTCGGCTCCCCCCCTTTTGTTTGCATGAGAACAGCACCTAGACCATATTTACTTGTGTCCACACTTATAACACAAGCATTTGCAATGCAACAGATCTTGCACTTACTTGAGCTGGAGCTAATGGCACTGTAAATTTATAACTGGACGTTTTTGCCACATTAATTCGGCATTGGTCATTGGTATATTTTGGTCCTTTCTGCCACATAAGTCCAGTGGCCCTGCATACATCTAAAGGGCTAGTAGCCCTACTGGAATATTTTTTAAACAAGGCCCTTAAAACACAAACTATTCCCAGCTGCATAACATATTTACTTGGCAGTTGGTAGAGGCGACATTGCCCTCGGGGCAATGAATAAATAATTGCAATCCAAGAATCCATGCTTACTGAATCACTGTCTCTTTACTGCAGTCTGGAGAGTTGAACAAAATGCCCATGATTTTTCACACCCTTGAGGAGAGCCATCTCACATGATAATAATGATCCTCAGTCAGTCTAGAACTTAAATATTAGTTATAAAATATTGACAACTGTGCAGCATAATCAACTATAAGCTCTCCTCGAGGTTAGTTTTATAAGTACAAGCACACACAAGTCAAGTTTCAAAGACTCAAAAATGTGTGTAGTTCATCTAGTCAGGTTTCTGCTTTGTAATTGCAGCTTGTATCACGTTATAAAAATAAAACTACAAGCCCCAGAATGCAAAGCAGAAACAAACTAAATGAGCGAATCAAGTTTTGAACTAGGGAGCTGGATAACTCTATGAATACTGATCAAAGGGCTGGCTTCCAACTTTACAACAATACAGTTGGAATGCCCTCTTGAATAGTAGTGCATCACATTAAAAATATGGCAAAGCCAGGATTTCAGCACCTTACCTGGCTGTTTTCATCACGGCCTGCAGCTACAGCTCATGAGCTGAGGTTGGCTGCTTGCACAGCGTTTGGAAGCGTCCCAGTGCACAAATTTTAAAGGTATACAAAAGCTTGGTAAAGTTGTAATATTGCCCTCAAACTAATAACACATTATTCCCGGAGGCCCCAAAAAAAAACATATTCAAAGCAGAAAACAGCTTTAAAGAAATATGCAGTAACATGGCAGCTGCATATAAACGTTAAAGCACTAAATACTGAGGCAACGTAATTTTAAAGCCATACCAGGCCAATATATTCCATGTCCAGCAACACTCGTCCCCTTCAGATCACTGTTACAGCTAAGTTTTTTTTCCATTTGTGCCATTTTTCTGTTTAGAGTGCATCTAATGTAAAAATGTCAAAATAAATCTGGTGATTTATGTTCTTTCTGGAGAGAGAACGTACTTTTGTCTAGTGGAAGCTTGAAGTCATCATAAGGTAACGCAGGCGGTTAACGTGCCTGCTGCAAAGAATGTGCACTAGGCAAATCACAAAGTGCACGTAATGTAAAAAATTAAAATTAACTCTGGAGATGTATGTTCTTTCTGGAGAGAGGACATACTTTTCTCTTGTGGAAGGTTGGACTCTTTATGGTATCGCAGCAGGTTAATGTTCTTTCTGGAAAGAGAATGTACTTTTGACTAGTGGAAGTTTGGACTCATTATAAAGAAGCACAGAGGGTCAATATGCCTGCTGTAAAGAAAGTGTACTGGGCAAATCACAAAGTGCACTAGCTTGATGTCATCATAAGGTATCGTACAGGCTTAATATGGCTGCTGCTAAGAACGTGTACTAAGCAACTTACTATGCTCTGGACCAGCTTTGTGTGTTGAGGCGTGCAAGGATGCATCTGGGAGAGGCATGGAGGACATCATCCTGAAACACTTAGAACTGGAAAGAGCCGTCTGAGAGGATGACGGAGTACAGGACAAACAGGAAGTGCTTTGGTGACCACAAAACACAAAGGCCTGGGCCAGCCTCGGCATCGCACTGATGCAAGATTATTTTTTCACGAGGATGAAGCACAGAGGACAGCAAAAGTCCATTAAAGTTTCAAGCTTGGGCTAGTAAGAGTCATAAATCAATGCCCCTGAGTGAGTCACAGCTTTCCTAAACTAGGCACCTGCTTGCTAGTTTTAGAGGAAAATAGCAAATTAAAAAAATAACACACCATCACTGCAAAAACATGAAGCATGGCACTGAGTCACGAGAAGAAAGGCTCAAGGCTGGGATTAAAGGAAAAGCCGAAACCAGACGGAAGGAGGGGCCATCACACGGTGTAAAAGGAGGAAGCGTGACAAAGTGTGATGGCCAACCAAAATGTTCTCTTAGTGAAATACCCTGAGAGTGAACTACAGCACAAAAAGGAGGGACATTTTGAAAAATGGACCAATAAGAAGGAAGCATTTAAGACAAGCACAACAAAGAACAAATGGCAAGAGTGGGCGTGGTTAAAAGCCCATATTGAAAACAACATGTCTTGCAGACAGTGCTGTGCGTTGTCAAGCTCGACTTAACAAGGCAGAGCTGGATCAAAAGGCTTGAGAGTTTTAGCATTAGTCATTTCTGTTTTTTGCACACTCAAAAGTATTTTGACAAACATTAACCCAATCAAACAGGACAGACTTCTTTAACATTTGTGAAATGTTTTCATTTCAGAAGCATAGTCAGATATACATTTAGAATAATACTCACATAGGGCCAAGAAGGACCTCCATTCATCTTTGTTTCTGGGACAGTACTATCAACTACAACCTTGGCTAACCCTGGTCTTGGAACAATGCCCTCTAGTGATATCACAAGCCCTAAAAACTAAAGTTGTTTTTTCCAAATTTCACACTTTTGTTTCTTGACAACCAACCCTCCTGCATCAAAACCTTATGTAAAGCAGTGTCATGCACATCCAAAGTTTAAAAAAAAAAAAAAAAAAACCAAGAACACCGTACTGGAAAAGAACCACACGCAAGTTATAGTTACATTAGGGTGCGAGTTATAGTTACTTGAAATAATTAACTATAACAGCTGAATTTCTACGGTTTTGTGCATGTAAAATCTGAACCATAACGTCCCTGTAACCTTTGGTTTCTTTTAGAATTTCTAGGGGATTTTTTTTTTTAGCAGTAAAGTAAGATGCCCATCGCAATGCACTGTGGGGAGTGGGTTGGACGCAGGGCCTGGCCCGACACTATGCTGCCCCCCTCCCACAAGATTGCAGCTTCTGCCGCCCTCCTCCTTGCCATCCATTGTCCATGTCCATGCCCCTGCTCCACCATTACAGTCCTGTGTGACCGTTGTTTTGCTACTGCCATTCTCGCCTGCCCTAAACAGTTATCTTACTGCCTCATCCACCTCCTCCCTACCCTCTGTTGTCTGAGTCCATGCACCAGCTACCTCCCTTCTGCCCTGTATGGTCTGATGGGCTGCCACTGCCCTACATTCAGCTTGATATCCCAGCCCTCTCTTCCTGCCCTTCGTTTCCCAATTCTATGCCCCATCATTGCCCTCCCACTTATCCTCCTTGTTTAGCTTGCTTCCCCTACCCTCCTATTTACCCTGAGTGTTCTGTTAAGCTGCCACTGCCCCTACCACCTGCCTAGCATCATCAGATGGCTGCCGTCTGTCCTTGCCACCTTCACCCTGCATGTCCGAGTTCCATACCCCTATCTCCTCCCTCCTGTCCTCCATGGACCATTTTGCTGTCACTTCCTTTTGCCCTCCATGCTCTGTTGTGCTGCAAGTGCTTCTCCTGCCTGCCCTGTGTGGTCTCTTGTGAAGCCCCTTCCTCTGCCCTCTCTTGCCTGTGTCCGGACCCTACCCTACCCTTCTGTCCTCCATAGTCCTTTGTGTATGCACCTGCCCTCTCCCTCCTGCCCATCATGGCTGTTGTGCTGTCACTAACCCTCCCACTTGCCATGCATGGCCTTCTGTGCTGCCACAGCCCCTCCCACCTCCCTTGTGTGGTTAGTTTGCAGTCACTGGCCCCCTCCCACTTTTGTCTGTGTGTATGCCATTATAGTGTCACTATTGACCTCCATGGTGTGTTGTGCTTCCAGTGCCTACCTGGCCTGTCCTCCATGGTCAGCTTGCAGCTCCTTCCCTTCCCCTTTGCCCCCTGCCATCCGTTTTCCAAGTGAAGACCCCGATTCCCCTCCTCCTGCCTGGTCTGTTCCATTGTTGTGCCCTTGCATCCTCTTCCCTGCCCTTCATGGTCTGTTATGCTGCAACTGTCCCTCCTGTCTGTCTGTCATGGTCAGCTCGCTGACCTTTCCTGTTTCCCCTCTGCTCTCTGTAATCCGTGTGCATGGCCCTGTTCCCTCCCTATGGCATTCCATGGGCTGGTGTGCTGCACTGCTGTCCCGCTTGCCCTGAGTGGTGTATTGTGCTGCTGAAAACCCTGATGCCTGCCGTGTAAGGTCAGTTTGGTGACCCTGTCCATCTCCCACCTGTCCTCTGTTATCAGAGTCAATGTCCTTACCGCATTTCTCCTGCCCCCTGTGATCCAATGTACAATATTTTCCAACATTCTGAGGAGGGAGGTTTTGAAAAAAACCTAGGGAACTGATTTTCCCCATTGACCTACATTAAAAAAGAAGAGATTTTAGGCGGGAGACAGATAAAATAAAGCCCTTTTGAGCTTAAAAACATCCTGCCTGAATTGGGTCTGATGGCATGTATGGTTGCAGTGACACTGCCTCTTCCTTGTGCCTTTAAAGAATGGTCTATTATACTGCCTTAGCCTTTCTTGCCTGTCCTCCACGGTTGGTCTGTTTGCCCTGCCCCCCTTTCCCCTTCCCTCTATGGGGCGTTGTGTTGCCAATGCCCCTCCTGCCTTCCCAGCATGGTCAACTTGTTGTCTTTGCACCCTCCTCACTGCCCTCAATTGTCTGAGTCCATGCCCTTGACCTCTGCCTCCCCACAGTATTTTAATGAACAACTAGATTGCTAACATTCTATGTTTGTTACAAAACTGGCACGTCGGATGTCATCTTGATGTAATCAAAACTGTAATATAGCATTTCCTTTATAAATTATAAAAATAAGAGGGTCTTACTCCTATAGAAAGTATGGTTAGTGCTCTAAAAAACTAAATTGAGAACATATTTTCGGAGTGATCAAGTAGCGACAAAGCACGTTAAAATTATTTGCTATCTTAAAGTTTTTATCCAGTTGATCACTTGATTATATGTTACACTTAGGGGGGAGGATGTGACGTTACAGCCAGAGCTGCAGACTCAGCAACTTGGAGACGAAGTTTGAGCTTGAGTGTCAGCTCACCATCCTGTAATTCTGGGTAAATCACCTAATCTCCCCATGCATAAAACAAAATTGAATGTTTCATTGTGTAATGTAACTGAGGCTCATATAAAACACTTCAATACCTTCTGGGTAAGTCTGCGATATATAAAACTTTAAAAAAAAAAAAGAAAAAAAAAAAAGTGGTGGTGCACACTTTTGTCATTGGGCCACAGTTGGGCTACATTAGGGTGACATTTGTGCTACATATGGGCTATTGTTTTCTCTGGTGGCCATTTTGAGAGACTTATTTGTTATGATGCACCCTATTTTCCTCATTTAGTGCAATATCCTCATGAGAAAATGCTTTCAGTTTTCAACTTCGATTCCACCAGAATGGTGTTCAGATCTGCCACACTTTTGCCATTAATTCAGAATGTTAGTACTCAAGTTGCTCCTTAGAACACTCTAGTAAAGCTGTTGATCCCCATGGAGTTAACTGGTAGGCTGCTGCTGCTGAAAGTGTATAATTCAGTCTGAATCTTTTAATGAAATAGAATAGGAGGATATTTACGAACTCACTTAAAACGTCACAATTTTAATTTCACACAACAAACCATTATTTCTATTACAAAATGAACCCCCTCATTTTGTTTCTTTCTAAATTAAATGTTTTAAGTTTCCCAAGTTTGATTCAATCAAGATGGCTTCAGGTGTGCCATGCTTTTCTCATAAGACTGTTAGCGCTCTATTTGTTCCTTAGAACACTCTGTGAGGCTGAAGTAGGTCACAAGGGAATCAACTGACATGCTTTGCTGAGAATGTCAGACTTTGTTCTCATATGGCTGAGAAAGATAGTGTGAATTTGCAGAAAAGATGCTCTTATTTTAGATTCTGGGGCACGTTTCATAACCTCTATAGGAAATTTCGTGAGAAAACAGTTTTATCTCAACATGTTTCATGAAATCCCAGCAGAAGGCTTTTACACACTGTAAGATCACGTTAGAACACACCACAAGTCCTAAAATTAGTACTGTCCCATCAAAACAAATTATTTATACTGTAACTAAAATCTCTTATCACCCTTTATAGGTTCTCCTTTTTCTGATCCTCAAAACCTGTCATTCACTACAATACATTTGAATGGGGTGCTATCATGTATATTGGTCCTACATTGGCTGTCAGCACTTCCTGGTTGAAGTGCTGACAGCCAAAAAGATCATACCGTGAGATCTCTGCTTAGGCTCTGACCAGATATGTATATTTATTTTCCTTTAATAACTCCAAAACTACTGAAGGGATTTATACCAAATAACAAAAAGCACAATCTGAGCACCACAATCTAGCTTCCTGCCACATTTGGTGTAATTCTGTTCACCATTTGGGGCTGTAGTCGTGTCTAAAGACCAGATGGGAAGGGAAAATATATGAAGAAAATGCATTTTTGGGACCCCCCCCCCCACCTTTTTCTCAGCCCCCGCTTGGCAGACCACCACAAAACTTTCAAGACAGCAGCTGAACTGACTATCATATTAGTTTGGAAAATGTCATGAAAATTTGTCAAACGGCATCAAAGTTATTGACAGAACAAAAAATACTTTTCCTAAGGAAACTAGGTACTAACTAACTACCTACTGCCAGGAGGGTATATATGATAATATTATATAGTAGGCACAGTCTTACCGAACTAACGATATTCTGACAGTGTCTATATAGGGAGCACAATGTGACATAATAAAAACAAACATCCTAAGATGGCCGCCAAATTAGGCAGTTATTTATGCTTCTAATGGAGAGGTGCCCTTTTATAACACAGTGGATAAAACTACTCCCAAAATCACATAATGGCTGCGATGCACAACCACTTGTTTCAAAGGGCAGTCGATGTAGAACTTCCTTTAGTCTCCTCCTACCATTGTCACACCAGACACAGTAAAAGCTAAACTGGTGGGTCGTGAAACTCTGCTTCCAGAAGGAAGCTTCTAAAAGCAAGGTATTTCCGCAGCAGTCTCATGGCACAGGAATCAGGCAAAATCCTCATAATAAATACCTGAGCTTGAATCTTCAAGCGGTGATTCTTCTCTCCGCGCTCATCACCAAATTTGTGTGGTAATCGTATCGCATGAAACAGAGAAGCTTTCTTTACACAAAGTTAATTTTATGGCAAGACAGACGGCTCTTATTATGCTTCTGAGTCTTGCTTTATTACAATGAGCAACAAGCAGTCAAGGAACAACTACAATTCCCATGAGGCAAAGGGAAACCAGAGCCAATGGGAAACAAAAACTTATCGGAGTAAGAACCAATAGGAACATGTGACATAATATAAACTCTATGCTTGACTGCAACCCACCCTCTTTCTTGCTGCTCGCAGTCAAGGATAAGTGTCCATTTTTTCTTATATATCGTTTCTTGAAATATTGTAATTCTGTGTTACTGTTGTTTTTCCTTTATGCAATGTATTTTTGCTGTTGTTTGCTATAATTGTGCCTGTTTCGTTGTGTCGCTCGTTCTGACACTTAGCTTCGTGCCGGCGCTCCGCCGACACCTCTTCTCAACGCGCACCGCTTCTCCTCAAGTGTTCCGTTTCCAACGGCCATTTCAGGCTCGTTGTCGTTGAGCGAGTGTCTTACCTCAACTCGCAGCTTCGTTGACGGCCTGAGTGTCGATCCTCTGCTCCCAGCCAGTGTTGACTGCCACGCCTTCTTTCATTAATCCAGATGACGCTTTCCCAGCCTAACTCGCCTCGGTAACGCCCCGTTGGGCATGTTCTCTCTTTTTTCTTCGTCCAGGCATTTTTACTTAACCCTTTCCTCACTATACTGTTTATTCTTAATCAAAATGAATACTGATAATTTCCCTGACATCTCCAACCAGGATGATGTAATTAACCAGGATTTTGGGAATCTTATTAATGAGGCAGTAGCTAAGGCCATTTCAGTTTCTATGGGCAAAAAGACCAGAAACCCTGAGTCTTCTGTGAAAAATATGGTCTCAAAATCCTTATTGGCCCACTCTGCGGGGGAAAGCAGAAAACGTAAGATTAAGGATTTAACTGCCCAGAAAACCCAATTTAATGTCACCTCTGATGGCGCTGCTTTGACTGGTGAAGTCTCTTCACCCCAGATTGAGGACGAGTCTCCTCCCAGGCCTCCTTTAAAGGAGGGGAAATTAGACAAGTCACAGAAAATATTTTCCTCTAAAAGCAAGCATATTTCTAGCGCGCCAAAGAAAATCATAATATCCCACATTTCAGATACCGATGATGACATGGGTGACATGGATGACCTGAACGATGATCCAGACGTTTGGGGATCTATCTCTCAGTCCTCCCCTCCCCCCAAAAAAACAAAATTTTATAGTTCCAGTCCCTTTGCAGCCAAATTGATCCGAGATTCAGATGGCAATCCTATGTTTGACCTTCCCTACTTCACCATCCCAACTCTACCGATTGGCTTCCCTCCTCCCACGTAGGTGATTATATAGCTTCCCATTTGAGACTACCATTGGATAGGGCCACTAGAGCCAAACTGAGATCTGAATGCCCCAGACCTTCCCTTTGCTCCAATATCGCAGTCACTCCCTCTATTGATCAACCCCCTCCTTACTTTCTTCTCAAAGTTTGGCAAGGACCCCCATAAGGGAGTAGACAAGACCTGGTCGAACTGTCAGGATAAACTCCTGGACTTGGTGGGGCCGCTGGCCCGTATTTTTAATTTGGCAGAGTCTGCTAAAATGGACAATGCTGACATTGATACTTTGTAACTCTCATTATGGATACAGAGAGCCTTTTGCCTCTTGGGCAACACGAATGCAGCTATCAAGCATGAGAGAAGGAAAGGCCTGTTGTTAAAGCTTGACTCAAAATTGGCTAACCTACCATCTATTGACCGAGGCATCAAGGCAGACGGACTCCTATTCGGTGACTCGTTCACCAAAGACCTGGGAAAATTTGTTTCCACATTTGCCTCAAAAGACAAGGCTCAGCAATCCATCAAGAAGGTTTTCGACCAGCGGGCTTTTGCAAAGGCCGGTACAGTCAGGAGCTGCTTTACCGGCAGTTCCTTTCGATCTCAAGGATCCAGAGGCTCCTTCAACTCCACCTACGAACCACAAGCATACAAACCCCAGTTCTATACCCAGCGCGGCAGAGGCTATCGCGGCCGTGGACAACGCAGTGCCAGACATAACTTCCAACAAGGTAAGCCACAATTCTGGCCTTCCTCCTATAGGAGGTCGTCTTCGTCTATTTGCTTAAAAATGGCACACAATCACAAACGATCCATGGGTTCTCAACACAATTCAGGGTTATTCAATAGAACTTACCTCAATTCCCCACCAAAAGTCCCCTTCTCCGCCTCTTCGTTTTTCTCTAGAGATGTCCTCTCTTATCTCGCAAGAGATTCAGTCTCTTCTTTCCAAACAAGCCATACAAGTCGCCCGTCCGGATCCTTCAGGCTTTCTAATCAATCTCTTCATGGTTCAGAAAAAGAACAAAAAATTAAGCCCGGTATCAATCTCAGAGACTTCATTCGCTTCGTGGTCTACAGACATTTCAAGATGGAGACTATTGCCCATCTTCAAGATATTCTTCTTCCTTGCGACTATATGGTTTGTCTGGATCTCCAGGACGCGTATCTATCTGTCCCGATCCACGTGAACCACAGAAAGTATCTTCAATTTCAGTGGCAAAATCAAACCTACCAATTTTCGTCCCTTCCGTTGGGTCTTTCATAAGCACCTTGGTGCTTCACAAAACTAATGAAGCCAGTGACAGCCCATATCAGATCTTTGGGCATCAGATTACTAATCTATCTCAACAATATTCTCCTAATGCACCAGAACCACTCCTCCCTTCAATCCCATCTCCAGACCACATGCTCCCTTCTCTCTCAGTTAGGTTTTCTGATCAACAAGGAAAAATCAATCATAACCCCTTCCCAGAAAATAGAGTTTCTGGGGTTCGTAATCGATTCCTCTTCCGCTACATTACATCTTCCCCCACAAAAAGTAAAATCCATCAAATCAGAAATTCTGAAGGTCCTACACAGCTCCCAGATTTCTTTCAGATCCCTCGCCAGAATTGTAGGCCTTCTCGCTTCTTCAATTCAAGCCATTATTCCTGATCCCCTCCATTACCGAGCCCTTCAAAGACTAAAAATTTGTCATCTCCGAAGAGGGCTTTCATATTCGGAGACAATCTCTTTGGACCAGGAGTCCTGATCACAGCATCAATGGTGGATAGACCATTTAGATGCCTGGAACGGCAAAACTATCTTTGCATCAGCCCCAGATCTTGTGTTAGAATCAGATGCAAGCCTGACGGGTTGGGGCATCCGCTGTGGTTCAATCTCGACTGGAGGTTCCTGGTCTTCAGAGGAGTCCAACTTGCATATCAATTATTTAGAGATGCTTGCGGGCTCCTTTGCGATCAAAAGCCTCGCAAAAAACAGAGTTCAATGTACCATCCTCCTCCGTATGGACAATGTCTTGGCTGTCCGCTACATAAACCATTTAGGGGGAACCAGATCAAAACCTCTAGCAGACCTGGCAAAAAGCCTTTGGGAATACTGTCTCCACAACAAAATCTCTCTTTCCGCAGAATACCTACCAGGTTCCTTCAATGAGATTGCAGATTGTCATTCCCGCTTCCTAAAAGACTCCAGCGATTGGAAACTCCATCCCTTGGTCTTCCAATCTCTTCTTCACAAATGGGGCCCCTTTAAGATAGATCAGTTTGACTCGCGTCTCAACACACAGCTTCGTCTGTTCTTCAGCTGGCGTCCAGATCCTTCAGCTCTAGCCTCTGACGCCTTTCTCCAGGATTGGTCTTCTTCGCTCAGTTACGCGTTTCCTCCGTTCATTATGATCACCAGGGTTCTCACCCAAGTCAGACACCAAAAAGCAACACTAATAATTGTTGCTCCCTTTGGCAAACTCAAGTGTGGTTCCCTCCGCTCCTCGAGCTCACAACGGACTTTCCTGGAAGGTATTGTGTCTTCCCAATCTTCCATTCCTATTTCGGCAGAGGCTTCGGAGTTCATTACAAAGCCTGGGCCCCCGGCACCAGGAAAGCCTACTGTTCCGCCTGGTCTCTTTGGACAAGCTGGTGTGTGGCAAGGAACCTCGATCCCTTTTCAGACTATATAATTAACTTCATAGCTGCCCAAGCTAGCACAGGTAAGTCCTACAGAACAATCAATTTGTATAGATCAGCTATTTCCCTACAGCATTCCTACAGCAACAGAAAGCCTACTCGGTTGTCTTCTCAAGGGAGTAAAATTTTCTTTTCCCCCTTTACCCAAGTATTCAAAGCTTTGGGATGTTAATGTTGTTTTAAACCTGTTTCTTTCCTGGCGGGATAATCCGACTTATCCTTAAAAATGCTTTCCGCTAAACTTATCATGTTACTCTGTCTGGTTTCTATTAAACGAGTATCGGATGTAAAAGCTTTAGACATTTCATCTAGTCAATTCTCCCCTACAGGTGCAATATTTTCCATCTATAGACGCACCAAAACCAATATTCGCTCAGTGTTTTACCCTTATTTTCCCAATCAACCTAAGTTATGTGTAGGTCAATGCCTTAAAGTATATGAAGATCGTACAGCCAATCTCAGAACGTCTTCATGTTCCCAGCTCCTTATTTCTTTTCGCAAACCCCACAAGCCAGTTTCCTCAGCTACGCTAGCTAGATGGGTTTGTTGGGTCATGTCATCACCTCAGTTTTTGGTGTTCACTCCTCCAGAGGTGCTATGGCTTCCAAAGCTTTCGGGGTGGGTTCCAGACTAGAAGACATCCTGAGATCGGCTGACTGGTCAAACGACAATGTCTTTCGAACTTTTTATTGTAAACCAACTCATACAGCAACTTGTGTTATTATCAACATGCTTTAAACAAGCATAATAAGAGCCTCAGGTCTTGCCATAAAATGTAGATTTTCCTAGTATTTTATCACGGAAAGTCTTCATTTTATTAAAGACACGGAGGTTGGGGCAAATCTTTTAGCAATAAACCTAGTCCAAGATGAATTGTTTTGCCTAAAAAACATTTAGTGGTTAGGAATAAAACAGTGAATGTAGGTGACTGTGAATTGAAATTTAAGATGGATTTGAATTATGCACGGTTAAATTTTACATTTATTTTGTTTTAACGTTAGAGACCTTCGATTGTGATTGATTAAGACTCAGCTTCTTAAGTACCACATTTTGAACATACATAAAACCCTGAGAATGTTGATAAGTGGGATCATGTTTAGTTTTATCATACAGTAATGATATTTCTGGAAAAATTTGTAGCCCTCTGGGGGGGCCAGTAAAGCTATTTTTCATCTTTGGCAAGCCATAATTCAGGAGTTATAGTTTTCTAATAATTACATTTGTCACTCATTTTTAGTTCTTAAAAAGATTTTAAAACTTTGGCTTAAATTCACTACAGAACTATTATTTAAGAATCATTTTCCGTAACTAGTTGGATTGGTTATAAAACTGAGGTGGTTCCACTGCATTGCGGAATGGTGTGCTCTGAGTTCGGAGCACGGAGCGCGGTGTGGCGTGCTCGGAACGGAGCGGCTTGGCATCTGCACGCTCTTCTTCTCCCCCTGTTCCCCCCCACTGCCACCGAGCATCACATTAAGGAAGACAATGAGGCAACGAAATTTGGCTGACCTGGACTTGGGCACCATTACTAGGAGCCAGAGACAGCCGGAGTTCAGAGCTGCAGTGTTACGCGGCAGGAGGTATAGCCGCGACTGAGAGCAGCACTCTCCGGCCGGCATCCCCCAGTCCCCAGCATCCCCCCATCCGGCAGTAGGTTGAACGCGGCTGAGGAGCAACGAGTGGCGTGCATCTGGCATGCGGTGTGAACAGCCGCCGCTCGGAGGGGAGAATCTGCGGCAGGACACCTGCCACAAAGAAGCAGCACGAAAAAAGAAGCATCAGCAAAAGTGGAAGAGGAAAAGGAAGCGTACAGTGCCTGTGGGTCCCCCCCCGCACCGGTTCCCCCTCTTGGGGGGGGGGGAGGGGGGGAGATTTTAAGATATTCAGCCAATTCTATTTTGCCAAGTTTATTCAGCCAAGGCAGTAGCCCAGCACAGGTGGAAGGTCAAAGGAGGGTGCCCCAATCTGGTGTCCACAGTGGTCAGAGTGAGCTTGGGTACAGAAAGGAGCACATGGGTGGTGCAACGAGTGCCTTTAACTGCCCCTAAGCACTCCTAATGACCCTCTGAGTACATCCCCGACCCCTGGCGTGACACCGGGCTATGTGGCTTCCCTGGATCTTTAGATCACTAGGCCTTAGCTCTTTCGCAATCTTTCTGTGTGGAAGTAGAGCATCTGCCATTTTTTTTTTTAAATCCACACCAGGCCTCGATGCTGTTCTGCCACATGGTGGATGTGATTTGCGAATGGGGGAGATGAAGCAAAGTCACCGGTAAGAGTAACCTGGGTGTCAGAGATTGAGATGAGTGTGTGAACTCTCTACAGCCACTGACACTAAAGTGGAGACAATACGATTGGTGGGCATGGGGAGGCACAAACTGGGGGTTGAATACGCCTGACAGTGCGAATAACGGCAGCGAAGGTGCTGTAGAAGTACCTAACTTCTGCTTGAGCTGAAACTTTCTGTGGCGGCATGGTCAGTGTGACCAGTACTTTATATATTTATCAGGTGGGCTGCCCCCTCCACCCCCTCAGCCGATGCTCCAAGTATTTTATTGAGAGTCTTGTTGAGAGTTTCTGCAATTGGTGATCTGATTTGTTTGTCCTCTGGAAAAGACCCTTATCGTTCTTCTAACAAATCAATGTGCTTTCCACATTTTCCTTGCAAAGGTACTGGTAGAGGGCGAGGAACCTCCCTTCTTCGCAAAGATGACTGCCAAATGCCTCCAAAGGTGCAGGACTTTTCTTAGTCGCACATGCAAAAAATTACTAAATCTAATCCCATAAGAAATAAGGGCATCCCCCACTTGAACATAAAAAGTATAAATTCTATTCTCCCTTTCGTTCAAAAGGAGCCACCTGAAGAACCAGTCCTCAATGATGGCAATGATTTAGTAGCTTGCTGTTTTATCAACGGGGGAGTTAGGCTGATTTAACCCCTGTGAGGGGGGACCTGCTGAACCACATCCCTCCTCTGGCGAACAAGGATGGCATCTCTGGAAGTGGGGTTGGAGTAGAAGATTTTACCCTTTCTGATACGGACTTAAACTGTGTATATAGAGCAAGGAACTTTTCTGTTAGTTGTCCAAAGACCACTTTGGATAGCAATCTCAAACTTAGTACCCCCAGTCTGGGGCTGTTTAGTGGTATCTCTTCTGACCACTCACTCTCCCCTCCAATATCTTCCTTGACGCCAGAACTCTTGTGCTCTCCGAATCTTCTGAGTGGCCCTCCAGATCAAAATTTAGTATTTTCGGAGTCCATAAATGTCTTGAGAGAACTCTATCTTCAATCCTGGCTCTCCTAGAAAAATCAATTAACAATTCTGATCATACTCAAGAAATATTACTATCTATATTGAAAGCCTTGTTAGATCAAAAGGACATTAAATTAGGGTGTGATGGGAAAGCTTCTAGGGCTACAGAGGTAACATCCCAAAAGTTGGGGTGTGAAGATTCTAGTCCGATTGTGCTCTCATCAGACTCCTGTGTGCCCGTGATCTCATATTCGCTGTCATTTCATTTTGATCAGGGTACTCAGGTGGGAAAGCCACCAGTTCATTGGAATTTTTCAAATACAAAAGGATTCCTTTATCCAAGATAGTACTGACTATTCCCTGGAAAATCTTTTCTCCAGTTCACTTTCTACGAGTAATGTGGCCCCTATTGTTCCAGAACCTACTACTCCACAAACCTAGTTAAATCATCCAGTGGCCTCCTTTCCCATTTTTTTGCCAAAGTATACCCTGACTCGTCGATAGCGGAGCATAAGGGGATTATGGCTGTAAAATCTGCAAAAGAGAAGAAAATGGGGAAAAAAGGGGAAAAAAAAGGGGACAAACTGAGAAATCGGAGAATCTCTAAAAAGCACCCAAGAAAGGTTAAGTTTGAGGACAAGGGCCCCAGTAGATTCTCCTCTCAGCGGGAAGAACATGAACTGGTGCTGAGGAAGGAGAAGCCCAAGGCTGTGTGATCGCTCTGATCCCCTATCCCTCGGGGAGAACAAGACTAAATACCTCTTCGGGTGTGCAACAGACTTTTCCACCAGACTCCGTGAGCATGCTATCTGATCCAAATCCTCATGCCATTTCTACTTGTAATGTGAATGCTAATACAGTGGCATCAAACCGTACTTCAGCTCTTTATAAAGGTGGGAAAGTACACGGTAAGGAGGAAGTTACTCAAAGTCATATAGAGACCCCTGAATGTTAACAGTTTTCTGCTTTATTTGATTTGAATAAAATTTTAAACTGTTCTTTATTCATTTCTTGCTTTACAGGTATTGATGAGTTAAAATGTATTGCCAGTAGTGATCCCTCTCCAGTTTTTCTCAATCAGAGTATAGGTGTGATAAAGACAAAGGTCTGGTTCTTCTCTAAAACTGTTATAAACCTGATTCTAGTTAATTGCAAACAATTACAGTGTAGAGGTATAGATGTGGTCCCAATATGGGGGAAGGAAGTTCCTTTTAATTGGCAGCAGTCCCCCCAGCTTTATACTTAAATGGTATCAACTCTTACCAAACGCCCGCTCATATTGCTTCCTCGTTGGAAAATGTCAAAGTTTCCCTTTTCCATGGCGAAAGAGTGGTGAAGCTCATGGAAGATGTCCCTTCACATCTCTCAGGTCCCAATGAGGAAAATTGGAGTTGGTTGGCAGGGGCTCTAAACAGCACTCTGGCGAAGGGAATGTTCTCACAACCCGCCCATTAACCAGAGTCCCTCTATGGTCTCTTGGAATGTTGCAGGAAAAGGGAACCATTCTATAAAATTAGATCTTATTTGATCTCTACATGCGGACTTAATTTGCATCCAAGAGACCTGGAGCGTATCTGATTTCATCTGTCCTGGGTATTTCCGTCTGAAGTATAAAGGCACAGCACTCTAAGAAAGGGCATGCAAAAGGGGGCACTGCTATTCTGTTAAGCAACAAATATAAATGGGAATATGTTAGTCTGCCTGTCTCCTCAAATCTTTTTCAGATAGTGACAGTGTACCCAATACTGGAGAATGGCAGTAAAACCCCCTTGCTAACAGTAAATGTGTATAGCCCATCAGATAAGGACTATGAGAGACATCTAGTGCATGTTTAGTCATATTTCTGCAATCTGTTCTAATCCATATTGAAAGTGTGAATGAGTTATTGATAGTGGAGGATTTAAACTGTAAAAATTTCCAATTTCTCTCTCTCCACCTTTTGTGACCTAGAGAGGGAAACTGCTTTAAATATTCCTTCCATCTTTTTTCCCCCTAGAATCAGGTCGGTCAAAAGGGGCCACACCCCATTGAAAGGTTTCAGGGACCTTTGTTGCATCATCTTAAATGGGCGTTTTCGTTCAGACTCTACTGCAGCTTTTATACATAAATCTCCACAGAGTAATTCCATTATTGATTACATTTTGGCTTCCTATGTTATCGCCCAATTAGTGGAGGATATGATAGTTAAGGGTACAACTTTTAGTGCTCATAAGATTCTGATCCTTTTGTGAAAAATGCAGCTTTCCTCCATAGAATCCTGGAATTTTATGGGCAAGGACATTCGTTTCTGTGGGAAAACGGGTAGAATGTTTTGAACCCCTGCCAAAATGTAATCTGTTAAAAAAGTACTCAAATGCTCAGTGAGAGATATTGATGAATGGAATGTGGATCCGTGAAATTACTTTACCAAACTCATTGAATATATAATGCAAAGTGATCCATAAAAACGCTGTAAGGCTCCTCAAAAGAAAGTAAAGAGATCCATTCTATTGTTGAATAGAGAAATTAATAAATTGGTAAGGAGACAGTATGAATGGGAGACCAAGGATAGGAGTAGGAGAATATCCTTATTAAAAAGAAGACCGCATGTGAAGTTTGGTAAAAGGAAGGAAGAGGCCGAGCAGATGAGGGTTGTACTGAGGGAACCTGGAGTGACAAAAAATTCCTGTAAATTCTGGGCTATTATCTCTTAAGGTTGTGGAGAGCGTAAATCGCCTAGCGCCCCTCCAATAGCCGAAGTCGATTGGAGGAAGTACATTCTCACCCTTTACACAGAAAACCGGAAGAAGGAGCCATGGGAAATGAATTTGAGCACAATTGATAGAACTGAAGTGGATTGCTGGGGTCCCTCCTCTGTGACTGAGATCGAGAGGTTTATTAGGTCGATGAGGGAATATGGAGCAATGGGCCCCGAAGAGTTCAGATGTCAATAATTAAACAGAGACGTTGCTCTGGGTAAGAATTCTCCACCCAGTTTTCTGCACCTGCAATTAACAAAGCAGAGTCCCTGACTCCTGGATAGGGAGTGACATAGTCCCAATATATAAAAAGGGAGATAAATCTCTGCCCATAAATTATTGCCAAATTGCACTGTTGGATGCAACTGGCAAGATATTTGCGAAAAGTATATTAACACATTTAACCTCTTGGGTCGAGGAAAATGAGATACTCCCTCTGGAACAAGCAGGTTTCAGAAAGGAACATAGTACATTGGATATTATCTTATTGATGCAAATTATAAATGATAACATTTCAGATCAGGGGTGGATTAGTATATGCCGCATTTATAGACTTCTCCACGGCTTTTGATAGGGTAGATAGGAACATTTTGTGGAAAAAAATTATATGAGCTGGGTGTACCCCCAAACTTGTTACGTTTGGTTACAGCTTTGCACTCTTCAGCCTGGTGCAAAGTTCTGTTAGGAGGAGAACAGGGCCTGTCATCTCAATTCCCCACAAAAAATGGTTTGAAGCAAGGTTGCTTATTGGCACCACTGTTATTTTCTTTATACATCCATGATCTGCCCCGTTCCTCGCAGAATGCAGATGGCTTTGCACCCAAAATTGGAGGACATTCACTCTCCTGCCTCTTATACGCTGACGATATAGTTATGACCGACCTTACTCCGAAAGGTCTAAATCAGCATCTGGCTGCGTTGAATCACTACTCCAGACAGCACCATTTGCAGATTAATATATGGAAGTCGCAAGTAGTATGTTTTCTAGGGAAAGAACTGGGTAAGAGAATTAACTTTTCTTGGTCCCTGGGTCAACATAAGTTAGAGCGGGTAAAATCCTGTTCCTTTGGGAAAATGTTATCCTCTTCATTCAGTGACCAACATCACATGCGTAATAACACTACTAAGGCTCTAGCTCAAGCACAAGGTTTAGTGGCCTTTTTTAACGCAGTTGGCCGGCGCCATTTCCATCATTTACTAACTGCTTATCAAACTAATATCCCAGCCACCCTCTTGTACGCCTTAGAGAGTACAGAGATCACTAAATGGTAATTTATCAACAGTATGGAATGGCAGATCCTAAGACGCCTAGCCTTTTGTAACAAATCGGCCTCATTGGCAGCTCTAAGGCTGGAATTTGGTATTAAGAACATTTTTGTACAGGGTCTAGCAGCGGTGGTCCGAAAGGCTTATAGCCTAGCTCATAGTATGGAATTCACTCTAAGATATGTAGCTTATATAGAAATTTTCAGCAGATTAAAAGAAAAATCCAAGTTTTTTTTAGAAACTATAATCTAGCTATGCAATTGCTTAAGCTTGATCCGGGCCTGATTCCATCATTTCCACCTACTGTTTTAAAAAAAAATCTTGAAAGTGGCAACTTGGTCCAAAATCTTCTCTTTAGACTTAGGCCCTCATTACGAGCCTGGTGGTCTTAAGACCGCCAGGCTTGCGATGACGGTCGGACAGACGCAGACAGGGTGATCCGATCACCCCATTATGACCCTGGCTGTTCTGCCACGGTCATCCCGCTGACACCAACAGGCTGCAGCCAGCCTGGCAGTCATTGCGGTTGTAATCCGCCAGGGCAGCACTGCAAGCTGCGCTGCCCTGCCCTGGGGATTACGGGTCCCCATCAGTCAGCCTTTCCATGGCGGTGATTACGGTGATGGCGCCGGGGACTCCCATGCACAGCCCCATCGCGCATTTTACTGCCCGAATTACAGGCAGTGAAATGCATAACGGGTGCTGCTGCACCCGACACTCCTCAACATTGCCGCCGGCTCGATTACGAGCTGGCTTCAATGTTGTGGTGAGTTTTCCACTGGGCCAGAGGGCAGAAACGCTGTTTTCATCCGCTGGCCCAGCAAAAAACTCCTAATAGGGCAGCTATCATACCACCAGCACTGGTGGTATGATGGTGCCCACGGCTTTGGCGGTCTTTGAAAAAGACCGCCAAAGTCCTAATGAGGGCCTTACAGTCTTGTCGCCTAAAGAGGAGACTGGTCACGCTAACTAAATCAGTAACTTTTAAACAGTCTCAGCCGTACGTTGCCTGAAATCTCCTGCATGGGGTGAGGCGGCTGTTCATTTTGTTGAGATTAGATAGACTGCCACTTAGAGAACTAACTTCTAAATGGGATGGATACAATAATAACTGTGATCTTTGTCAATTGGATGTACAGAACTTTAAGCATGTATTATTTGTCTGTCCGGCTTTAGCCACATCTAGGAAAAAATGAATGAAACCCCTTCTACATGTATTTTAATATTCGCTCTGCGGGGGAGGCCTTGGAAGTTGTATACAATCCTACCAACAAATTATTTTAATTATTTTGTTTTAGGATTTTAACATTTTTCCAGTCATTTTAAAAACTTTTTGGAGTCTTCTTGAATGAATCAAGATGACTAAGTGAACTATCAAAGCAGCTTTGAGGATTATTATCAGATTTTTATTCTGTGCATCAATGGAGAGGGGTTTTCTTCTATTGTATGGCAGATCATGATAATATTCTATAGTGTATCCCTGATGTGCTGTGGGTTGGCTGTTTTGGATTTTAATAATCACTTCTTATCTTGGAATGGAAGTTTAGACTGCAAAACTGTCCTTACTGAAGAAAATACTACTTTGCGCTAGGGATTTTAACAAGACTGGTCTCCTTTAGGGTACTGTTTTGCACTGTTTGAGGAGCTTGGTCTTACTTGTAAAGAGCTAATGGGGTTGAGTTGTAATGTTCTGCACATGGAAGCTAATTTCTTTTCTAACCTGCTGTATTTGTATAATTTTAAATCCCTTCTCGTAATAAATTTTGATATCTAATGTCTGACTGTGATTGTATAATTAATGATATTATTTAATTTTATTCAGGAATTTTATTGTTAAGGTCTTATGTTATTTTATGTATCAACTATACATGTGAACCTCTAAGGAGTTCCAATTCATGAAATAAATAAACTATGAAACTATCAAACTATGAAACTATAAAACTATACCAAAACATTTGTTGCCAATTTGTTTTTAGATATTTGTCAGGCCTGTTGCAGAACATACTGTACTTTATTTATTAGCCTCTCATTCCAGTACCCTGATTACAAAAGAAAAACGATGGTTCGAAAATCACCCCGAAATACTTTAATGCTCTACTAACAATTCTCTGTTTATTTTTATGGCATTTTCTTAGAAGCTTTTGCACATGTTTTGAGAATGAAAGAAAAGGTTTGCTACTACCTGTTTTTAGAACTTTACAGGTTACCTATATTATATTATCTATAAGTATGTTACAGATATATTTTGGTAAAACTAAAAGGTTTTGGCTACTGCCAGACTTAAACATAATTTCATTTTCGCGAAAGTACCCAGTATAAATCTACCTAAACAAGAAGGTTCTATTAATCAAGATCCATATTTGATTAAGCATAGGAAAAACAACTTACTAGAGCTTGTGCTGTTGTGAAAAAAATGATAACACCTACTACAGCGGTGATTGGTCTAGTCTAGCATCCTGTGTATAAGAGCCACGGTTGCAAGAACATTCACTGTGCAGAACGTTATTGTTTTTATTCCATTTTTTATTCCAATGTGGATTGTTTTAGACACACTGCGCAAAACTACTGCATCTGTCATTAATAAGTGCAAGCTAAGCTGCATTACCAAAGCAGCAGTCGGTGTATTACCAACACACAAATATAAACAAATACCATGGTTTTACATATCTTCAGTCACAAGCCATTGAATGAGGGAATCCGGAGATTGGATTGTTGAGATACTGTGTAGGGAACGGACAAGAAGACAATATAGCATCACTAGCAACAGCAGCCGTTGATAGATGAAAGACTGCTATTTTATAGACTCGACTCACAAGCACTTGCAAATGACTCCTAGAGCTATGCTGGCAAACAGGAAAAGACTATATATTGAACACATTTGGATTTAAATGTTTCTCTGCAAATGTATTCGAGTTAAACATTTGTGATGTGAATAACATGAACCCAAATCAAGGATAGAAAAGATAAAAGTATTCTCCATCTTGCTTTGAGCCAATCGTGGAGGGCACATCTGCATCTTTCCTTATTTTCAAACAACCTTGGTGAGTCATCGTGGTTTAGGGTCAGTGGAAAGAGGGATTTGAAGCTTAGTTGGGGGCAGCTGGAGGGGATGTAACTTGTTTGTAGGAAAGGGACGCCATGTCTTTACGCATTTGATACCCACCTCTCGAGGAGGAAAGAGATGAATTGGATGAACATTAAAGGGCCGTTAATAAATTTTACAAAATGTATGGCATAACAATAAGATGAGATAGTTAAACGGTTTAGATTTATAAAGGGAGTTCAACTGCCTGGTGAACCTTTAGAAAATATTGTGACTGTGTTAAGATTGCTAGTAGCCACTTGCAAATTCCAACCACCTGGACCATATTTTGGAAGGGGATAATGCCAGGGTAAACAAAATCAAGGTTACAGAATGGTAACCCATGTTTCCAGAAATGTTTAGAGAGTGTCTATGGTTGCTTAAAGTTTTGCCCGCAAAACAATATTGAAGCAATGAACAGGGCCTACAGCTCAAAAAGTGAGGAGTGGGCCATTGGTGATGTATGAGCTAGCGAACAAGGACCTGTTGAGCCTATGAGGAGAGTATAATTGAGGAAACTAAGGAATCTGAATACTCTCCTCCTGTTGTGTTAGATTAAAAAGGCAAGTCTTTTGAGAGACTGGGCAGACCTACAAAATCTCATTATTGTCAACTGTGTAAACAGACACCCACTCCCCAATCCTGAGTAGATGCTGCTGACACTCAAAGGGGAGACAGTTTTCTCCACATCAGACTTGTCATCAGCCTATCATCAAACTGCTTTTCATCCATGTTCTCGAACACTGGCTTCATATATCATGCCAGACTTAAACATACAAGTGTATGCTCCTCAGGCCATATAGGTGCAAGTGTACTGTCGAACTACTCACCTCGCCTGATGCAGTGTTTCAAAGAGCCATGCACCATTTGTTCGAGGGATTCCCAAAATTAAAACTTTTCAGAGGGATATCTTAGTTTTTTAAATAAGCAAGACATTGCATGATGTGGCCATTAATACAGTATTAGGAATTTTAAGGAAAATATTAATTGACTAGAAAAAGAGAGAAATGCAAAACCAAAGTTGACCAGGTAGAATACCACGGTCACAGGTCAGACACGAAAGGAATTTCTCCTAAGGTGACTCCAGTGAGAGCTTTCGAAGAAGCTCTATCACCCCAAACCTATACCAGCTCTGTTACCAGTCAGTATTAGCAGAGTTCCATTCCAATATCTGCTGACAAAACAAAGGTCTGAGTGAGTGGATGAACAAAGATTTTAAAACTGTGTGGTATGAAGGAGAGCTTGTCAAGTAGATAAAATATATTGCACTTGGAACTGTGAAAACCCCATCTAACAGAGTAACAAAGCACATGAACACTGATGCCAGCAATGCAGTCTGGATGCATTCAGATTATAATCTGAGTGGGGGTACAAGTTACTAGAGCAGGTGTATGGAGACATTCGAGGGAAGCATAAAACAACTATTCCACTAGAGACAAAGAAGCTCTGGGAGCAAGCATTATAAATACTAATGCACAGCCAAATTAATAATTAGGGCAGACGACGATCCTTTGGTAGATGCGTTCACCACTTAAGATGCAAAGAGATAGACGTCTATCCCACCGCTACCCAAAGCTTGCCCCCAAGAAATAAACTATTTTAAGAATAGTCCATCTAAAATTTTACACATACATGTTTAAACATACTATTCTCTCTCTATTATCATTTCTGCAGCATCTTCTCCCACCATAACAATACTGTGCGCTTCAAGGGTAGAGTCAAATGCTTTTAGAACCCTTTTTGAGGTAGTCCATTCCCAAAGTTATTGGACACAATACAGATCTCATGAGAAAGAGACATGATATCTTAGTTCAGCTTTTCTTATGTTGGCACATATGTGGAGCTCCTGCACTCCCTTCTTATGTGCTGATCTCCATGACAGCGTGTTGGTGTAAAGATGTACCTCTCGTTCTGGATTAGTGATTTAGTAATCTTTAACTAAAAGCAAAGGCAGGAGAAGGAAGAGCATGCACTCTTCTATCACCAGCAGACACACCAGCTCAACTCACACACTCCATTCTTATAACTGCTTCTCCTTAAGGTACTTGGAGATAGCCGTCCAAAATCACCATAAAAGTCAGGTAAATTGAAAAAAAAAGATGAGAAGAAACATTGAGCGGGTCAAATTCCAGATGTGGTTTGTACGTAATGCATACCCCCTCTATTTTTAAGTTACAGTGAAGGTGTTCAGTAAGTCAAGTAGACGTAACTGAAGTCAGGATGAAGTTTATAGGTTAAGCTACAGGAACCCGCATAGGGAGCAGAAGCAAAGAGAGTGGTGACAGATCTAAAATTTTATTTGTCTAAGTACGGCTTGTCACAGGACATATAGCACTATCCCTTGGAGTGATAGAGCTACTCAGAAGGTCTTCAAGACCTGCTGGGCTTAGATTTCTAAATATCTGTCTGCTCAAAGACAGTGTGACACTCAGCAATAGGCGAAGAAACCAGGTTACTTCAATCAGATTAGGTTATACAGTTTACCTACTCCTTGCTAACAGTACATCAGTGCTTTAAATGAGCCAGCACTCAGTGGTACGGAGTACCAGCACTTCTTTATTTTGAGAGGGAATGTGTCACTATTTTATACTATGGGTAATGCAAGTTTAAAATACTAGCTTATAGGTTCACTATGCTTTCTGTCACAGGCAGGGGCATGATAGCACTAAACATACACTAAAAAACTATTCACTGCTGCACCAACCAAAATTCAATTCTGTGTAACTCTGGTTGCACACATAGGCATCTGCAGTGATCACAATAAGCAACAGAGGTTTCATAAAATAAGAAGTGCATTTCCCACACATTATTTTAACTTGCATTTATTACTCACTGAGGGTGTGCTTTGTTTTGTATGCAGTTACCTGCTTGTGAAAGATCAACCAAACAGTTACAGAATATTTCATTGTTTTAGCCATGCCATTGACTCCACCTCTGCTCTAACTAACCCCATCTCAACTGCACTCAGCATCATAGTACCCGTACTCTGACTGTGTTGAATAGCTATGTAAAATCCATGAAAGCCTGTCATATCAGCACATAGTGTCATGCCTTTCCTTCCTTTCAATATGCGCCCCTAATTGCATTACAAGTAACCAGAAACCTGGGTTCAAATCCAGGCTTCCCTGTGTGACTAAATTGTGTGATCTAAGTTAAATCAGTTTACTTTATGTGCCTAATCTACTCTTAGCGACATTTGAGAGGACTTTCAAGTAACTGGGTTCACGATGGAACCTGTACAAAATTGCACTTGATTTAATAGTCTGTAATGTTCCACCATCCATACCAATAATATTGGCCATGATGTAATGGGCACCAGACTATTGGTACACTTTGTTCACTAATGGGATTGTCAGAAAGGATGGCTATAGATGTTTAAAACTTCATATTTAGAAACATTCACTTCAAATAATGTCAATTTAATGGTGTGATCTTATGTACTAATCCGAAACACTTCATATATTTATTTTATAATTATTATTATTTTTTTTTATATAGTACACGGCTACTCATAAGAGTGTCTTGGCGCTAAGATCCAATCACCAACGATCAGAAGTGGAAAGACATTAGAAGGCCTGGTTAAACAACCAGGTTTTAAAACCCCGTTTGACGGAGCTCTCATCTTTCGTGGCACGTAAATAACTGGGTATTAAGGAAATACTTTCTACATTTGAAAGTATTTATCATGACCCTCCATTTTGTTAGTTGTGCAATTTACATCCCACGTATTCTGAAGATTTAGAAGTTATTTGGCATTTAGGAATGAGCCAGACCACTAGATCGGCCCTGGCTCGGCTGCAGAGACATTTTAAGGCATGGATAGAGTAAGAAATTGCCCAAGGTCAAAAAGGTCCATGGGGCCTCACCCCTGACAATTCTCCACAAGAACGACAAAGGGCCATTGCATCAGCAGAGTTTGCCAGTACGTGTGCTGCTGTATGACCACACTATCTCTCTCTACCCCACCCTACCATGGTGTTCTCCCTAGTCTGGGTTACCCCGTATGAAGTTATCAGGAGTAGCATGAATCAGGCTAAGGTGCAGTGATTTGGCAGTACAGTTCAAATATACTTAATCTTCCATGAACTTGTGGTAAGTGACACACCTGGGCCTCTGCCCACATGCTTAGAGTATTGTGCAATGCAATAGGTCTTATATTTGCTTGAGTTAGAGCTATTGCCGTTGAAAATGCATAACTGGACTTTTCTTGACACATAAATTAGTCAACCCTGACGCATTATTTGGTCCTCTCTACCACATAATTCTAGTGGCCCTTCACATAACTAAAGCACTTCCATTTACTGCAGAGAGTCTTGCCCTGATGACCTTGAACATTTCTTAGATTGGTTTTAGTACTGTTTTCTTTTAATTTATTTTTAATGTGGGTGATGTGTGAGGGACTGTTACTGACATTGTCAGTGCTGCTAAAGCAAGTATACAGCTATACTCACTCTGAACACACCTTATATCTCAGATGGTAAACTTGGTTAGATCTAAACGTGGTGTACCCTATATAAATGCACAGTGCAGTTCAATTGTTTGGAGCATCTTTAGCACAGACTAAGGCAGCTTTGCAAATAAAAACAGTTCATGTCCTTACACAATAACGAACCGGCAAGTCACACTAAAGGTAAAGACAAGATACCAACCTCTGCATTCTCTGGAGGCAGGGCTCTGCACGAAAGCTGGTTTATACTCTGGTTGTGGGGTATCCCCGTTTACGATTACACCACGCAGTTACGGCTCATGTGTGACATTGCAAACAACTATAATGCCTCGCCTATGGCTTCTTGCAGCAGGAGTACTGTCACCCGTTTTGTCTTGACTTCAGTGGGACTGTCGTGGTGGTTTGTTCCTCAATGTTGCAAGGAAACAGGCTTCCCTCGTCCATATCCCAAACTGCTCAACCCAAGCGTGAGGTTCCTGGCCTCAGTCATTACATCTGGCCAAAATCCAAACGCCTCTAAACTAGGAATGCCACTTCCGACTGGCGAACTTCAATACAAGGCAAGCAGAGAGGGGCAATTGAAACCAAGCTTCATGCCGATTGGCAGGCTGGGGCGCCACAGCGTGTAGATGCAAGTGCCAGTGAATTCTCCTATTGGTTAGAATAAATGTCTTGCCCTGGAAATGACGGCCTACCCATTCCTGCATAATGCGCCCCTTCTGCTGCACCAAAGGCCGCTGGATCCGCTGCTCTGTAAGTGGTGGTGCAGCCGCTAGTGGGCCATTGCCCCAGCACTAGGCAGCCAAGCAGCCGCTTTTGACAAAGTGGTAGGTCCAAAGTGATTCTGGCATAGAGTTAATATTTAGTATCCCAGCGAAAATGTGCATCTGCCAGCTCTTCGGCTATCTTCAGAGTTCTGCACTATTGGGCAGCTCGTATGCTTGCACTGTAATGGCTGCAGTGGAGGGACACATTAGTTATGCCTCTTGAAGGATCCGGCTGAAACAGCATCAGTTCTGCTAGAAATACACCCATCACTGTCCTAATGGGTACTCTCAACCAGGCTATCTAAAGCGCAGAACAGATAAGGTTTGGCTTGTTTACCATGAGGCCTGTTCTTACTGCTTGCAGCAATAGTCTCAAGATAATTACATGTTTTAAATGTGACGACGACATGGAAACCTCGAGTATTAAAGAAAATGAGTGAAATAAATTGTACGAAATGCACACGTGGTAAAGAGAATGAAAGTAGGGTGGGAAACAGTAGCGATGAAAACAGAAGGAAATAACGCAAGAACAAAAGAGTCAAGCAGTATTTTGGGAAGGGTGAGAGGGACGGCACACAAGCTTCCAAGAATACCTCCGATTGAGTTTGCACTATATGAAACTTCATAGTGCCATGGCCCCCTTGGAGCGTGAAGGGGACAAATGAAATAAAAAAGTAGTGCGCACACACGAAAATATATGGACGATTGTGGAATAATCCATGAAACAGGGTCAGTCTGCAAGGGGTAACAAAACAGCCTCAAGGCGGGACAAACAAAGCATTTACCAACAAAATCAAGGGATTTTTTAAAGGTAGGGCCAGGAAAGAAAGAAAGTGATGGGCCTGTAATGGTCGTGGTTAAAGCCCACAGAATGGATTACAACATGTCGAAAAGAGCAGTGCTTGCGCAATGCTATGCTCAAACTAAAAAGCACATCATACACGTTGCCTGGCATGCACTCGGTGTGCAAAAAGCCACATGTGCAATGGGGCAGCAGTAGCCAAAGAAGTAGAGAAGATTCTGTTGTGTGATCATTCTTGAGACACACTGACTAATAAGAGACTTTTTTTTTTGCATACTTTTTATTTATTTTTTTATTATTAAAAATCAACCGCTATTACTGGATTCTTTCAAAGAGTTTAATTACAATGAGTATCATGCTTATAATATGAACATCACAAGTTGAGTACTGAGGGAAATAACAAGCTACAGGCAATTAAGCTAACACAACTACTGAGGAGTAATGATCAGTCCGGAATTAATAATAACGAAAAGTAAAAAACATGTATTTTCACAGTGTTTTATCCTACAGACTTGTTAGACAGCACTATCGAGTGGTGCTACAATTAGCAAATTTTGTCAGTCTCAGAAGGCTGAATCCGCACAGTGCGGTTCAAAATGGTGGTCTGATTATCGCTAAAAGATTCCTACAGATGCAGGGATAAGAAGTGACTTATCTGGCAATTGTGTTCTGTGCTGTTTTTGGCAACAAAAAAAATGATTATTTGGTTTGATTACAATATCAGAAAAACGCAGGTCCTAAAAAGTGGGTTCATGGTAATCAGTCAATGTAAAACTCTCCACTAAAATAGTTAAAGGGTCATATTCTCATTCATCAGTGATGTGACAAATAAAGGAATAGGAACACAAACCTTGACCCACAGGACAACCCCACACCCAGTCCCTCCCCTTTTCTCAGTGATGTTTAAACAGAAAACACAAGAAGGTTAATGTGTGGCACACAGATAACACTATTTTGCAGGTGTGTGTATTTTACTGTTTGATACCTTTCTAGAGGCCTATGGGCACTTTAAATGAAAATTAGGGTTGTCACCTTCCACAAGAAAACTACCTGCCAATTGCTGTTGTTTTAAGAGTCTGAAAGGCCCGGATATGATTCTAAATAGGACTTTAAACCAAATCCTATATATTTTTATAATGTCACTTTTCTGCCTTTGATTCCTTCAATTATTAATCCGGGATCGCCAACACATCCCTAAAACACATTAAAAAGTGCTTTCTTTTTATATTTGGTGCTTGACACGTGCACAGATAAAAGGTAAAAATACCGTCTTTCAGTGATTTCGCTTATTTGTACCGACTGTGACAGCAAAATAGAGTTAGCGCTGGTAGAAAACCCTAAATGGAATGTGTCACTGGGAAGTAAATAATCTGCTTTGCCAACTAGTTTTACCGCTATCTTTGGCAATAACGCTACCTGGTGTAAAATGTTCTCCTTAAAATTCTAATTCTATTGGTGCAACGTGATAGATGCATGAAAGTCATACAATTAAAGCGATACGACGTTTACTTTAAGCGCAAATATCTGCATTGATGATAAGTGGCAATTGACGATATAGTTAAGTTTATATGCATTTACAGACTTTTGATGTTCTTTTTCAGCTACAGCTCTTGGTCTGTGCTGCTGCTGTCTCGGTATGTGGAAGGCCTGGGCAGAGTTTGTGGAGTTTGGAGACGTGAGCAAAAAACTCCGCCACACTAAGCAGAGTTCTGCAAAGCAGCTGAGTGTTAGGCCACGTCATTCTTGCTGATTTTTAGTACTCGGTGTTTGTCCTGCGCAAACTGCACCACGTGTAGTGCAAGAGGGCGCTGCTTCTTTTCTGCTGTTATAGTAGATTTTCTATTCGAGCGGCAGATTCCTCAATGCGTATGGAAGGTTTCTCAACACGAGCGGCAGCGACCATCTGCGACTGCCCGTGTTGAGAAATCTCACCAGGAGGTGGTCTGGAGTAGGATTTTCCTTGCTCGCGCTCACAAATTTAACGCTGGCGAACGAGGAAAAAACTCTACTGCACTGCGTGGAGTTTTTTGCGACTCCGCGCTCTAAGCGGAACTCGGAGTAGGAATAACTTCACAAACTCCGCGAGGGGATCAGAGCAGAGTTCACCACCCTCCCCTAGAAAGTGGTTAGTTTATCAAGCTCCGACAGGCTACACTCGGCCTTTGCACTCAAAAAAGATAAATGTGAGGCAGTGAAAAGCACCTGGAGGAAAATCCACGTTTGTAAATGAGTGGTGAGATAGGCTAAGTGGCATGGCCACTGGGAAGTAAGCATTAGAGACTCGAAACCCTCCAAAGACGACACGCTTCATGAGAAAATTATGTTTTGACCCACATTCCAGGTCCTGCAAGCCCTGTCAAAGCCAATTCATCTGGCGTTGGCTTCCAGCCTTTTGGCTTTGTCAACGCTTGGTCTGTTGTGGTTTTCATAAAATGTTATTGTTATGGGAGTTGCAAGGCCCACTCCAATATTTTATTTAAAAAAGTCAAAAAGCAAAAATATTTGTTGGTCTCAAAAAAACAGACATTGCCAATGTAAACCCTAGTAGTAAAGGGAACTACAATGTGTCCAGATGTGCTCCGTGTGAAAAAGACGAATGCTGTCCCTCACAGTTAAGTCAGCCAATGGCTGAAGTGGGTTGACCTGTTGCCCCATTATGTATTTTGTAGTTGGCAGAAGAAAAATATGAATAACACGTGGATGAAAACGGCTAGCTGAAAGACCATGTGGGTAAGTATACTATACTCAGCATCTTAGTAAAATCAAAGGGTCTTCAAGAATGCCAGACTTAATGAATGCTGAGGAATAAGTACCCCACATGTCTAAACAGGACACGACCAATGTCTGTCAGCTGCATCTAAAAAATAATAAAATGACAAACTGCAAACCTTCAAAACATTGTCAATATTTACATACGAATCACCCCAAAGAAGCCAAACAATGGAAAAAAGCATCAAACAAGCCACCCAAGGATAACTCCTGAAAATTGAATGCTGGACTGATATTTAGCACTGCACACCTTTGCAAGTAAAATTGGAAATTTTCCAGTAAGGTTTTCAGTTTCTTAATTTTTATTTATTTTTCTGTATGCAACTGGGCCACTCTGGGGACTCTTCAGAGCATCTTAAGGGAAAGGAAACATGGAGCAACTGTAGCATAATCAGCAGACATGGGAAATACGAGGGACAGGTTTCTTGAGTCAAAAATGATCAGTTGAGGCATTAAAACAAAAAGCTCATCAGAAGAGAAGTGCCTTTGTGGACTTCTTGAGCTTTAGATAAATGTTCTGTGCGCAAATGTAGTGAGTTCAAACAAGACGAGCTTCAGGCATGGATTATTTGCCACCTGGGTGGTCAGTCAGATGCCAGTAATTAATTATGGCACAACTGGGCTTGGCTAAGAACAGCACTGTAAACAAGGCATAGAGTCTTGAACTTAACTCTTTTGTTAGTAGGGATCCAAAGTAGGTACCACAGTGCTGGAGTCACATGGGAAAGGATAAGGTAGGGAGTGTTGGTAGGTGGCTGTGGACTTGAAAGTATGGCGTGCCAATAGTCTATTCCAAAAATAATAATGGCCAGCACCAGAGTGAGCCTTTAAGGCTGATGCTACACAGAGGGGATAACTGACATGTAGACTATAACAGGTAGTTTTTGCTGTATTTTTGGAATAATTGTCAGGATAGCCGTTAGAACACCACCAGTGATAAGGACATTTCTAGAAGGTGTCCGCACCCCATATCTTGAGCCCAGTAGAATGGCAGACAGGGAAGGATGGCCAGTCTTAACAGCACTACTATAATTTTAGAGGCTTTAAGATGGAGACAGGTGTGATGCATCCAGCTTTGAACAATTACAAGCCATTCCATAACCTGCAGATTATGAATTTGTCTGCTGAAGGCAGACAAAATTTGGGTGGTGTTAGCATACACGTCATAACACATAGGAAAATTGTTAAAGATATTTCCGAGCACTGCTATGTACAGTCTGAAGAGGGTAGCAGAAGGAATATTCTTGAAGGATCACATATGGGATTTAATTACAGATGGACATGCAGAGGGAGAAAAATGACCTGATGAAAATTACTCAACAAAACGGAGGCGGACCACTGGAATGAAGTCCTGCGGACATCACTGATGGTTGCAAGATAATTCAGCAGACGTTTTAAACAACCGTGTCAAACACTTAAGAAATCAAGGAGGAACAAAAAGCATGCCTGTTCCAGAACCAGAACTGTCAGAAGATTTTCACAAATGTCAATGTATATGATGGAAGTCTAGTTAGTTCAGCAAGATTGCAACGGAGGTTGAAACCCACAGCAAAGTTCTTACAGATGCACTGTGAGCTTACTATTTAAAGCCAACTCAAGTATTTTATGTAGACAGAAAAGTTTGAATGTCAATTAGTAGTTGAAACATGTGAGGACCCGCTATAGGCAACGTAAGTAGTAGACATTTGAGCGTGTTTAATTGCATAAAAGACTTACTGAGGAAATAGATAACTGAATTTTGTAATGACAGTTGGGAGGTATGGTGGACAGTTTGATGAGCTTGACATTTTCACACTTTATGGAGTGGGTCCGTTGGTTTAGGGATTTAATAATCCAACCTATATAGCCATCGCCACAGAGTCAAATTCATAATTTAAAATGATTAATTTCAGGGAAAGGTAAAATCTGTGATGTGATGGACACAAATGTGTTAATTGTGAGTGTGTGTTGTGTTGCAGAGATGTGCAGTAAGGTTGTCACATAGTCACTGAGATGGTGCCAAATGTAAGCTTGGGAATGGAAAGGTTGTCTTTTCCTGGTAGGAGTTCAAGATTTCTTTGGTAAGGGTGTTAGATCCGATATTTGGAGTTAGGAATTAGGCGTTTAAAGCACAAAAGTGCTTTTATTGCTCTGGCAGCAAATAAATTATGCCAAGCAATCAGAGGGGAGGTTCAATTTCCTCCATAATCTTTCCAGAGCTGTACATTTTAACGGTTGTAGTTCCTCACTATACCATTTGTTAATTGAGAGTCCTTGTTGATTTGTACAAGGGGATTTTTTTTGTCAAAGGCGGATATCTCATTCCTTTTCATAAAGGTTAAGATTTCCATATGTGTGTGACGAATGGTGGGAGCAAAGTCTGGTGAAGATTACACAAGGAAATCAGCTGTTAATTTATTGAGACTGCTGGATCACTAGAAAATATGTCTGCAGGCAAGCAAGTAACATCTTGGAGTCAAGTTCATTTGGGATGGAGAAGTTAATAAGGGCACTGTTCCCACCAAAAGAAGCAAATTGAGTCTAAAAGTGCTTTGCATGGGATCTAAAGGACGATGAGGTAGAGTCTGAACAACAGAACTGGTGGAAGAGGAGACACATTGTAAGAAACCAAGTATATCTAGGTCTTCAATCGCTCTTGCTTAAGTTTGCAAATTGCATGTTTAGAGAACAAGTGAAAGGAAAAGGAAACGTACACAGGTGCTCAGGGAGTACCACACAGAACAGTGGAATGCATGATCCACAAAGCAGCACAAAGAAAACAAAAGACACTTATAAGGGCCAATCAGTATGGCACTACATTGAACACTAGCAACAGCTCCACAATGGTTTTCATGAAAGAACACCTACCAAACATTTAACGAGATAAAGCAAAGATGAAAACGTGGCCAGATACTTACCTGGCAAAAATCCATGGAAACAAACTGTGAGTCAGTCAATGGTGCTCTAAATTCAAAGGTAATATAGTAAATGATAATCCCAAACTAGTCCCTTATTACACCACTGCATTAATACTGCACCCGGAAATCCTAATTCTGTGTGTTGTAGTAATTTCTAGGTGCAGTAGGGCTGCAACATTGAAATTTCCCAGATGGAGTGGGGAATTATTGTGGAATCAGTGTTTCTGCACTGATTACTACATGTAATTGTTGCATTCTCGGTCATTTTCTGCAAACATATTCAGCCAGGGTTTTTCCTGGTGTAACAAGACCTTGGAAAGCCCTTGGTAAACTGACACTCCATAACTTGCATTACTGAATCAGGCAAATCTGCCAATTCCACCCAAATGACTAATTAAGAAATAGTCTGAGTGCAGGCCCTAGTCTTTGAAAGCAAGATGCAAGAACAAGGTAAATGTCAGTCTCAAGAAAGGGAATATATAGGAACCACCCCTTTAGGCATGGATCTTGGGAAGGGAGGGCTCAGCAAAGTAGACTTGGGAGCCGCCTTTCCTCAGGCTAGACACATAATGGCTGCTCACCAAAAAGAAGGGGGAAACTTTTGGTGGCGTTAAATTGTGGCTAGAAGTCCTACACCCATACAGCAAGCGGGGCCCATCTCAGGAGTCTCTTCTGGTCCCCCTCACTGAGTGGTCAGTGTCAGTGAGCATAATAATGTGAGCATGCATTGATTGGTCCATTGTGTCATGGAGACCAGGCTCTTAAGGCCATGTAGAGACCGAGCTATGCAGGCATGGTCAGGAAGAAACTGCACTCTGTGGACAGTGCGGCCATGGAGAGACCAGGCTCTATTGGCTGCATGGCTGTGGAGAAGTCACACTGTCGGAGGACATGGAAAGGCCAGGCTTCACAGTGGGTTTGTTCATGGGGAGAGGTTGTCTGCCTTAAGTGGGAAACACAGGCAATTCTTTGCACTCCAGTGTAAAAAAAATATATATATATATATTGGCTTCCAGAATGAAAACATTTTTTTCACAATTATTCTATAAAACTGTCAATGCTTATATTTTTCTAATCAAATTTAAACTTTACAGTTAAGTAATGTAACCCTTTTAAAAAGGCATCAAATACTTCAGCCAGGCCTTGTTAAAGTGTAAAACTATCCAAGTACAAACCTGTAAAAGTATGATTCTTTATCAGAAACGGAGAGGGGTGGGGGGGCTGAGGATTAGTTGGAGTTCCTTCCCCTTTGATGCCTACACCAAGCCAGGATATGAATGAAAAAGATATTAGTGATGGCGCATTGTAGAGTGGCTTTGTGCACCTATTTTTTTCACTTAAAACAAAGCAATGTTGTCAGGTTGAAGCTGTTCGTGGCCAGTAACCGGCGCCCGTTCTGTGATTAATTAAGGTCCCCCGGTTTGAAGACCTCTGGGGTAGAGGGAGTTTCGCCACTGCACTCTCCAAAATAAATGCAGTTGATACAGATTCAGGACAAAGACTGTGCCAGTACAAAGACAACTGTGTAACATATGGCCTTTGTGAACAAACTGTAATAACTTTGTATACCAGGTTAACAGGTTTAGAGATTAAATGTAGAGAGCAATCGGTGAAGTCAACCAGAACAGAGGTAGCAGAACGTGGAGCACCTACCGGTGTGCCAATGCCATAAGTAATGCAGATGTCAGGTCTTGTACACTTGGTATTAGCAGATAATGCTCTTGGAAAGTACTTAATGAGTGCATAGAGGAGAAAAAGAACGAGCAGAATGAGGGAGTGAGTGAGAGGGTGTGACACGGGCAGGGCCAGGTTTGGAATGGGCAAGCTGGGCCCAGGCTGCCTACAGTTAAGAGGCAGGGGCGGCTCCTCCGCAAAGGCAGAGGAGCATCGCCCCACTGGATTTCCAAAAAGGGAAAAATAAAATGATAATAATGTACACTACGTTATTATATTTTTATTTTTCCTTGTAGTGTGGGGCGGGGCTGGAGGGAGGGGCCGAAGGAGGGCTATGTGCACAGAAGGTGCGCATGTCTGCTTGGCCGGCCGTATGGCGCTGGCCAAAAAGACATGCACACTTTGTGTGTTCTCTGCCCGGCCGTATAACACAGCCGACGGGAGAACATACCCAGGCTCCATTGCCAGTCTGAGCGGTGAAGCAAGACGCTCAGATCAATCACGACGCTGCTGTCAGCAGTGTCATGATTGGCTGGAAGAGGACGGAGGAGAGACAAATGTGTCTCCCCTCGAAGGTAAGTGTTTTTTAAAAAATGGATTTATTTTTAAACATCCTCGCCTTCCCCCAAACACCCTTTGTGCTCTTTCCCGTCCTGCCACCCCTCTTCAGCAGAAGCCGCCACTGGTTAGAGGGGTGCACACAGAGCTCGCCTCCAAAGCTGCATAGAATGATGCTTTCATTCCAGGCCGCTGTTCAGCTCATTACCTTTTAAGTGCAAACTGTATACTTTCGTGACCCTCCCTCCGATTACTTCTCTCCCACTTTCCCCTTCCTTCTCCCTTCCCCGTCTCATGGACTCTCACGTCCAGTTTAGCAACTAAATAGGTGATTAAAGTGAGGGTTGCGGGACAAATGGATGTAATTAACTGTTCACTGGTCTGAGGTATTCAGCTATGGCCATGGTGCGAGATCCCAGAGACCAAAATGGCCACCACCGGTTCCCCAATGGGAGTGAGTAGGTGGTTAAAGGGTGGGGTAGAAGGACCAGGTGGTGGTGGTGGTGGGGGGGGGGGCAAGTTTAGTTTTGCCCTGGCCCCTGCTTGGTGAAAGGCTAGTCCTGGACACTGAGGGAGAGAAATCAACTCCTCAGAGAGACAGGAGAGTGTGTGACAGAGTGAAACAAATCCAGTTAACATCACACTCCAGCAGACTTTGTTGTGATGTTCCTGGCTATACACCAGGCTAAAAATGGGGAATGCTGAAATAAAGGAAGGAGACATACCCAATGCTTAGAGTTTTCAATGACCATAACCAATCAAACTACTCCAGACAGTGAACACAACCCATCTGATAGACTGAGCAACAAGCAATCGAGCGCTTCAAAGGACAGGAACCATGTACACGGCCCTCGAGTTCCCGGGTGCACACTCAGACACAAACTCAACCACATAACGTTCTCAAGGCAGTTGGTAAACATTCCAGGCCAGCCAGCATACTACAACACCATTTCTACCAGACAAGCAGGTTACATACAACATCTTGCTAAAACCCCAATACGCTCACAACAAACAAATGACAACACAAATGCAGCAATACCTCAACAAACCACTTTGAATGAAACCTGAAGAGTCAAGTGGAAAAGGCAGCCATGCGTGAACACGTTTACAGAAGATGAGCAATATAAATATGAGTTACATAACAAATACCATTAAAGTGAGTCAAGTAATGAATATAAAATATTGGCATAAACAACAGTAATCTGAGTAACAACGATCCTTCTCCAGGTATACATCCACAACACAATCTGAAACACACATCATGTCCCTGATGCAGGCCACTGATTTCAAGCACTGAATGCTCACCTCTCTCGAAAACACCTTCCCCACTAAGTAAAAGTAAACACTAACCCCATCCTGGTCAAATCGGTACTTCTACTGAGCATCTGCACGTGCCCTCATCACTAGAGCTGCGCGTATGTGCCAATTTGGACTACGGTTTTCACCCGGAAGGTCGCTGCGAAAGACCTTGGCTGCAGGCTGAGTATCCAACTAGATTAATGAAAGTGAGCTAAATCGCTCTCCAAATCAAGAAACAGCTAATTTTCTGTAGGTCTTCAAACTGGGTGTGGGCCAACCTGAAGGGATCTTAATTGGTGGGCATCAGCCACTGGTCAAGTGAATCATCATGCTAATAAAAAACAGAGTTGCTATAAACCACTCTGTAATGGGTCATTACCTACATTTTTCATTAGTCACAGCCTTGCTGGGAGGAGGTATCAAAGGAGGAGGGCCTCCAAATAATCCTTAAACAACTTCACTTCTTTTTTTTTAGATAAAGAAACACACTGTGTATAGTTTTACACTCTAGTAACACCAGGCTGCCTATAGCAACTTGGCAACCATGTATTGTTTTGAATTTTTGAAAGGGATAATGTAACACTGCAATTTTCAAATATGGTTAGCCATTTTTAAACATTGACAGTTTTCTAGAATAATTGTAAAAAACATATTTGCACATGGGGCGGGAGGAAATGTATATATATATATTTTTTTTACATCAAGTGGGTGCGTCATTGAAAAGTTTGAAGACCACTGTTCTAGGGTAACATAACTGATCGAAGAAATATGCAAGATGTGTGGCGTAACTGTGTAGGGAACTCCTAGTGAGGGAAATGCATTGGTGCATACCAATGTTTGAACTCTAAAAGCTTATGCTTTATTCTCAGCATCTAAACGCTGATGGGTGGAGATTGCTGGTGTGCTGGACACTACGAGTATAAGTAATGTTGTACCCGTCCATAAACCTAGAATGAAGCCAGTCACATGCGGCAGGCCAACGGGTGTACTTGCCTGGTTCATGCTTTACAGACCACAAAAAAAACTAAATTCAAGACTTAATTGTCAATGTATAAATAAACAATGACAGAGGTGCGCAAGGCTGCTGTCTTTCTGGCGCAACTGAGCTTCTACGATCATAAACGGAAGACTTACAAAGACAGCCATTGCTCAAAAAAGCTTCAGTCTGCACTCCTTTTCAATGTTATCAATGAAAACCTATCAAGCACTTAGACCCACCCTATTAGGAATCCCTGTGGATTGATGTTCTTATTGTGGATCCTTACCTCTAAAGTGGTCACCCATGGTTGAAAAAGTAAAGATCTCATATTTGTCCAGATCAGCATCACCAGCAATCTCCAACATTAGGCGTTTCTAAAATGTTTGTTTGTTGATGTCTGCTTGGATTTTGAGAGCTACTTTGACATTATTCACTTTATGGTCCACTTCACTTAGGAATTGAGAGGTCCTTTACTGGGAAGTGTGACTTCCAGTGTGACCCAGCACAGAAAAAAACAGAGCATCAGGCATCTGCCATCAGCTCAAATGCAATGCAAAAAATAAAGCAAGATTTGAAAGCATGATTTCCAGCTGCTTCCATAAGGCATGGAACTTCTCATTGGAGCCTTCGATACAAAGTTACAACAAAGAAAGTTTATGGCACCAAATGCTGTCCGTTCTTAGGTTGTTTGTATTCCATTTCAGAAAGGAACTACTGTGGCAGCTCAGGCTAGATTATTCTTATTGGGGCTGGGTCAAGGCTGATTTGTATATGGCTGGATCTAATCGGGGGTGGGGCATGACGAACAGAAATAATGGTCTGGGATGCATCCCTGAGTAATTACAACTGACTGAGATTAATTCAATCATTCATCCATCATTTCATTTTTTTATTATTCATAGTGTTGGCCTCAAGCCTAGGCACCAAACCACACTCATTTTTAGGTGGATGTGAACATGCAATCAGGAAGAATGCTATCACTCAAAAGGCAATGGAGTCAATGACCTAAGTGATCTGACTCATTACCCCCTTGCTATCCTGGATAGAAGCGCTGTGGCAAATCTGCATAAAATATGGCAGAAGCTTGGAAGGATTAGATTTCCTTTAATTTGTCAAGTTTTGTGTCAACCCATCCAGGGTGGAGGGGGTAAAATTAAACAGGTGGCAATAAAATGTTCATTTTCTTATACTTCTTGCAAGGTTTGGGGAGTCTGCATCAAATGTGGCAGCCAGGTAGTAAGTAACACCCAGTGCTGGTTATTCCAGGCTTTGTGTTGATCATATGGAGTGAAGCGGTTGAGAGGGGGGAGGAAAGGGGGGTGGGTCAATAAGGTTTTTATTTACTAAATAGCTTGTCACCATTTGATGGATCTGTTCCAAATCTAACAGAGACTTAGCATGTGCAACCTACTCTTGGTTTTCTCAATTTCATGCAGGCCCAAAAAGAAGGGACCGAATTAAAACAGGGCAGAAATTAGTGAACGAAGTATTCACTTGCTACTAAATCTGACACCATTTGATGAATCTGCTTAAAACTGAGTATGCATTTAACAGTTTTACCTTGGGTTGGCTAGGTCAAGTTATGGGCAGATGCTCAATAGGTGGCCAAAGATAAAAGGAAAACCCAGTAAAAAGCCATTAAGGCCCTTCAACCAACTCCCTGCTGGGCACCGTCAAGGAGGTTTGGGTGCAGGACCTGGCCAAGGCTATGCACACCACAGCAAGGATACATGACTGATTAGTATCGTAAATTATTTTTAAAAATTAGATTCACTGAAAATTCGACACTTTCAGTTATGGTTCAGAAAACACAAAGCCAAAAAGCCATGAAACTGTCCAGTTACGGCGTCCAACACACAATGTCACACCACCCCATTTTCAGTACAACAGTTAGCCAATGGAATGTACAAAAAAAAAGTTTCCACATCTCACGAAAAACTGGTGTGCATTGTGTGTGGCTACTCATAACCCAATTATTTCAGGGCTTTTTCGGTTTTGTCACAGCTGAATCATAGCAAACTTTTGTAGTGTGGTTAGTTTTACGTATCCTTTGCGCATTAGCTTCAGGCTTTAGGCCTTTGTGCACTTTGCCCTGGATGTATTTTATTCATTTGCTTGCTGCTTAGATCCTCTGTGCACTTTGCTCTAAATGCTTTTTATTAGGCTTCGTACTGTTATTTTTCAATTAGCCAGTTCTACGGTCTTGTTTTTTATTCATATCACACTGTTTAGCCTACTTCAGCACTGGAGTTCTCCATAACACATTCCTGTTCACTCTGTGCTTCAGTCAAGGATACAGTCTGGTACATTGCCGATAGACGTGGTAGGAGTTTAGTCTTTGGCATTCCTGCGTAGGGACATTTTGTGATCACGCTGACATGTTAGTTATAAAATCACTTCCTTGTCCCAATACACGCAAGAGGGAGATTCCGACCTGGGAACCACAACTAGACGCTGACTGCCTCGTTGCAGATGCTGAACCAAGATCACAGGCCTTTGCTCAGGTATGAGGGCTGATGTCTCCCCAGTGATTCTGAAAGGCAAGTTAGAAGCTTAACATGCTGTGCTCGAAATATATCAAGCAGAGGGAGAGCAGAAACTATTAGACACGATGATAGCTTTGTTCTTATGTTTTACTCTCCTGGTGACTAATTCAATCCTACTGTGTTGTATGGTTCTGGTTATTGCGGCTCACGCCTTATTATCTAAAATACAGTCATTTTATTAAAACATTATATAAAACCTATACTGTCTTTGTCATTTATATATGAGATCATACTGTAAATGAGAGAGTTGGTTTGGATCTGAATGACCACGACTTCCCTGAGAAGTTCCAAAGATGTCATGCGCTCGGCTGCCCAATCATCTCTTCCCCGTGGGAGAGATGAGGCACTGCTAGTTATCCGGAGCAAGAATCGGATTTAGGGTGACAGAGTTCTTTACACGTGGGTCAGACTCAGTCCCCCACACCGTTATCGATCCTGCTGCCTAGAAATCCAGTAGTCTCATTTAGGATAATGAGAGCCCACGCGACACTTTTACCGGTGGATTTTTTCAGTGAATATGTAATTCTTGTTTGGGTGCTTTAGTAGCAAGAAATGCAGGGGCATAAAACCCATATTTCACAGGAAGCCATGAAATATGGAAATATGTCAAGATTCCCTGTGAAATATGGATTTCACAGTGATAGTCCACAAACCCATCTGAAGGGTATTACTGTCAGGTCCACTTGGATTTCGCAGCACTAGAGGACTGTAGAAAATTGGGCTACTGGTTGAGGGAGGTGAAACCATAACCACCAGAAACCACAATCTCTGTTAGAGTGAAGTCACAAGAAACCCCAAATTAACCTGTGCTAAATCCTATGGTAGCTTGGCACAAAACCTGTGAGGCCTAACTTAGATGCAGTGGGTACAGTATTTAAGCAGCTCTTCAAAAAGTATTAAAGTGAAATTACAAAGCAAAAAAAACACCCACATCAATTTAGAAAAACAGAGTAAAATGTAATACATTATTTGAGATCGAAACAACAAAAATCCAATTAGTAGGGCCAGAGATATGCAATTTCAAAGTTTTAAGTAAAAATAGTGCCTAAATCCACAAAGTGGCAACCGTGTGTATCTAGTCACACTGAACCAGGGCAAAGTCACAAATTCTGGATGACCTCAGTGGATTGTGGTAGGATAAAGAGGCCGTGTTAGGCCCACTGAACAAAGTACCTTAAATCCTGAGTTGCAAAGCATTGTGAGATCCTGTGTTGACGATGCATGGCGCGGCAGCAGTTCCGGGGAGCTACCGGGCTGAGATGCAGATTCCTGCTTCATCACCGAGGATGCCATTGACTCTGGGGATGCAATGCGAAGGCCTGCATCTGGAATGCATCATGCAGCAGCGCTTTTGAGGAGATTGCAGGCTATGATGCGAGATCTGGTGTCGAAGAAGAGTAGGGCTGCTGCAGTTCCAATGTGCCTGTGAGGAAAAGCATCATGCTGCACCAGTTCTGCTCACAAGACCACAGTTGGGCTGGCAGAGCACATTCTGGCTCACTTCCAAGGAGATAGTAACAGGGTGGCACCTCTTGGAAGGTGTTACTCACTTCAGAAAAAGTCCAGCTCCAGGTGCTGGGTTCAAGGTGGTTGGAGCCTTTTCTGTCCCTGAGGCTCTGATTAGGAGGCCAGCCAAATAGCCTTTGGAGTCACTCTGGTGGTCCAGCTTCAAGATGCAGGTCCTGTCTTATTCACTCAGGCAACAGGGCAAAATAGTAGCAGTCCTACTTGCAGAGCAGCACAGAAAATCTTCTGAGTCTTCCACAGGTCTAGAGGTGTACTGAGAGACCACAATTCATATTGGGTGCCCACTTTGAAGTAGGAGAAGGTTCTGGAGGTTACCACCCTCAGAGGTGTTTGGCATCGTCTGCCTCCCTGTCCTTGTCCCAGCTTGTCTTCGGTCACAAAAGACTAGTGTCAAAATCCTTTTAGAGTGTGCAGGGTAGAACCTAGTGTGCTTGTGTGGAAGGTGACAGTTCCACCCCCTTATCAAGTCAGGGATGGCTTATCTTGTCAACACCTATTGCCCCTTTGTCTCACTGTCAGGGAGTAATCCACAAACACCGACAGCCAGGTATACATAGTCATGTGACCTAGGATACAGGCACCAAAAGGCTGGGACAAGAAAATGGCAACTTTCTAAAAGTGGCATTTTAAGAACAGTGACTTAAATTCTAACTCTACTATTAAAGAGGGTTTTAAAATATGATTCTATAGACACCAAACTCAACATTCCTACATGCACCCAATTGAAAGTTATCACTTATTAAATGTAATAAGTTAATCCAATGTTTTCCTATGGAAGAGTCAGGCCTTGCAGTAATGAAAAGCAAATTTAAGGATTTTTTCACTCTCAGGACATGTAAAACTTAAAAGTACATGTCCAACTTTCTAAATGCATTGCACTGTGCCCTGTGGGCTATTTAAAGCTTACCCTACAGGTGACTTATATGTATTACAAAGGATGGTCTAGACATGACAAAAGGTTTATTTTGCCAGGTCAAATGGCAGTTTAAAACTGCACACCCAACAGCAATGGCAGGCCTAGTGACATGTTTAAAAGGCTACTAAAGTGGGTGACACAATAAGTGCTGCAGGCAGTAGTTTTTAGTTTACAGACCCTGGGTCGAAAGTACTGTAGCACCACGCTACTTTGGACCTACAAGTAAATTAAGTGTGCTAGCTGGGTGCAAGCCAGGTTCGTCATGTTTAAAGGAGAAAGCACAAGGAATTTAGCACTGTTAGCAGGGGTAAAGAGTGCAGAGCTCCAAGGCCAAATAAAACAAGAACAGCAAAAATGGAGGAGTAAGGCAGACATTTTCGGGAAAGGCCATCCTAAGGCTGACAGGCCTACTAAGGGCCAAATTATGCCACAGGATTATCTAAATTATGCTCTAAACAATTCATCCATTTGAGGTGGAACCAACACTTTTTGGACCTCTCTAAATTATGTGTTAAATCAATATTTATGTGGTAAACGCTTCAGTCACAGAATCACAAATCCGTTGGTCCTCAACCCTGTGCATTGTTTGCTTTATCACTAATCTAAGTTAATAAAACCTAAACATTCTAATTATAATCAGTTCCCAATTTTAGCTGCACTGTGATAAAAATACCCCACACAACCCTAAAATAAACAAGCAATATGAAAAATACATAATGAGTAACTTATGTTAGTATAGTCATATAGCACCATTTCGTGCTTAGGGCAGCATTTACAAACTATATCACCTTCAGCTGCTTAGTTTATGACAAGAACAGAACCCCCAAAAGCAATAGTGGACTATATCACACAGAGGGCCTAACAATGATTATCACAGAGCACGCCTTCAACTCAGTGTTTGTAAGAGGAACTAACCATCACAAAATAATTGCCTACTACGGTAATTTGTGAGATTCCACGTAGCAAAATACTTCTTCACATGCTTTAACACACAGTAAAAACAATACACCTATAAAAATGCATTTTGGCTTTAACATGAGCTTTCACAAAAGATTTGTCCATCTTGACTATGCTACTTTTACCCACCACACACAGGCCCCCTTTCCCCAGGTACAGCATGTGCAGCCGCAGTGCAAGTTTCACTTCAATATAAAAGCCACATCAAAGGCAGAATAGGAGCTACCACGTATAGAGCTGGTAAGGCACAGGAAGCAGCAGTGTAAGTGTCTACTGTCCATCAGTAATCATGGCTTCTAAAAATATATATTTTTTTTATTTTTTTTTAAACAAGTTAACAAGATGGCAGGGGGTTAAAAAAAAGGGTGAAGGAAAAACAGAAAAGGGAGTGGCATGTCATCACTACACAACATACAGTTCATTGGGAGCGGTTCATTTGGAATTAAGTTCCTAGTTCATGATGCCTCAAGTGAAGCATTGATACTAATTTGAGGAGCCACATCTGGCATGCTATGCATACATATGGAGGCCACGCTCGCAGTTAATTTGCATCTCGTGGTTTTGTGCTAAGTGCTTGAAGCCCCACCTGTGGCACTATATCCATTTCACAACAAGGCCACCACTGGCATATAGCAATCCAATTTAATGGTCACAACGAATGCACAAGATCCAATTCTCGAGGTCACTTCCTGAATGTCGTACCTAGATCTAGATCACATGTTTAGGAATATTTTTTTTCTTTAGCACATTTTTTTAGGTTTCCCATGCACAAAGCTTGCGCAGCTCTCTCTCTCTCTAGCTGACCTTGGTACTCTGTCATTGTTTTCAACCCACCCTGCTGTTATTTTTAAACCCTCCCTGCCCTCTTCCCACTCTCTCCCTGATCTCTGTTGTATCAAACCCACCCTCCCACTTTCCTCAGCCCAAAAGCTTATGCGGTGCTGGCGAAATCACCTGTATTAAAAAAAACTTAAAATGGGTTTAGAACGTGTCCAATACCTACCTTTACTTACCATTTGTGGATTCCAACGGCGCTCTATTTTACCTGCTTCTGTGTTCTGATTAGTCAGCATGTCAACTGCTTTCACTTCTTCCTGCTCTGCATTGCCTGTCCATGCCATGGAGCGTGGTCGAAGTGCAGACTCCAGTCATTGGTCAGTATCCATCCACTGGCCACAGGTACTCTTTTCAAAATGTTACACCTTCACTCCTGAAGAATGTATGTCCTTGCAGTAAAACTCGTTGACCTCCGCAATCATTTTTAACTCACCCCACTGTTGTTTTTAAACCCACCCGACTCCTTCCTACTCTCTTCCTGCTCTCCGTTGTTTCTAGCCCACCCTCCTGCTTTCCACTGTTTCTAAACCCCTCCTTCTCTTCCTCACCCTTCTCCCGCTTTCGTTCCTTGTTTACCCCATTGCCCACTATGCCTGCCACGGAAGGACGGGGTGAGTTTTTACTACACTTAAATAGTTTATGCTTGTAGGGTAAATTTTGTGATTTCGGTAGTGAATAGTGAAATTAAATCGGGTGTAGTGTTTTCTGGGCATTAATGACAAAGTCAATAAATCTCACATAAGTGATAACTATAGGCTTTGCCAATGCTTGTTTTCTTTTTATGCTGCACTCTTAAAATGCATTCTACATTTGCATACATTCGAATGCTTATCAGTATTTTTTTATATATTTTTGCAAATAACGGTCTTCCATGGAACATCAGTAATATCGCTGAAGTGGCATGGCATTCAGAAAACGGCCACAGCACTTAACTCCCAAGCTAAGTCGTGAATCTATAAATGCCAGGAAGTAGTATTATTGATGGAGGCCTACAATACCTAAAATAAACCTGAATATTTTTCCACCTTTCCACATAAATAGCTGGTAATCAAAGTTCCCTTTAAGGTGCGCGCGCGGGCCCCGTTCTCAAGCGCGCACGTTTTTGCAACGTTATGTCGCTGCCTGCATCATGCGGGAGAGAGGACGTCAGCGCTGCGTTTAAAAAACAGAAGCAGTGCGAAAACAGGGTCACTCTCCACGGCCGAGCAGGACAAAAAAAGACTGTGCAGCCACCCGAGGACTAATCACTGCACAAAGAGAGCACCGGATGAAACAGGTACATGTATTTACATACAACATGTTGCTGTGAGGATGTCTTAAGTTCTGAGCCTGTAATCACCAGGACTTATTAACTGCCGTCTCGTCGACTTGCCAATCTTTTGTGAGTGGTGTATCCCAAGCGTGACCCTTGACCTGCCCATAGCCGAAGGAGAAATCTTTTTTTATTCTGCTTGGGATCTCTCCATTACAAACATGTAATACTTGGGAGTCTAATATTGTCAGCCGCGAATCAATCACCTGCAGGGTGGAAAGCTGAGAGAGTGCCTCTACAAAACAAGATGTGCACTTGTGACTGGCTCCAGGCTGCATCTTTATTTATAATAACCCTGTGACTATTTGACACCCGTTGCTCAAACAGAAAACTGTAATTGCACCACTGATACCTGGTGATGTTGACATATTAAGGCCTGATTTGATTGTCTGGGGGGGGGGGGGGGGGGAGGGGGAGGGGCAGGACTGCGTTTAGCAGTCCCTCGCTTCCAGGCTCTGGGAGAAGGTCGGCTGGATTCCTGGCCCCAAATGTAACATGCCCTGGTTAGGATGGAGGCTATTCCTGTGCCCAGCTCTTAAAAACTGGCAATGCAGCTTGACCTCTGACTGAGGATTGCTTTAAAAGTGCCCTTTTGGAAATACCTGGATGTGTATTAACATAGGTAGTACTCGCATCACAGGCATGTACTGTACGGAATACCAACTTGGCAGTTGGTGGTCAAAACGGTGGAAGAATGTTTAACTTATGTATGAACTTGTGAATTCCCATCACATCTTGATATTTCTTTAATGGAAAAAAAGTTAAAGTTCATTACTTGAAGTACCCCAGAACAAGTTGTGGGTGTGGAAAAGCATATTTTGATTAGGTGTCCTAGCCACGGTACCTGTTAACTGCAGCCGTCTCAATAGATAACAACCATTCTCAAAGTGGCTCTCCTGGCACAGTGGGAGAGCAATACTGAAATATTCGCTGCACCTGTGGTTATGCTCACGGGGCTGACTGCCTACATGACCATGCTGCTTCAAATGTTTTTGTTTCAGTGGCCTCTTGGGGCTGTTTAGATCATTAGTCGAATGCCAAGTTTATTTCTGTTTTTTGGGTTTGCATAATTGTATCTGTTAACCTTTTCTTTTTGCAATTATGACTGATTCAGGCCAACATAACATCCTAATTACACTCAACACTTTGGGGGTGACCCTTCTAGTTTATTTCTCAATTTTGTGTGGTCTTGTCTTTTTGGGAATTGTTAGCCAGCAACTCTACTGGTGGGGTGGTGAAAGTGGTATTTTCTCAGAATTAACATGGTAGACTTCATTTAGGATGCTAAATGGCAACATTGTAATTTGTCCTGCCGATTGAGGAAGTCAAATGTAAGTGCTTTAGTTATATGCAGGGTCCCTGGAGTTATGTAGCTGGAAAGTACCAAATTATGGGGCAAAGTTGACCAATTTGTGACAAGTCCAATTATGCATTTACAACACCAATAGCTAACTCACAAATGCAAGACCTATTGCACTGCAAATTATTTATTTAAGTTAAGCACTCGAATGCCAGTTGCAGCTGTCTCTTCCTAGCTGTGCTTTGCTGCTCTCACCTGTGATATCTCTGGGCCATTTTGTGCCCTTGTATGCTTCTCCCCTGTTGCTTTTTCATTGGTGTGCTTCTCCCTAGAAAGTTTCCTCCTGCTCTCCTTTGCTAGATTTTTTTCTTCTGATCACTTAGACTCCAACTGTGCTAGTGCAGGCTGAATATCATGGTTATAAGGTAAAGGTACTAAAAGACACAAACAACTTTGACAGTGCTCGTTATAAATATGTACAACTCTCCCCAGCAAATTCTCTCTTGGAGAAAATAGGGACATGTGTGGCCTTCCTGTTGCTTGCTGGCAAAAACATGCCTGGTGGGAAACAGGTTTATATAGTGACTGCTAACGGGTGCAAGGCTAGAGTGAATGATGGGGATATTAGATGTAGGCTGTTAAGACACCTCAAATCTTTCTGTGAAGACCACATTTTTGGATTGCCATGATTTGAAAGCTGACTGTGCATATCATGTTGAGTCCACTGCCTAAGTGATTGCGCCCTCTGCACTGGTAAGCAACCAGATTTCCCATGTTGGGAAGGCAAGGCACAGTCAGCCTCCCTGTAGGCACTGTTAAAGCAAGCACTGTCCAATACCGTAAATGGGATGCTGTCATCTTATTGATTGCCTGGCTTATTTTGCTTTAAAGGGGGTTGGTGTGACCAGAGTCTGTTTTTGAACTGGAAATTGTTAAGTTATGGCTTTGAATACAAACCAATAATTTGTACAATACTGGGAGAGCATCTGATGTGAAGGTACTAAATAATTAGCCATACACAATGTGCCTCTGAGATGTGCAACACCATCAGGCTACCACCCATTGGCAAAGCCAGTAGGTTGTACATATGCATAATCGATTGGCTCTGACAATGTTTTACCCATGTGCACTAGCACGGCTGCATTTCAGCATGGCTTGAAAGTTGGTGTTGTGGAATTGAGTGGCAGTGTTGTATACTGGAGTGGAATAGTGCACTGTTGCAGAGTATAGTGTTGAATTAAGTGGAGTACAATGCAGTGTTGTAGAATTCAGTGTCAGTATACTAGAGTGGAGCACAGTGGGGTGGTGTATAGTGCAGGGGTGTAGTGGAGTTGTGCAGAGTGATGTGGCCGGGACTGATGTAGTGGTGAAGACAGCATTGGCACAGGTGTAGCATGTAGTGATGTGGATTGGAGTGCAGTGGTGTGAAGTGCCAATAGATAACACGTTTTCAGTTGAAATTACCATTCTATTAGCACATTTTTTTAATCTGTACAGTAAAGTGTAACCTGCATCACCTAGTATAACGGCTTGTTTTGATCGTATAAAGTGTTTCCAATGCACTTCAGAAATAACCATGTGCTACATTTGTGTTCCTAATGCAAGTATTATGAAATACTTGCATGGTTCATTTAAAAGTTGCTGTGCTAAAAAAAGTATCTAGCAAGATTGGCAGTGTAAATCCTCACTTTGAATCCAAAGAGAGAAGTAAACAAACATCCTTGAAAGACCATTCATTGACCTCTTTGAATGCACAGCAAATGTGATGAGATCAGAACAAGATCTACAGGTCTGTTTACAGAAAGGACACAGAAGGTTGATTTAATGAAGGTTTGGGGAGGGTACAAACTGCAGGTGGACAGCCTAAAACAACCAGCAAATGGAAAGCAGGAAAATGACAACCACAGCCAGTGGGCAGAATACATTCATAGGTCAGCTTTCTGAATGTACCCTGGATGCCTTTGGGTGTGACCTAATAGGGGCTACAATCATCCTCATTATGCTTTATCCTAGGCTACAGGAGCTTCCAATAATCTCTGCCAGCTGTTTGGAAATGGGGGCCCACAGTTGTGGTCTTGTAGGTAATCCAGGGATTGAAGTGAATTAAAGTGCGGAACTGAGTGGGGCCCAAGTTAAAGCTAAAAAATATATTCTGCAGCTCTTATGAACTTTTCACTACCTGTTGTATGCATTTAATGCAAACACTTTAAATGAAGTGCAAACAACAGTAATTAGTGGTAAATGAATTGTTAATGCAATATTAATTAATAAAATTGCCGACTAGTCCATCTAGCACAGTTGTGTGTAGTATTGGGAGGTCCAAGCCTGCTAATAACACCACTGAATGGTAGTCCTAGTTTAAAACTGTATTACACATAGTATTAACATGTTGATGCATTCAAAAGCCATTTACAGGAATAGTTTTCCAGTTCTTTTTTATGGTGTAATGCTCTGCCTAATTTGCCCCCTTGCAAACTGAACTCCACAGCACACTATATTAAATACTCTAACTTTGCAGTCAGAGCAGAAAAGTAACCATTAATCTCCAGGATAAAATATGCAGGAAATTGTAAGAAGACATAAGCTGGCACTGGACTTCTGTCGTTGAACCCACAGCAAATGTGAAGAGACAACAACAAGACTTAAAGGCACCTTCATTGCTCATTCACTGTCTGAATGAACAGAAGACTTTTTTTGTCAGATTGCCAGAACGAGCCAGTAGCCCAAAAATGTCTCACCCTTATAACTCCGATTAGTCATAGCGAGTGGCCGAGCAGATAACTTGAGGCCTCTAAAAAACGCGTGATGTAGGTTTCCAAACGGATGATAATATGAAACCTGAGTTCATCTAAACTGAAAGCCCAGGTAACTACTCACTTGCTCTGGAACTGTCATGCATAATGTTTTTGTAACTCCTATAACTATGCTAAATATCTTCTTTCCAATTACAGACGGTCAACATTTGGATTTGAACGGGCAGGTGTGAGCACCAAGGAGGACCAGGTAATTCTGTAGACGTTCCAGGTGGGATTAAGGGTCTCTAGATAAATAACGTTCATGATCCACACCTTTGCTTCTATTACAGGTTTGTCGGACCAAGCAAGTTATAGATTTGAATGGACCGACATGTGTAGAAGCATAAAGGTAATTATTTGGTAGGTACCTCATCTGGGTCACCTGGCACATTATAATATGACAACATGCTGCAACCAACTGTTAACCATCGTTTCTTTTGCTGCAGGCATCTCAGACAGTACTGGTCATAGATGAGGACGGGCAGACCAGAGTAGCAGCAGAAAGAGCAGGTTATTATTTACTAGTTTTTCCTTATGGTGCAACTGAGACATTGAAACGTTCAGGTGCTTTAATTATTTTGTACTCTTGTACAGGCATCTTAGACCCTGCTACACAAATTTGAACAGGCACACGTGAGTAGAAGCAGAAAGACAAGGTAATGTAGCGGATTTTCATTGTGGTGCACCTAGCACAGTGGAATATGATAACCTACTTTAACCACCTTACCCAGATAGGCGCACGTGAGTAGAGGCAGAAAAACAAGGTAATTATTTGGTAGATTTCACTTGTGATGCACCTAGTACATTATAAAATGACAACATTTTTCAACCCTTTTTTTTTTTTTCTTTCGCAGGCATCTTAGACAGTGCTAATCATAGGTTAGAAAAGGCAGATGTGGCTACAAGCAGGAAGACCAGGTAATTATTTAGTAGTTTTCCTTGTAGTACAACTGAAACACTGGAACACAAGCATGTGCTGTAACCATTTTGTTTTCTTCTATTGCAGACATCTTAGACAGTGTTACATCTACAGGCACCCTAAGAAATAAACGTGCTGCTGCCAGGTTGGGTTTTGGAGTGTGCACCATGCTAACAGAAACTGCCAGTGACAGAGCAAACAGACTAGAAGTGGTTGAACGGCAAAGGTCCCTGTCTGAGGAGATAAAGATTCTCATCAACAATGTGTTGCTAGCAGTCAAAATGAACACGTCAATGTTATCTGTTCAAGACATCCATGACCAAGTCGCATTGTATGTGAAGATACCAGAAGCTGGAGGAGCAAGAACTATGCCTTTGAGTTTTTGGAGGCCATCAACAGCGTGATATGCTCTGACTTCATGGCAGAACTTCGCAGTGCTCGGTATCACACATTGATAACTGACGAGAGCACAGATATTTCAGTTACAAAAATGCTCATCCTCTACTTCAAGTTCCGATCTGTAACATTAACAGAGCATAAAACAGTGTTTGGGCGAATTGTAACTCTGAGAACATGCAGTGCGGAGGCTGTACAAGACTTCTACAATGCCAATAAACTGGATATTATGAAAATGGTCATGTTCACATCAGATGGTGCATCAGTGATGCTGGGGAAGAAGAATGATGAAGCTACCCGCCTCAAACAATCCATTACCCATCTAGTTGAGCAGCACTGTGTTGTGCACAGAGAAGATTTGGGAGTTGATGATGCCTGGAAAAAAGTGCCGATGATCAGGGAAATGGAAACAGTGCTGAGGACTGTGTTCTCCCACTCACCTTTAAGGAAGTCCAAGCTGGATGAAATTGCTTTGGTCACTGAATGCGAAGCGGTCTCCTTTCGGCCACTCAATGAGGTGCAGTGGCTATCAAGGCATTTTGCTGTTGGTGCACTCTTGCGTAATGATGAGGTTGCTATCTAATACTTTGATCATAAAAGAGTTGAGGAGAATGACCCAATTTCTAAATATTGCTACAAAAAACTATCTGTCTCAAACTACCACATTTCCTTTGCAGCACTGAATGACATTCTGGGTGAACTTGCATCTTTGTGCAAGTTGTTTCAGAAAAGCTCTCTGACCACCGTTGAAGCTGTACAGTATGCCAGAGCAAAAATTACCCAAAATAAAGGAACAGTACTTGGGTGACACTGTCTTTTGGAGCAACACTGTAAGAGATCAGATGGCTTTGTGCAAAGGGGACTGAGAGTATGATAGTGAGCCGATGTTATCTTTCATTAAACTTCTTTGTGAGCACATGGAAAGAAGGTTCCAGAAGATGAGTTGAAAGAATTGACAGGCTTTGATTTCCATGCAGTAACAACACAATCACAGTTTGATTTTGGGACTGAGAATGTACAAAGACTTGTTGAAAAGTATAAGAAGGTCTTGGTCCTGGGTGATTGTGACACCCCTGATGATGTTGTCCGGCTGTACAGAGATTATAAATATGTGGGGGTAGTGCATATAAAAAACTGATTGTTTAGGACATTTCAAGACATGCTGAATTTCACGCTGCGGAATGCTGCACAGTATAGTGTTGTATCTCAGCTTCTTGATGTCTGTGCAACTTTCCAGGCTTCAAGTGCAGACTGTGAATGAGGAATCAGCCTCATGAACTCAAGGAAGTCCAAATTAAGAAACAGACTAGAGGAGAGTCACCTAGATATGCTGATGAGGACAAAGGCTTACCTCTCAAATGGGAAAGTTGACTTAGAACGAGTTTTTCAGCACTGGAAAAATGGCAAGGACCGGCGGGAAAAACAAACATGTCACACATCTAATGTTGGCACCTGACTTGTCTAAACTCTGATGCGGCTCCTCCTACAGTCCATGTGGGGGTGGGGTAGGAAAATTTATCAGCCCATATATTGGCAGGGGCATCATGGCATTTATGAGCAGTGTGTTCATCAAATTGAAAATGTTAGCTAATTGTACAACTGGCTGTATTTGATGTGCAGGGCCCTCTGCAGCGTTCTGAGAGCATTCAGTAAAGTTTCATAATGGTTCAACTTCCTGATTTGTGTTTTTTCTAACTGGGGTGTAGGTGGCACTTAACAGGTCATGTCCTTGGGGTGTGCAACCAGGTCACAAAACTGCCTTAATGCCTTCTTTGCATGGAGCAATCTTTATCAAATATCCCTTTTTTGCTTTAGTGGTATGAGAGGCTTGGTAGTTATGCACTGCGCTCGCGTGAATGGCCAATTTCTTGGCGCAGATATCCTTGGCTGCAGCGCACAGAGACTTCACACTGCCACAAACAGTGGAAAAAAATTAGAGGGAACATTGCTGGTAATAGTGTTCTGTGCTTGAGTAAGAATATAAACAAGTACTAATTGTCTTCAATGAAGTGTGCCTCCAATATTGCAATAGTCTATAGGACCTTGTAAATCAACAAAAGTTCTTCATCATCATGAGGAAAAACCTACTGCAAGCACAAGCCCAACAACTTACAGGAATTAAAAAGCGGGAAGTAGCACCTGAAGCCATGTTGTTAACTAAGTGGCTGACGCACCCCCCCCCCAAATGTTGACTAGGAATAGTTTCAAAAAGGGCAATTGCGCGCTCCATCAGCACTTACATATGAGACCCGACATAGACCCTGTACATTAGTATACTGCCACAGGGGGCAGGACCCGAATGGAGGTGGATTATGCATTGCAGGATATCTGTATCTCTGTTTTAAATGTCTTTTAGTGAACTTTTATACATACTTTATAGATTTGGCCTATTTCACTTGTTCTTTGGTATTTTATTAGACTCCTTTTAGGCAAAAAATTTATTTGTATGCTTATATCTTGTAGGTTTGTACACTCCATGCACATTGTGGCGACTCTTACATAATTCCCTCTAATAAGCTCTCATAAGCGCACCCAGATTCTACAATCTTAATAGGTGCAGGGAATCCTTCTTTTGTAACAAGTAACTAATATGTATCGCAAGATGTGGGTATGTTACATTTGTAAAGATCCTCTACACGCCATTTAGCATTCTATAATTATAACCAAGTTTGTGATTTAAGTCCACTCTAGTCCAAGAGAACTTTAGGTAATGGAACGACGATAGATGTTGTAAAGTGTAATTTTAGCTTGGTCGTTGTTTTATCGTATTTTCTACTATTGTGCTCTTTGCAAAGGTTTTAAATAATCATGCAAATAAAGATTATTCATTCATTCAAGTACTAATTGTCTTCAATGAAGGAGCATGCCTCCAATATAGCAATAGTCTATATCCACCTTGTAAATAAACAAAATGTGCTTAAATTCCTTGGGGACTTAATTCTATTGATCATATTCCAAAATATTTAAAGTGAAAGAACATAAGAGACTCTTTCAATATGTATGTGCTCACTGTGTCAGCACGCCCTCCTGTGAATGAATCCAGCCTCCGGGCCAGGAAAGATTCAGAGGTTCAGCTCGTCAAACAGTACTGCCCGAATTTATCAAACAACTCTCTTATTTCCATGCCACACCGCTGGCTAGGTTCGAGCTACAAATACCGCACGGTATGCTTGGCGGGATGCAGGCTGTGTATGAAAGTAGCGCAGCAGGCCAGTGGCCACTACAGCGGCATAACGAAACAGGACCCCCACCCCCATCCACCCACCTGCAAAGAACATGGAGGGGGCCCCTTCCAGACTCCCTCAGGCGAAGGACTATATTGAGGCACACCCACCCTGGAGGTCGGGGGCCCTGCCGCACTGCGGGGAACTTTTGTTATGCCACTAGGCCACTAGACATAGCCTTTGCAGGCTGACTGCAGGGAGAGGACAATTCTGTAATCTTTAGGCCGTAGAGAACCTGCACTACAGCTACAGGTCACGGAAAGTCCAAGCCTAAGCACTTTTTCAAGTACACCATAACAGGACCCCAAAAAACGTGACTGAGCAAATGTCTGTTGAGACAACGTAGGTACGTAGTAAGAATCTAACATAAAGAAAAAAAGCACACTTCATCTGAAAGACCTCTACGAATACGAACCAAAACACAAATTCACCGTTACACTGCCACAAGGTCCCCAATAGACACATGGAAACCTATGGAGATACATGCACTTCGCTTAAATCAGTGGCGGCTGGTGACATTTTAAAGTGGTAGGGTGTAAAAATTCATGATGAGTGGCCAGTCGCGAGGGAGCATAGCGAGCAAGCCCGACTGCTATAATAGGGGTTTGTGGGGTAGGGGGTGATTCTCCCCGTCTCCAAAGAATTTTTTTTAAAAATGTGGGCAAATTGTGCATTTTCAAGCATATTGGAGAAAGAAAGCAAGGTTAATAAAGCAATTGTGAAAGTGTTGTTACAACCTCAATAGTGCTCACTAATATTACTGCAAATAATCTGTGTGATCCCTCATATTTCTCATATGTGAGGTTCCGTTTTGATCTAAAAGAAAGCTGTTTTATGGCTGTTGAATGTACATAAACACAACATTTCTCTGCAAAATGTCCATAATATACCCACACACATCCCCTACATTCAAAATAAATTAAAGGAAAACGTACTTAAAACAATTTGTTTCAGAATTATTCAATGTGATCAAGGCAAGAATCTGTGCAGAACAGAGCTGACTCTAAAAGGGGCCTCCCTGAAATTCTGGGGCCCTGGGCCAGAGCTGAGCCCACTTCGCCCACGCCTTCAAACGTCTTTGACCAGGACCTGTGTTTCTGTTTATGTCCTGACAAATGGCACTGCATTTTATTGCTTGCATTTGGAAGCCTCTGTTGTTGTCAAACTCAAGCCACTTTACATAGGCTGCACGCCATTTGTCAGGCCATAAACAAACTAGACGCATTAATTGCCACTGGTGAGGCACTGGAGAGGGAGGGTTCATGGAATAAACACACCCACGACGTGCGTGTAGGTATTAGACTACATCGAGCTTGCTTGTGACGTGTTCCATGGCAAGCGACAGATTACTGCCTGTGGCCGCATCCAATGCGTTGTTGCCAGACATTCTCAGGCTCTCTTTGCAGACAGACGTGCAGTTTACAGTTCCAGGAATATTATCCTATGTCATCATCCCACTCACAGAGCCGCAGTGGGACAGCCACAGAAGGGATTACCATGTATGGGAGCTACAGCTCAATTACAGAGTGTAACACAGTAATACCATTGTGCTTTCTCCGGCATTAATGATTAATCCACACATCAATAGCATTAATGGCATCCATTCTGTGTTTATGTACTCGGAGGTGGCAGAAAACCGATGCGGATGGGATTTATTTGCACTCTTTCCCGGACTGCGATGTGTGAAGTGCGGCAGGACCTCACCAGACACCTGCGTGCAGCGTAGATTGAAAGGCCTGTTAGACCGGAGCACAGACAGATTACCAGTTTGTGACATTTTAGGCAGCTGTGTTACTGAGATTTTAACAAAAACAAGCACTAATTTCAATTAATGCAAAACATGTTTTCAATATTCTCTCAGTTGCGCACAACTTCATAAACAGTGCAGTAAAATAACCCATAAAAATGTGATATGTACATTTGTGGTAATGACAAGGAGGGCACCTGACCAACAGATAAAGAGGCCTCTAGATTATTATTTTTGAGCTGTTTGTGGGAAAACGGCGGTCGCGAATCATTTTTAGCAGAGGCAGAAGCGCACTTTCTTCAGTGTAGTGTACCTAACCAGGTTTTGATGCTTTTAAACTCACAATACTGTTTTGTGCTTTTAAGCACATTTCTATGTCAAACGCCATTCGCCTGCAGGTTTGGGGTTTCACATATGAGAGGTAACGTTGACAATACTGTGCAAAACCGCTAGACTGTTAGATTGAGAATAAGACCATACTCACTAACACTATCTTTGTATATGGGGGAGGGAGAAGGGTTTCACACTGTTTTGTTTTGATCAGCCAGACAGCCCCTGGGGGGGTGGAGGGGGTGAGGACTCCAGGTCATTCCATAGCAGACATCCAACTGGGATTGCAGAAGAGACCACTACCCGTTTCAGGCCAGTAACCCCTCCCCATTCTAAGGTCACCATAGCCATGGGATGGAAGCTGATTTTCCACACTCACTTATGACTGAGCGAGTAAGATGTATCACTGTTCGTTTTTTTAATGCATTTGAGGAGGGTTTTCAGCACATCATGCAAGATCACTAAAGTCTCATCAGCAGTGCTTAATTTGTAAATAAAAAGATGCCGGTGCCCAAAGCCCTCCTTTTAAACAGGCGGCTGCTGCAATTAAATGTGTGAACACGGAATACTGAGGCGGCGTAATCCGGAAGCCATCTCGGGCCTCTTCAATCCATATAAAACCACTCCCTGCCCCTTCAGCTCACTCCTGCAGCTTTCTACTTTCTCCCTTTGTGAGCTTTTTCGTTTTTCTCTTCCTCCGTCTTTCCCATACGAGGCTTTTGCTCTCAGCAAATGCTTGAAGCAGAAGAATAAGCCCCGGCCCTTAAAAAATAAGTGCCGGTGCTCAGCACCGGAAACAACAAGCACAAATTAAGAACTGATCAGCAGTCATCTTGGTTTCCTGATAAAATCAAGCCTCAGCTCGTCTCACCCTCCATCCAATCCACATTCTGAGTTTAATATCGTGGCAAGACTTCACCAGGACCTGCATGCCGTGTGATTACTAGGCCGTTACTTAGGCACATCGATCTTCAGCAGAAATAAAAATAATTTATTTATTATTGATTATCACAGATTAACTTAACTTTCTTTAAGGAAGAGATTGATGCTGCTGCCACTATGCCACAGTCAGTCACGTGCCATTGTCCACCACTACACTAACACCTGCCTTGTTTCTGCTAGGGCCAGGCCCTTGGGGGTGCGCACACTGTTTTGATCTGATGACGCGGGGGTGAAAAATTACGGCGGCTGAACATAAGTAGTACAACAAAGCTAAAATGACACAGTAAAAACACCAGTATTTCATGTTGTACTTACTACTAGTAGAGCTGACAACTCACTGACCAGACACTGTGATCAGATTCAGGCCTGGCAGGCTCAAAGAGAGTGTAGCGCAAATGACAATTTAAATGAAGTGCTATTGACTGTGCAAGGTCTCGCATCAGGCTCGGGCCACAATGTCAGTCTCCTCATCTCTCTCTCCACTGTCCCTTGTGTACAATGCAGTTACTGGCAACACACAAAGATGGAAGGGGGAGAGAGAGGCTTAACAGCTAGGGCAGAATAGCCAGTTACTGCACAGCTTGACAATAAAGCCATACAGCGACTGGTCATTATGCTGCAATTGCTCCTTGGAGATGACTGAGGCTTCCATCCCGCGCTGCCTGCCTCTCAAGTCTGCCTAGTAACCACTAATGCGGGTCTGTGAGCCATTCCGGGTACTGCTCCTTTGCTGTCACACAGCAAGAGAGCAGAGTCAGGATTAGCCTGAGCAGGACAACTCATCGCTCTTTACACTGCCTTTTGGATCCCCGGGTCGCCAATTGTGCAGGTGAGACTGCTCAAGAGTTTGCATGTCAGGCTGGCCAAGGGAAGGCACCAGACTAACCTGACAAGCGCACTTTGATGTTTACTGGTTCTGGTTGTCCTGCCCTGCTCAGCAGTCGATCATACGAAGGAACCGCCCTGGCTTTCGTTTGCTTTTTTTTTTTGTTTAAACACTTCTTGCTCTGCCTTGTCCCATTTTTGTTCAGCTATTTCTATTGCGGATCACTCTGCTCTACCCCTCTTCCAGTGCTGGAATTGGAAACATTTACTTCAGGAACCCATAGATTGGGGGTCAAGGTGCCAAAGAACAGGGTGGAGTCACGAGGCGTGGAGCTTGAAAAGCAAAGTCTGACAGTCAACTTATACATTTATTTTAAAGAAAAAAATCTGCCGCAAAAAAACTGACAAAGAGATGCCCCCCAAATAGAAAATCAGGTACACTTCCAAAGTCGACTCTCCACTCTCAAGGTGAAACTGGAAGAACAGTTTCTAAGGCTTGTTATAAATGCAAGGTACGTTTGAAACTGAGTTTTTAATAAACTCAATAAATCATTTTCCAGCCAGTGCTTTTACGTTTAAAAAAATAAAACGGGTTTTAAAACACAGATCTAATACTGATGGAAAAATTACAAATATAAATGCAGAATATGCACTTGACAAAACAATATACAAAATAGTAAACAAGTTCGTCTTTGTGACCAATTAAGTAAGCTAGAACAGATTCACTGTCACATATTCTCCTTCTAATTTCTTTGCAGCAGATTTTTTTTTTTTTTTAATAAATGAATACGTTGACCCTCAGACTCTGCTTTTCAAGTTCCACCCCCTGTGACTCCAACCCCTTTCCCCTGTCACACTTTGAGCTCCATTTCATGGGTTGCCAGAATCATTTTTTTTTTTCCAATTCCAGCAATAAAACAGATCATGTTTAAGGTGCAGACATCCTACTACTAGTGAGAGAGCTGAGCTAAGAGGATTCAGGAAATCTCTGGGCATCTTCACAAACCTTTCACGCTGTGCATCTTTGTTTTGTTCACCTTCTGCGATGCACCTTAATTTATTTTCAAAATAGACGAATCAGTATCCTAATTTCTTCCTCCATAAACGTCTCTACCCAGGCGTGCAAAGATCACCTCAACTCTAATACTCTCGGTAGATGTGTTTGAAACCTCAATACAGCTGGTCACTCCATATGAAGGGCAATAAAGGCCATGAAAGTCACAGTGCAGCATTCAGATGTGCAACAGGCTGGCAAATTAGTCAATATTAGTTTGGCAAAAGAGAAAGTATTTGTCTCTACAATAGGAGGATCTCACACATTAAACCAAAATGTCCCTGGTACTTTCTTCCAAATCTCATAAGTCTCAGTTCTAGAACTTTGGTATGAATATATTAATATTTAAGTTACAAACATGACAACAAATTTTGTCTTTGGGTTTTTCAATAACGGTTGACCTAAAGAGGTTCCAAACCTTACTTCACTCACAGTTTCATCAAAATGATTGTTACTCTCATCGCCCACATGCCAACCTTTCCTGGCGTACATCAATGCAAAATTCAGGGTGGCTAGTACACCATGGCTCTTGTGGTACAGATGAGGAATGATGTGAAAGGACAACATTTGATAAGCAGAAATACGCTGCCCAGTGCGGGAAAAGCTTCCCTGAAACAATTAGGTTACTATCACTGGTCAACGAAAAGCAGGAACTCGTGGTGGGGGTGGTGGGGGGTGGGGGTTACCTTCCAACAATGAACAAGCATTGGCAAAGTTAACAGGTCTCACCTATGCAAGAGCTTTTGTCTTCGATAATGGTTTTAAGACATACTGTATAAGAGCGTGGCTAAAAGTAAAGAAAAAAGTGCTGTGACAGTCAGAGTTGGCCACGTCATATTGCTTTTTGTTACTTCCAGCTGTGATTCTGTACAACAAGTATTCTTATGGAGGGATGCAACGTAAACAAAATTGTTAAAATGCTCTAAAAAGTAGGACTATTAAATCTGATGAAAGTGACACTTATCACTCGAAAAAATAATATGACTGCGTGGCTAAAACACACGATGCAGCGTGAGATAAACTGGCATTTTCCTAATACATCATTAACAAACCTTTGCAATGCAATCGGTCTTGCATTTGCTCCAGTTAGAGCTATCAGCGTTGTAAATTCCTAACTGGACTTTTCTTGACACATAAATTGAAAATGAAAAGTACAACAGTTGACAAAAACAAGCTGATTCAAAGCGCCATGGCAGCCATGAGCGTAAAAGAGAGACATAAAAGGAAAAAGAAGTTCGCTGACAATCAAACATATCGGCAATCGTGCAATTATCCATGTAAAAGGGTCAGTCTGCAAAGCGGGGACAAATGGAAAGTATTTACCAATGAAAACAAAGGATTATTGAAAGGCATGACCACGAATGATTGAACGCAATGGGCATAAGGTGGGTGTGGTTAAAAGCCCTCAATACCTACAACAGGTCAAAACGTTTGTGCGCTCGATCTAAAAAGAGTAAATGTAACCCTAGTGCATAATCACACCTCTCTTGCATCCCCTGGAGGATGAGCGCCTTGTGTGCTCCAACTGGGTTGGCTTGAACTATTGCTAAACAATTAAAAATATGTACTGAGAGAGTGCAAAATATTGCTTGTAACAACAAAACCAGATGACTGTAAAATTGAATTAAACAATGTATATGTGCTCGCTGTAGATGTGGAACGCACAGCATCTCATACTTTGCACAATGCTGTATTTTCACCTAAGAGCATTTACATATACTATGGGTCCGACCATATACTTCTCCCTTTTCAACTTACGTCGCCTATAACCTAGAAAATGCGTTTTGTTGCTAAGACTTTTGGAGCTTGGTGGTGGTGAAGAGATGGATTAAGGGGAGAGCCACTGTGACACAATTTTTTGTTTAATTAAAGCAGGCAATTGTGAGGCACATAGACCAAAACAGAGACAGAAAGACTGAAAGTGTGTTGCCTTTTTTTCTAAAGTAAACCAAGGATATGTGTATTTCTTTTAAGGTTCCAGGCCTCAACGAAAAATCCACTCTTTATTGTGGGGACTGCTCAAAACCCAAGTTTAAGTAATCAACTAAATGAATAATATTGCATCACGACTGTGCTTGTGGTATGATGTTTATTTTTTTGGTGAGCACAAGCGCAGGTTTGACTTGGTCACAGTTCATACCGCAAATGGATCACGTTGCTAAAAACGTGGACTTTGGCAAAGCTTGACTAGTCATCTACCAGCTACTTATTACTGTATTTGGTTGTTAATCTGGTACTAATGAGGTGAAATCTTCATCCAGATAGTGTAAAGCCACTTAAGCGAACTGGCTTCTGAAGCAACCACAAATGGCCAAAAGAGAACACCAAAAAGGCTTTATTGCAATGGGAAAGAGAGTGCCCGAAAGACAAAATGTAATTTTTCCTGGGATCATGAAATAATTGGATGATATGGAAAGCATTAAGCAAAAAAGATGAAATAACCAGAGAGCCCTTGCCAACCTTTCAATTGACCACTTAGGTACCATTATACACCCATAAATACATATAACAGCAACAGGGTCCACAAAACAACAGCTATATTTGAACGGCTCAATTTGATTTTCGTCCAAGGAAAGGTTCTGTGTTGGGGAGCAGAGTGTCTGGTCAAATATGTGATTTTGTGGTCAAGAAAATAAAGGAGAGACAGGCCATAAGATGGTGAGTGCAGTTAGAGTTGTCATGAGGTGATGAGACAGATGGGGAATGGGGGTAAAAGTGGACAAACTGTCGGAATGTGGAAGCAAAGAAAGCGACTGTGTGTGGTGCTGGTGAACTTTCTCTCTCCTGCTAGGGAGTACTTCTCCTCCGGGGTAAGAAGAGATCTGAAAAAGGAGGCATACAGAAGGTCTGCCTGTGGAGTCATGTCAGGCTTGCATCCACATCAAGAGTTCCAGACCAGGAGCCTGGGACACGCGGTCAAAACAAAGGGCGAGGAAAGGCAATAAGAGAAAGAACAGGGAAGAACGGCTATGGAGATGAAACAGACACAAGGGTGGGTGGAGGGAGATAAGTCAGGGGCGGGTTGAGGATAAGATGAAACGGACCGGGGTGAGAGGAGAGAAGCACAAACACTCGCGGAGGGCTTGATAACAAAGAAAAAAGTAGCTCCAGAAATGGGCGCCACGGAAGGAAACAAGTACTTGGTCCACGCTCCAGAGGAGGAGAGACAATATGACGCGTGCATGCCGTGCAAATTCCAAATAGAATAAAACAACGGCGACCCATGTAGTGGGCGGATTGTTTCACCCTAACTGTAAACCACATGTCTCAAAGACATGGCACATTTGACATCTAGGAGAGGCCTAAGAAACGCCATTAAGTGGGAGCACCTCAATAGTCGAGAGCTGAGTTGCTTCAGTGAAGAGAGGTTCAAAGTTCCTTCGCAGTGCACAAATGAGTCATGGAGGTTTGCATACACAGCTCAGTTTGCACCGGGGAACGCCGCCTGCGAGAACAGGGAAAAAGAATCAATTGAAAGCTATGAGTCATCAGCAAACACCCGCAGCACCAAACATGCCAGGTGATGACATACATCACCGCTGGGCGAAGAGACATGCTGGGACGTTGTAACTGAAAGCCCAAGGTGCAAGGACTGGCCAAGATGTACAGAAAAGACAATAGGCGCTGCGTACAAAGTCGTCATTTTTAGACTTATAATAATAAATCACTACTACTCATATAGCGCACTTCCATTTGCCTGGTATCGAGGCGCTGAAAACGTGTTAATTAGTAGCCAATTTAATAGTACTCATGCTATCGAGAACGGACAAATGAAAATCTTAATGGACCACCCTGGGATTCAGACCTATGACATTCTGGTACCTCACAGACCCAAACAATGGATGCATGAGTCCGCTGAGCTATCGTACAGGATTTTGATGGTACAAGACTACAGTTGGAGAGTGATTCCTGTCACTTGTTTGAAGAACAACTTACAACCAAATGTAGTGTCAAATGCTTGCACATACAACAGCTACATCAATCACCAGTACATGCTTCCATGGCACAGAAGTGGTCTAGCACCAGAATCATTTTGGGTTTCCTCTACACATCGTGGTATACACCATGCAGCCGAACAGCAAAGTTCCCTTGCACACAAAAAATGTACAGCTCGGCAAGCAGCAGGCACAACTTTCCTCACACAGACCTGGTAGAGCACAGGTTAAAAAAAGTACAATCTTGTCATACACACAACCTATGCCCCACATGCACTAGCATTTTAAGATGGCAAAATAAGCCCAAAAGGCAGCAGTAAGGCAAACTTCTCTCACATACAAGTAATTCAAACGGAGATGTGCTGCTAACTTCCCCCAGACACTGCACGCTCGCACAACACACACGCACAGACCACCAATAGGTGCAGGAATAGATCTACTGGCTGGGCATGTATGTACTTTTGTCCTGTCACTTACATAAACAGACCTGACTCCAGATCTAGGGAGAAAACCAGTTTGCAATCCTTCCAGTCCAAAGGCCTGCAAGCACCTTTAATGATTGATGCTCATTCTCTCTGTGCCTTCCTGCCGATTTCGAATCGCCCTGTTCCTACCATTTCTGAATGGTTAACATGTCTCAGGGTGCCCTGAAGTAAACGGAAGGTGACAGGTTGGAGCTGCACAAAATACATAAACACACAGTGGTGGCAGGATTTCAGAACGATTCTACTCACCATGGAGGTCTCAGCGATCCCGGGTTCGAGGGCCCCGTAGTTTATGTATTGGGTTCCTCCCAGCAGCCGGCTGTTATCTGCTGTAAACACACAAAACATTCTGTTAAGAGGTTACAGATTGTCAACCGTGCCCTTTAGAGAATAACTAACTACAGGAGACTCTGGAGAGAGGAGGGGACAAGGAACCCACCATTTCCTGATCATTCCTGACACACCCTCCCTCCCATCCTGAAAGGACCTGTTCCGTTTGTGAACAGCCTTCCTCATTTCCTGTGCCCAGTAGGCACCAGACACACAACACCTCATCACCAGGGGAAACAATTGTAATTGTATTTATATGGCACTTACTACCCCTGATGAGGTGTTGAAGCGCTTTACGACCAGTAGCTGTCCAATCCAGAACCCAAGGTTAGAGGTTAAACTAGTGTTTATTGTTGGTTATTGAGATTAGCTGTGTGCTCTTAAGAAAACAAATGCATGCATTTACCCAAGCTACTTTGTCATACATTATATTAATATCAGTTAGGTGTGATTATTGGGGGGCCAATGTGGTTTCAGGTGAATAGCTAGTGAGCTCGTGGATATTATTAATGTAAGTTTACGGGGATAGATAGGGTTTTAAAGAGGAGAGATTGTGGTCTACCAAATGAGGTATCAGTCAATTTCAGAATTACAATAAAAAGGATTAAGGCAGGCATGAGACTGAGAGAAGGCTATACTCAGAAACAGAAGACATGCAGAGGATGGAAGATAAGAAGGTCACTGAAGAAAGAAAGAGGAGAAATCAATTTAAAGTACGTCAAGTTAAATTTTTCATGCAGGGTTTTAGGAGTGTGGTGAGGGAACTCTTTCTGAGATAGAAGGCAACTGGGGGATATAAGCTGTAGAAAGAAAGAACATTATGGTACTCCAAATCCGAAGTGTACACATCATTAAAATATTAAGAGCCCTAGGCTGTTCTGTGTCAAGCCTAGGGGTAGTCCTCTTAAACATAATGTTGAGTTTCCCAACATTGGTAGAGGGTTTGTATGCTGGACAAGGAGAGTTGTCACAGAAAAAAGAAAAGTCTCACTTAAAGATCTTTCACTATTCAGTAATTAAAGGTTTTTGCCTCACTCACTAAACATGAGTTATTTGGCACTGTCTGAGTGTCTCTCTCCATACCGTTTTGTCAACTAATCCCATCCATGTGTATGTTGTGTGTTTGTGGCTATTGTAGTATATGCATTGTACGTTTAAGCAAAGCAAAATGATCAAGGCCTGAGGGTTTCATTTTGGAAGCCCCTAGCTTGTTCCTGTGCACAAGATAGGGGTGATTTTTTTCCAGGACAGTGGGGATAGATTACAAGAGATTCAGGAGGTAGGATACCTACACAGTGAAGTGAGGACAAAGGAGACAAGGCTTCTATAGAAATTTGATTCTGTAGCACTGCCAATTGGCAGATGGCAGGGCTTAAGGGGGTTGTGGTCTGTTGTTCAAAGCAACATCTTTTAGAAAAAAACACCTTTTGTCTCTTTCCTGATCACTGCCTTGTGCCTATTCATAGCCAAGAGTAGATAGTTCACACCTCTTTATGCCTCTGTTGTGGGTGTTCCAGGCTGGAGAGCCTGTTGTGGGGAGCATCACCCCACACCAAAGCGACATCTGTAGAATTACACTGACAGATACTTGAAAAGGAAGTCACTCCAAATCTCCTCCTGCCTGCAGAAATCTGAAAGGAAATAAATTGCTGATTTGCTATGGCGTGAAGAGCAGAAACTTGCCTTACACAAGGTCATAAACAGCTCAGCAAATGCAGGTAAATTGAGACCAGGCTGCTTTACAAACAAATCGGTAACCCAGAGGCAAACAAAGCTATATGTCTACAGCAAACCACTGAACTCCCAGTGTCAATGGGCGACCAGAGGAGAGTTAATAAGATAAAATTTAATAAAAATCCAACCTCACTACTAAATTCTATTATTAATAAATATAAAAAAGGTCTTTGAGCAAAGTCCGTAGCTAGTACTGATCAAACGTTCTGGAATATAGTGCATACTCTATGCTTTGACTTTTCCTATATATCAGCTGCAGCTTGACCAGTGAATGCTGTTTTGGGTCTACTCTATGACGGAACATGGCATTTTTAATGCCACTTGTATTCCACTCTTACAAATTATGTACCCTACCTTGTACCAGCAAGGTGCATTTAGGGGGGGACTTACTTAATATTTTAAATCAGGTTATCCTACCTTTCAATATGACACCTTGTGTATAGGCTCATAAAGAGAAGCCATCAATTCAGACAGACCAAAATTAAGGGTGATAAAGGCTGTTGTCTAGGAGAGCAAATCGTATTTAACACTTCACAAAAAAGTCGTTGACAACTGGGATAATGAAGAGAGATCTTTGGAATCTTTTTGAGCAGGGCCTTTAAACTGAGAACATACACATTATTTTTCCTTTACAGTCAAAGGTGGCTTATGTTGATGGTCTTTTCACATCTTTCAGAATGTTCATACATTAATGCATGTAGAATTAAGAGTCTATACTGTATAATTGCAGTAATCAGGCTGCAGGATTCAAAGACATCACAATGCGAAGGTGCAACTGTCCACGTGTCTCTTTCAGCAAATTTGGTTTGCCTGGAAGCTTTCCTATGTAGCATTAAAAATGCTTGAAGAGGTTCTGAAAGTCAACACTGTTTTGGCCATTCAGCGGTTCTGACAATCCTTTGTACTCAAATACTTCAACTTCACATGGAGTAATAAAATCAGTGGGATTTTAAGCCAGTATGCCAAAATGGCGCTGCCCAGCGATACCTATTCCAATACTCTGGCAGTGAAATTCTGGCAACATCGTCTAGAATCTACTTATGGTTTTCTATGAAGTATGTGCTGAGAAGAACTTCTTCGTAGTTCTCCAGACCCAGACGACAAACTGACTTTATTAACGAGCTTCTTACAGAGAATTCCAAATTATTTACCTCAGAACTGGATCAGCTGAGCTGCTGCTTAGCTTGTTAAGATACTGAAAAGTGGTAATGTTTTCCATCAGAATTAGTATCCAGGAAGACCTTGAGAGCCAGATGTCCTCTATTGGAGCTCAGTCCATTGATGTAACAGAAGCATTACCAGTCCAAACACAAGCCTCGCTCTGCCTTGTTCTGCAGATGGTCTCAGCATACCAACAAAAAGACATCTGCCACAATGGTTTGTGAGTAACGTCATGATGAAGTGATTCCCTTGAGAGATTGGACTTCATGCTCCACTATGGAAGAAACTATTCTGCAGGTGAAGAAAAGATTAATCTAGCCTCCAAGTTATCTTCCCACTGATGCCATAGCTCATCCAAGAACTGCTGCCTAGGTCTTGATAATTCTTGTATTCAGGGCAAAGAAGAAACAAGAGGCCCTCTCCCTACTCCTGTCAGACATTTCACTTTTACAAAGCATTCTAATCAGCCACTTTACATAGTTCAGTTTTCCACCATACCCTTATAGGAATCTACTTGTTAAATGGCAAAGTAGCTCTCCATCATAGAGGTCCATGTAGCCTGGGCAAGGGGAGGGCTGTGGAAGGGGGTATTAACTTCTTAGCATTGGTTGGTTTTGTCACTCATATGCTTGTGTTTTTGTTAGCTTGTGTGGGCTTCCTTACTCCTATGTTTCTTCCTCCCTAGAGTACGACCTCATCACTTGTGGCCTTCCACTGCTTAGTTTTCAAGCGCTATTTTTTTCACTCTATGAGATGCATGCGCTTTCCAGCTGTCTCCCTCACACACCCCTTTCTCCCTTTGCTGTGCCCCCTCTCCTGCTTGGGTATTTCTCACTCCACTTTGTTCTCTAACCATGACAGGTACATCTCACCCACACTCCGTGTTGCTCTCCCCACCTGCACCCTCTGTGTTGCTTCCAACCCTGCCCTTATTTTTTCTGTTCCATCGGTCCTCCTTGCTTCCACCCCCTTGCCCACGTGTAGCTTATTGCTTCCCCACACCTGCTTTAAGAAATGCTTTCACACTACATTTTTTTAAATTTACTGATCCAAGTTAGATCAGTAAATAAAAATAAAATGAAAAGTGCCCATGTTATTTTGTTGGTGCGCATTGTACCCATGCTTACAAAATGGCGCAAAGTCAATAGGTCCAAAGGAAAGGCCTGTTGCCAATGCTTGTTTGCAACCCCACAAAAGCCATGAATACAGGCGTACTTAAGGGTAATCAAGGGGGTTTTCAAACCCAACGTGAGGTAACTTTGGCCTCTTTGTTCTCCTGTGACAACTCCGAAATCACTCTTCGGCCCGAATGTGCCGAATCCGAACTTCCTGGTATCACTACCCTTTCTCCTATCCCATATGGCCACCGACACCCTTCTACACGGGTGTGCACTTTTTACCTCCCACTAACCTCTTATTTTACGCAACTTGGTTGTGTTTGAGGTGGCGGGGTAGGCTCATGATTGGCATTGATCTAAGCTTACCTATCACTATTTTTCATACTACACTTGAGACATATTGGCATCATTGTTTGTACCACAGAGGAGGACCCAATAATGTTTTTGGTGCGGGGGGCTGGAAGATAGCCAATGCACCTGCTCAGGGCCTTCTCTCGGTACTCCACCTGTAGCTCATGGGGGAAGAGAGATGCGGTTAAACCAGGGGTCAAGCTTTGGCCCATTTGCAATGTTCCATCTCCCAGAAGAGTGACATACGAGCTCTGTGGGAATACCAGTAACCCTTTTTGTGTCCATTATCATTTTGACTGTACGCGGAGCGTCGGAAGCACAAAATGTAAAGGGGTTAGGCAGCCTTTTGTACAACATGTGAAGTAGTATGTACGACTTAGGAAGCGCATGCCAGCAAAACACGAGCCTACAAAACGTTTGACAGGTATTGTCATAAATAAGTTTGACATTTCGTTTACGTAAAATTGTTTCAAAATGATTGTTTTTATAGTAATTACAGTGATTTTTTTGTATTTTCATTAGCTCTATTCCACACTCGTGCTTTGGGTCTGTTTATTTTCTTGTGCTGGCTCCCCTTTCATTCCCCGGAGTCCCACCCTGAGGAGCGTCACTGCCACGATGACAAAGGCATCTCCCATTGTTATTTCTTCATCTTAAAAACACCAAGAATTTATGAGGGTGCTGTGGACTCCCTTGCGCCCCTACTTCCAGTGCCACTGGGGAAATGATGAATAAACGCCAGTTGCTGCATGCTACTCCCTAAAAAGCCCTAATCCCCATTATGCCCTGCACTACCAGGTACATTAATTCCAGGGTAAGTAAATAAAAGAGAAAACAAAAAGCGGGCTGCCTCAGCATGCGCATCTGTACTCTATCAGAAAAGAAGGCAGTGGGAGGTTTGCAGGGTTTTACGCTGTGCTCGGTGCGAGAGAGAATGCTCTGATGCTCCCCGCCGGTGCTGCACACGCTGGACCGGTGCTGAGTGCTACGGATTCTGCACTGTACTTTCCTGTGCAGTGTGAGCGAAACTCACCCTACCACAGCCCGTGACATACCCATTCTGCATGCGAGGGGTCCATCTTCTGGTCTTAATTTTTGGAATATAGTTTTATATAGGTTTGTAATAATTATCCATGCTTGATCTTTCCAAGGTCTATGAATGAAATGTAATTACCTAGTTATTCAAAGTTGTGTCCTGCAGAAAAGTGCTGTAAAAGTTCTATAAAAATGTTGATAGTACTGCAGAGGAGTGAGACTGATCCACTGAAAGTGTAGTAGTCTTGCAGAGACGGACCTATACAAACCTTAGAGGAACAGTTGTCATTCTAATGCACTATAGCGGCCTCGTGAGAAGGGTTAGTAATGCTCAATACTACCGTAACAATACTACTGAGATATACTACTACATTAGAAGAGCAGATAAACAAATAAGTGTTAATACCATGAATTTGGTTCAGTACAATTATAGTGGTGACAAGTTAGTTTTCTAAAGTACATTTTATCTAGGCTGCCCATCTGTCATGATTAACTATTCGCGTCAGCGGGAGTGGGGGGTGTTTCCCACTCTCATTATGTCAGTATAAAACATCCTGCAGGGCAGATAGTACGAAAAGTACAAAGCCATCACAACTGCAGCTTGCCTATCTGTCTGAAAAAGTCGCCATCTTCGTGGCTCTCGGCACACCAGTAGTCAGGACACCATCAAACTGGAGACGAAGTGCACCCAAGATCATGAGCAACATCCCTCTAACCACCAGAACTGAATAACCCTAGTCCAGTTTAGAAAAGAGCAGAAGACGCACCTCATTAAAGACCACTACACCACGACCCAATAACAGTCCCCTTCTCCACCCACCTACCTCTCCAATCACTCACCGACTGTAGCTTGGCATAAGAGCTATACAGCTCTCCACTGTTTTCCAGCCTGGTTTATGCTACCACAATATCAGGATTTATTTTCTGTTTGAGCCCAGCATTCTTCGTTTTCCCCTCGGTAGGAGGATTCGAGGTAAACGGAAAATAAATAAGATTATTTGTATAAATCTATACCATGTATGTTGATCATGCGATCCCTTTCAGAACTTTAGTACATTAGGCCGTTAAAGTGATCACCTTCTAAAAATAAGACAAATAAGAGTCTAGATATTTTTCTTGAAAGACAAGCATTTGTAAAAAGTATAATTCTGAGGACATGCAATGGAAATGTGCGTTTGACAGTTTCACATTTGGAGGAAATGGCTGGAATCTGATGATCTGGGGGACAGATGTGGAAGGGGCAATATTAGGCTCTGAACACAAAGGAAACCTCAGAGAGTGCATATCAAAGGTATTGGCCCTGGTCTCCTTGGCCAGATTCTCCATGAGAATAAAGGGCTTTCCAATTGGCGTCATGAAAGCCCACAGTGTTGGGCTCCCGAGAGTTAGCAGGATCACGACCAAGAGACATTATGGTCATGCTGAGTTCATCACTCATGAAAGACTGTCTCCTCCCGGATCAAGGAAGAAACAAGATATATGAACAGTGACATCCAGCCAAGAGGTCTCCTAAAGCATCTTGAATAAGAGATGAGCTCTGATACAGATATCTAGTGAGCTATGAAACCACCATATTCACTAATGCTAGGCATTCCAATTCTCCCGTTGGTTCCAAATAAATGAGACGTTCAATGTAATTTGTACTATGGACAAGGGTCAAGCAGCCTTTGAATCCTGGGACTGAGTGGCCAGAAGCCAGGAAATGCCAGAAACACTGCATAAGAGCAGGGGTTGTTGGGAACTGGCCCAAAAGTCCAAGGGGAACTCAAAGATTAGTTTAATATTAGCTATTTCGAGTGGTCTGAGTAATCCTATGTAGGATGAGTGGTCTACCTAACTCCCCCAAGAATGCTTTTTTATCAAAGTTGAATGCTGTAATGAATATCCTATGATCTACTTGTCAAATGTGAGACAAATGAGAACTTCTTGTGGTTTCTAATAAAAAAAAATCACATAAAGGTACAGACTACTTGAGATGATCGGGCAACTTAATATTGTTCCTGATGCAGCTGTGAACAAGTATGCAGGAGGAGTGCTATCAAAAGACACTGGGTAGGGCTTTCTGAGGTGGTGCTGATTGTCCTCGGTGTGAATCTCATTCACACATCAAACAGATCACTGTCTTTTTGCATGTACACAAACCTTCCTCCAGAATAGATCTCTTGTGGGGACTGGATACTATAATGCAACCCACTACTGGTGCCGATATAGGAATCCGGTTTATTCCAGGTTAAATGAGATGAGGATTTAGGTAATATATTCAACAGGAAGGGTATGTTGACATTTGGTCTGAAAATATAGGACTTATGCACCATGAGCTGAAAGGTCAGATTAGGGAATACTTTGAGTTAAAGGATTAGTGTCACTGAGCACAATATGGGATGCCTTTAAGGCATAATTAGGCATAGGTGTATCGCTGCAAATGCGGATCAAAAAACATAACTGGGACTTGGTGACAAGAAAGTTGGAAACTGATCACTACAGGCATAAGACACGAAAGCCCATGAAGGCCAAATAAAGTTTGTGAGGTGGGGAAGAGAGATGCGTTCTGGGTGTTCTAGGGGAACTGGAGGTTCCTATTTTAGAATAAGAGGTGTCTATAGAGATAAGGACAATTACACAATAAGGCTCCTGGTCCGGATGGGTTGGCCAACTTCCTGCATAAATACTTCAGATGTGTTTTGGCTCCCAGATGGATTAAACTCTTCAACTCATTCATGCAAACTAAAAAGAGTTATATTCTCCATGATAGAAGCTAATAAAACTTTAAAACGTAGGTCTGGACATCCCACAGATATACGCCTCATAGTGGCTCATCTTTTTACTAGATAGTGATTCTAAACTATTTACAAGAATTCTTGACACCTGATTAGCAGACCACATGTGTGTGTGTGTACCACCATACGAATCAGGCTTCACAAACCAGAGAAATACATTTGATAGCATTCAAGGAGTTCAGCATTTGAAAAAGAAACCGAATGTAAGGAAGATCCCTCTTTTTATCCCATCCCTTTATACTGAAAAGCATCGGAGTGGGTGGACTGAACCTTTCTGTGCTATTTACTGTTTAGGATGGGGCTGAGACCAGTGGTGCAGATGCTTATTGGGGCAAATGAAGTAGTGCCAAAGGCCATGGTAGTCATCAATGGTCTGAGATTGGAAACAGAGTTGCTGGGCCGGGGTGTGAAGCAGGGTTCAGCCCCTGTCGCTTCTTTTTGTCTTGATGGTTGGAAATGTTGGCGGTAAGGATCTGTAAGCAAGTGAGATTAGGGAACATCAATCTGGAATAGACCAGCACAAGATCTAACTCTTTACATACGATATATTACTGACACACAAAAACCACCTATATTGTGTCATGATGATCCTTGAGTCCTACAGAGAGATTTTAGTATTTCAGTGAATTGGGATAAATCTGAAATTTTAAGAGTGGTGTGGAGCAGGAAGCACATGACCAGCTGGAGAGGGTTTCCTCATATTGTTGGCTAAAAAAATATAATATCTAGATATTTGCATCACACCCACATTGAACAGATTATACAAGGCTAATTACTCATACCTAACAACTACTCTAAATAGAGACCTGATGAGGTCCCCACTTTATTTTGTGGTTTGGAAGAATGGACTCTTTAAAGATATTATCTTGCCACATCCAAAACACCTTTTTCAGGTGCTACCTGTAATGTTGCCGCCAAAGAATATAGCCCTCCTCCCTCCAAACCGCAATGGGTTCTTTAAATGGCATGGTAAAAAGGCTAGGGTGTCCAAAAAGTGATTAGAGCATTGAAACACTTGGGTGGGCTGGGTCTTCGAGATGTAGCTAGATATCAGACATGCCAATTAGTGTTGTAGGTTTAGAAGGCTTTCATCCCCCCTAAAAATAATTTTCCTGGTTTAATTGGGTGGTGTACAGTTGTCCAGTTATTTGAGGATGTGTATCTCCCAAAAAATGAAATTGTACATTTCCACAACTATTGATGTATATTTTTGTGTCAAATGCAATAAGAGAATTTGATCTCCACATAATCATATCAGGAAAATCATCTATTTTTGAGGTGAAAGCCTACAATTTTGAAACCTGTGGAGCAGGAGGGCGAACTTCCTCAAATGCACCATAATTCACCCACCCTTAGACAGACAACTGAGGCATCTGTACGAGACAAGACATGTTTGGCCTTTTATAGCGTAAGGCAAATGGTCCTTAATGAAAAGAGAAAAACATTAGCTTGATTTGAAAGCCATGATGGTGGGATGATCACTGCGGAATTTAATTTGGCTCTCTAAGCAATCCAGACCTGCAGTGACATATGTTTTGGATGTAACGCGTCCAGCCTTTGAGGTCTGGAGTGAAGTGGCCACAAGCCTGTCTCCTACATCATTTCCCTCAGCCTACACAACACAATTCCATATTCCGGATTTTAAACCAGGGAGTGTGATTTGTTAAATTTATGGAAATTATGGGATTATAGGATGCATGAGAGTTTGTTTCGATAGGGAAACTCAAGGGGGCGTGGCTAAAGGCACATAATGGCAGCCGCCTTGTTTTAGAGCTGCCAACTAGAATCTTGAATCCTACCTTGTAAGTTCCCAAGGGTCTACAGCCGGGGTACGGTAACACCTGTGTGGCATGCTGATGCAGACGGGCTTCAAACCAGTCAAACAGACCTGTGGAGGAGGAAGGTAGGGTGACAGTCGCCTGCGGCTTTGATAGTGGTCACACAACATGCTGTTCACTCCGTGGGCACCATTCTCTAAGAGCTTTGTAGACTGCGAGCTGCGCAGTGACCCCTCTGCAGAAGTTGTGCATTAGTATGCTGGTGTGTACTGGGGTTGCATACTGTGCTTTCTGGAGCATGCTACTATCCCCTTGCAGAATTAATGGGGCGAGATTGATGCTCAGAAACACCTCTGAGAGTTATCTTGTCAACTCAAACCTATACAAATGTCTTTCATGCCTTGATGGATCAAAAGCTTCAGGCTATTCGTGGCCCTAGGTTTGCATTCAAGACCAGTTTAAGGGCAATTGCTGCTGCTTTTACCCTGTTGTGGCAGGAATTCCGTAATGATGTTGAGTAGGTGACCAAGGTTGAGGCCTGTATCTTTGAACTGAAGGGCACATTGAAGAACCTTAATACAACTGTGCAGTAGCTGAAGCAACCTACTAGCAATATATCAGTCCATGTCAAAACATAGCAAGTCGGTCACGCCACAACAATCTAAAGTTTTGGGGCCTTCTCAAAGGAGTAGATGGTCTGTATCTGGAAGCCTTTCTGGAGGGAGGCTGAAAAGCTTCTTCCAAACAGTAAGTGCTTCTCATGCTTTCTAACTGGGAGGGCCCAACACCTCCTCACTCAAAGGCCTCCACCCAAGCCCCAATCGCCCACCTATAGTTTGCCACAGAGACTGGGATTTAGTTCCATGGGTGGCAGGGGAAAAGGGTGAGGTCAGGTTGTATACATGCAGAGACTTTATTTTACCCCGACCACAGCATGCTTGCGCAATCACAAAGCAAATCCACTGAGCATATGAAACAAACTTAGAGCAATGAATGTGAAATACATGTTCCTATTTCCAGCTAGACTCAAGGTCATTTACTAAATCATTTTTCATTCAGCATATGGAGCGGGTGTGGGCTTGGAATGAGGAGAGACCTCCCTCCACATCTCAAAAATCTATCTCAACATAGAAAGAAACACTGGGAGCCATGCTTAGGTCCCAGCATCCAATGCCCTTCTCTTACAAGAGATTTACTTACTAAAGCTGCAGTAGGCATGGAAACCCAAGGGTGTTCGACACAGGATTCACTAAAGGCTCCCAAAGGGTGGCCATACTCTTACACAAATCCTTCTCACTGGTGGTATCAAAGGTTTGCATAGATGACCTAGGCAGGTTTGTGATGATAACACCAATGCTGGAAGGCATGGTATGGTCCATAATGAGTGTGAACATCCACCCAATCTAACTAGTATCAATTTCAAGTAGAAACGGACCTGTTATTGACCTACTCATAGGCATGACTGTTGTGGGAGGGTGCGTCAATGTAGTTAAGAACCCTTCCCAAGATCTGGATAGCACCTCCTTGAACCCTACATCCGGGACACTGAGCATGTGGGCACAATCGGTGGGTTTCTGTGATGGGGGGCAGAGGTGGTACCCCGTGGCCAGACAATATATCAATTATTCCATACACCACCACACTTTCTCCAAGTTGGGCTACCGTTTTTTCTCAAGTCTGTGGCGTCTCCAACCACTCCCCTGTTACAATGTTGATTGGCCGTCCGAGTGGAGATGCAGAGTCATATATGGCACTTGAAGGCATGGTGGTTGGGAGATTAATTTGCAGACCACTAGAAGGGGGAAGGTCACAGAAGAATACCTTGGGCTCAATACTAATTTAGTCACATCTGCCATGAGCCTCTGGGAAGCTTTCAAGGCAGTAGTGAGAAACAAGGCCCTACACCTGGGGTAGAGGAAGGAAAGGGAAAGAGAATACGACATCCACTTCACAACATCCGCTTAAGAACAAAAGGCAAACCTAGAAATCCAGCTGGCCGTGTCATTCAGTGCCATCTCACATTCTGAGCTTGAGCTCACTCAAGAGTGCAGAGAACAAAATTATTTGACACAGCAAAGTTAGCATGAACATTATTGCAGCACTGGGTTTACAAGCTTTGGAATAAGTGTGGAAAACTCCTTTATTGGTTTCCTGGCAGGGCCACTGGCCTCAGAATCATCCCTTCAATACAGGTGGGAAACTGCAGCAGTCTCTCTGACTCAGAGGCAATCGCAGTCCACATTGCCTCTTACTTTCAGGACTTCTATCAGGTTCACCAACCTCCACACCTACAATTATCAAACTCCATTGCAGCAGATGCCCTCTTGCACAGTGCCAGACCTAATGGTTTCCCAGCAAATTTTTTAAAAGTATGCCTCACTTACTGTGCTGCACGCACCTGCAGGCAAAGATTGACAAGGCTGCTGGGCATCTTCACTCCACTATGATCTCAGACGTGTGACAACAGAACTCCTTTGAAAACCCAGTAAACCAGCAATTGAGTGGTCTTCTTATGAGCCTCTCTTTCTAATCTCTTTAATCAATTTATAGGCTAAATTGTTGCAAAAATCCTGGCCAACAGATTGGTGAAGGTCATCTGTTCCTTCATACACTATGACCAGAACCATTTCATGCCAGGTAGGGGAACCCAACACTGTTTGCGGAGTGTGCAGGTGGCACTTAAGAGGGCAACTAACCAACTGCTCTGGTCCTTGTAGACTTTGAGAGGGTCTTTGACTCTGTCCATTTTCCCATCATGCTCCAAATACTCAACGGGATGATCTTCGGCCCTCAATTCCTTAAATGTATTATTACGTTATGTTAGTCCTTGTGAGCTCAGGTGCGAGTAAATGGACTGCTGCATAACCTATTACTAGCTATGGTCATGGGGTTCTTATGGGCAGGCAAGATACCTACAAACTCCTTCGCGAAGTCCACTCAATTATAATGATGGAGCACTCTGCCCTGTGGAAATAAGATTTTATTATTTAGCCTCCCCTGTACTCCACATCTATTATTGGCTTTTCAGTGACAGTCACAACCCTACCATCCTGCTAGAACATAGTATACCAGACAATCCTGCAATACTCTCTTCAGTTTATGGGGGTAGATCATCTCGCTGGTTGCAGCAAATCACAAAGCTAGCTTTCGAAAGCTGGCAGATGGCCCTAGCACACATACACTGGTGTGGCAGGACAAACAAAGAGACTCGTCTTTGAAACGGGTTGTGGTTGTTATATGTGTCGAAACTTCAGGGTTTCAGAGTCTGGGACCTGATTGGGATATCCACCTCAGGGGATGTTTGGATAGGTTCAAATATCAAATTCTTTGAAAACCTGCTAGGGGACTTTCAGTTGCATCGCATATACAGTTATTTAAATATTTACATCTATGCCACACTTTTGATTCACATAATAAGTATGTGCCTGAGGTTCTAGAATTTAACCCGCTAGAACTCAAATTAACGATGGAATCTATTTTTCAGCAAAGGCATCTCAATGGTGTCCAAGACTCTGGTCATCAATTGTCATGAACCCTTGTGTAAGACAAGGCCCAGTTGGGAACAAAACTTTGGCGGGCTGCAGGACTCAGATTGGCAGGAGGCGAAGATGGATGCTCCTTCGCTAGCAACCTCCTTCCACCTCAGACTAATCCCAATCAACTACTTTCATAGGTCCTACTATACCACCAAGAGGATATGGAATATGGGTATTGCCTCTACAACTCACTGCAGCTGGAGTAAAGTTGACATAGGCACCTTTAGAACTGCTCTGAGTTTTTTGGAGACAAATACACGATACATTTGTCACAGTTTTAGAGGTACCTACTCTTTTGGAACCAAAAAGGACACTGATGGGGGTAATGAGGGGGAAAAAAAACTCACGTTCTGTTGCTGATATGACTGCCGATTGCCAAATGAGACCCAGCATGTCACTGGAGGGACAGCAATCCCCCTTCTCACTCATTGAGTACCCCAGAGATATGGATTACCGGGTGTACTGCCATTTGATGGAGTTTGTTTTGACCAATGACTTTGTGTTTCACCACTGCGCATATTAGTTGCTCAATGTTCACCAGTAGCACATGGTATGTTTTGTTCAGTTTAGCCGCCTATTGGCTTTGACATGGCATTAGCCATTACTTTCTGTATTCAGTTTAGCCGCCTATTGGCTTTGACATTGCATTCCTATTGGCTTTGACATGATGTATTCAGTTTAGCTGCCTATTGACTGACATGCTATTCGATATTCTGCCTATTGACTTTGACATGATATTATATATTGCATTTTGTATTCAGCTTAACTGCCTATTGGCTTTGACATGATATTAGACATTGCATTTTGTATTCAGCTCCGCTGCCTATTGGCTTTGACATGATATTATACATTGCATTTTATATTCAGCTCCGCTGCCTATTGGCTTTGACATGATATTATACATTGCATTTTGTATTCAGCTCAGCTGCCTATGGGCTTTGACATGATATAAGACATTGCATTTTGTATTCAGCTTAGATGCCTATTGGCTTTGACATGACACTAGACATTGCATTTGATATTTAGGTTAGCTGCCTATTGCCTTTAACATGACATTGCATTTGATATCTAGGTTAGCTGCCTATTGCCTTTAACGTGGAGTTAGACATTGCAGTGGAGAATCCAAGCTGTATTTTTCCAAGCTGTGTTTTTGCACCAGATGAACCAAGATGTTTTGCTCTCACAGTAGACTAGACCTGATAAGAGAGGGTACATGGGTGTTGTTTTTCTCTCTGCTTGAGCTTGGGAACAGGAGTAGTCTTGGAGACCTGGCCAGTCTCCAAAAGGCTTGCTCAGTTTCCCAGGTCTAAGAGGAGGGGGCACACCTTTGTAACGAATGACACAGGCTGCAGAGGGTCAGATTCGAATCTGCCGGACCCTGTGCTGGAGCTTGGCGCCAGCTGCCAGCAATCCTGTGTGGGTAGATGAATCTCTCTTTCTCGCGGCTGACCGGGGTCCTCAGCTTGCAGACCTTAGAAAGATGAAGCTGTGAATAGTTCCCACACGGTGAAGTATTTGTTTTGCTTTGCATTCAATATCTTATAAATATAACCTGCTGTGTATATTGCAAACTGATATATTTTGTTTGATTAACGCGGACTTGAAAGCTACTAATTCGTCATACATAAAATATTGTGGTTGGGGAAGAATTAACAACAATAAAAGTCTTCTTTGACCTCAGAAGTGCATTTCTGTTGTGTTATGTTAGTGCTTAGAAACTAGATAAGAGGAAAGCACTACAATTGGTACCTGGAGTCGTGGGGTCGGTCATTAAGAGGTGATTAAGAAGGGGTTTGACGAGTTAGTAGATTTCTAAGTGCACACTTTAAAAGTGTAATTGTTTTTTTGTTGTTTGGAGAGTTACAGAAATTGTTTTTTGTTGTTTGGAGAATCACAGTAGCACGGCAGACCATGTCATGTGTTGTTAAACTGCCTGATGGTGCTACGAAAAACTGTGAATTGTTTGTTGTTTGGAGAATCACAGTAGCACGGCAGACCATGTCATGTGTTGTTAAACTGCCTGATGGTGCTAAGAAAAACTGTGAATTGTTTTCTGTTTGGGGAATTACAGAAGAAAATGCATGTGTAGAAAACGTGTGTTTTGGAAGTAATGATGTCAGAAAGGTCTGGATACCTTTATCTGCTTACAGAGAAATGCAGGAGAAATGTAGGAAGTTGGAACATGAAAATAGGAATTTACGTGAGCAAATTAGCCCGACTGAAAGTTATAAAAAGGCTGTTTTTGAAGAATCTTTCTTGTCCCATTCCAGTAATGAGGGGGTTAAGACAGCTCCGAGCTGCACTGAGTTTTCGTGTGAGCCAGGGTTTGATTTTTGGAAAAAGAATAGCCCTCATTTGAGAGAAATCCTAACACTTTTGTATATGGTCACTGTGAAAAATAATATGCAGCTGCTCGCGTGTGATTTGGCAAATGAAATAATGCAGACTTTAGGTTTCTGCGCAGTGCAAGAAGGAAAAACTGATGTACATGTAATTCAAGAACAAGGGAAGAAAATAGTGCCCCTAGCTAGAATCATACAATGGATCTGGTACTTGCAAGACAGGGCTAGAGTACCACAGGTAAAAGAGTTATCAATGAAGTTGTGTGCACCATTTGAATTCGTGTCCACTGAAGATAAAAAGCATGTTTGTTTTACTAATGATTCATTGACTGAAATGTTGTTTTCTGGCACAGTAGAAGGAACAGCGTTGTATAATGTGTGTCAGATTTTAAAGGAAGAGCTACGTGAGATGTGTCATTTTTACGCTGATTTTTGGTTCTTTGATAATGTTTTAGCCACATGGCTTGTACCTAACTGGTTCAATTACCTTGCAGATGTTAATGAGAAAAATTCAGAGAGAGAAGTGTACACCCAGAATTCTGCCTTAGTGGGGATGGCTAAGTGGGTGCCCCAGAAATGTGAACAGCTGAGAGAAAAAGCCACTTACAGGTGGGCAGAGATGAGAGAGATGCACATTCCCCTAGTTTTGATAAAAACTGTGCAGTACGCACAAAAGCAATCTGTCATGCAAGCAGTCACAGAGCAGTTGGGGAGAGAAAAGTTACCAGAACAGAAATGGCAAATTGATCAGGTTTTAGGGAGAGTGATTGCTGCAAATTACCAAGGAAAAATCGAAATTATGCTGATACCTAGAAAAGAATCTGATTCATTCATACAAATTGGAGACAGAATGGCCCAAATTGACAAAAATGCAGTGAATGGAGGTTTGTTAAAGAAGGAGTCTGCCCCAGCCCTTCTGACAGTGCAAGAAAAGGGAAGCTGTGGTGCAGCAGATAAAAACCTCAGTGCTGATGTGTGGGCTGAAGCCCCAAGTGATCCTCCAGAACCTGCAGCGAATGTAACAAAGGGCCCCAAAAACGTCCTGCTGATTATAAAACAGGGAAAGAAAGAGGAAGGGTGCAGTTTAAATGAAAAATGTTATTTGCAAGAAAAGTCATACTTGTTTCTTTTGCAGATCCTACCACGTTTCGCCACTGTCCCTGAGTGTGCTGTGTGGTCCCCCTTCCGGTGTGTGCGTGTGGGGTCGGGGAAGGGACCGAACTCCCAACCTGAACCTGGCTGAGTAAAGTGCCAGCACCATGGATCTTCCACTGGAACTAAGCCCTTCTCGTATGGAACTCTGCCTTTTGCTTATCTTCCAGCAAACCTTTCAGGTGGACCGTGCCCCTTTACATGAGCAGAACTCATGCCACATCAAATTGCTAACACTGTTGAATTAGAGACTCATTCAGAGTATAAAAATTGCCCAGTCTTTTCTGTATAGATGTATCTGATGTGAAAGGTTATGAAATCAATGTGTTAATTCACTTCTATTGCTTTACAGGGATTGCTTTGATCATTCAAATGTAATGTTTTTTTTTTTTTTGTGCTGATGTTTTTTTTGTTTTTGGTTTGACACAAGAGATATGTGAAACAAAAATTCATTGGTCAAAGGGCGGAATGTACTGCCATTTGATGGAGTTTGTTTTGACCAATGACTTTGTGTTTCACCACTGCGCATATTAGTTGCTCAATGTTCACCAGTAGCACATGGTATGTTTTGTTCAGTTTAGCCGCCTATTGGCTTTGACATGGCATTAGCCATTACTTTCTGTATTCAGTTTAGCCGCCTATTGGCTTTGACATTGCATTCCTATTGGCTTTGACATGATGTATTCAGTTTAGCTGCCTATTGACTTTGACATGCTATTAGATATTCTGCCTATTGACTTTGACATGATATTATATATTGCATTTTGTATTCAGCTTAACTGCCTATTGGCTTTGACATGATATTAGACATTGCATTTTGTATTCAGCTCCACTGCCTATTGGCTTTGACATGATATTATACATTGCATTTTATATTCAGCTCCGCTGCCTATTGGCTTTGACATGATATTATACATTGCATTTTGTATTCAGCTCAGCTGCCTATGGGCTTTGACATGATATAAGACATTGCATTTTGTATTCAGCTTAGATGCCTATTGGCTTTGACATGACACTAGACATTGCATTTGATATTTAGGTTAGCTGCCTATTGCCTTTAACATGACATTGCATTTGATATCTAGGTTAGCTGCCTATTGCCTTTAACGTGGAGTTAGACATTGCAGTGGAGAATCCAAGCTGTATTTTTCCAAGCTGTGTTTTTGCACCAGATGAACCAAGATGTTTTGCTCTCACAGTAGACTAGACCTGATAAGAGAGGGTACATGGGTGTTGTTTTTCTCTCTGCTTGAGCTTGGGAACAGGAGTAGTCTTGGAGACCTGGCCAGTCTCCAAAAGGCTTGCTCAGTTTCCCAGGTCTGAGAGGAGGGGGCACACCTTTGTAACGAATGACACAGGCTGCAGAGGGTCAGATTCGAATCTGCCGGACCTCGTGCTGGAGCTTGGCGCCAGCTGCCAGCAATCCCGTGTGGGTAGATGAATCTCTCTTTCTCGCGGCTGACAGGGGTCCTCAGCTTGCAGACCTTAGAAAGATGAAGCTGTGAATAGTTCCCACACGGTGAAGTATTTGTTTTGCTTTGCATTCAATATCTTATAAATATAACCTGCTGTGTATATTGCAAACTGATATATTTTGTTTGATTAACGCGGACTTGAAAGCTACTAATTCGTCATACATAAAATATTGTGGTTGGGGAAGAATTAACAACAATAAAAGTCTTCTTTGACCTCAGAAGTGCATTTCTGTTGTGTTATGTTAGTGCTTAGAAACTAGATAAGAGGAAAGCACTACACCGGGCTAAAGCAGAAGAACTAGTTTACAAATGGAGTGGGTGCGCCAGCGAGCGCAAGGGAATTTAGGGGCCATACTGGTATTACATTAATTCTCCTTAACCACTGTTTTTACTTTGTATTGGGTCATGTGATGTAGATATTGTAATACTGATACTGTTGGTTAGAGCGTCGTGTTTGATTGTGTCTTTCTGATAGAATCCAATAAAATAGAAGTCTTCTGCAATATGTGAACAGTCAGTGCTCTTTAGGTAAAACGTAAGGGCTACTCTTCTTTCAATTAAAGAACTAGTCACTGTGCTTTTAGCATTCTCGCAGACAAACTATGGAATAATTTGAATCTCCACCTTTGACTAAGTCCTTGCCCACTAACCTTTACGAAAATGCTAAAAACATGGCTTTTCAGTCACACTGATGCAAGCGCATCAGGATGCCCTAGGGGTAATAGTCTTGCTATATAAATCGCATAACATAGGGAAGTGTGGCTCTTAGCTGCCTGGGAAACGCCGGTGGGCCTTGCGAATTAGGCCCATCTGATTTTGGACATACAAGGAGATTTGGGTTCAAATCAGATACATTTTTACATGTCACTACAAGCAGCAATAGCTGACCCAACTTTACCAATACACCCCTACAGACACACATAAATACATACAGAACAATGGCTTTTGGCATTTTTTAAAGTTGCAATTGGCTGGGCAGGCTGTTCTTAAAATCATGGTATTTTGTGTTCCTCTACTGTAAACTCTGTCCAATGCTGCAACCTACATACTGTCACTTCACCGCAGTTAATTTTCTTTTGATTTATCTGAAACGAGAACTTAAGACTTGGTTACAGGGTGTTGTATGTCCAGGATAATCTAAAATAGTTAGTGGTTTGTTTTCCAAGTTAGTTTTATTTTGTTTCAGCTTGTTTGAGACTTTTTGTGAGTCTTTTGTTTATTTACTGCACATAGGTTTTCTACTGGTCGTTTGACTTGTTAAAGATTAAAGGTAAGTTGTGTATTTGTATACATTCTGAGTTCTTTTTTCTGACTGTGTTTTTTAAATCTGCTTTGACTTTCTCTGATAGTTGTATGGCATACAGCCCATTTTCCTCTCTTTGATTTATCATCACCGTGTCCTGGGATTCAGACCTTTCCGGAAATCCCGATGCCCTGCGATATAGACCTTTGAGGAGGTGTATTAAGATCACTTCATGAGGTAGTGTGAACCCCAAGGAATCTGCCACCCAGGCCAATGAAATTGGAGAAACGTCCTAAACAACGCATTGTGAACAACTCAGACATTTACCACGCAAGCGCAACCACATTTGCCAAAACAACGACTGCCTTTAACCACTCATAAGTCAAACAACGCATTTGCGTGGTTAAAGCACAGAAAAAGGCATAGTGGATCGGGAGAGGACGCAGTGAGGTAAGTGTGGCTGGGGCAGGGTTAGAGGGTAGTTATAGGGGAGGGGGGAAAAGAGGGGGGAAAGGAGGAGGTCGGGATATGTTTTTTTTTTTTTTTTTTAAGGTGTGGGTGGGGGGTTTGGGTATTTGTTTTAGGGCATAGTGTGGGGGGTTGGGCTATATTGTGTGTTTTCTTTTTTTTTTTTAAGGGCTTAAGGTGGCGGTGGGGTTATTTGTTTTTAGGGGTGGGGAAAGTTTAAGGAAGGGCAGGAGGAGGGAGGGGAGAAGAAGAGGAAGGATCAGGAGAGGACGTGGTGAAGCATGTGGGGTTGGGGCAGGGCTGGTGTGGTGGTGTAGTGATATTTGTGTTCTGACCACTGACTCCATGTTGCACTACGTTGCACTTAGCTTAGCTTGTACACCGTTACATTAGTGCCCACCAACTACATTCTCCATTCTGTAATTATCTTAGCCTTAGCTTCACCGCCACGTTAAAACTGCAAGTATTTTTCTGTGCACAACATGTTTTTGCTCATGTTTTTATTCTACTTGTCTGCCTGTTCTTTCTCATCAAGCGCTAAGGCATAACATGGGGGAGTTAGTCTGATAGGAATGTACTAGGATAATGTTTATGGTACGGCAGGGAATGGTTTGGTTTTGGGAGGGACACCTTGCGAACCTGGCCAGTTCCAACCTGTTCCTTTCAAAGTTGACCTGATGTAGCTCTGAATAACAGGGAGCGAGGGGGGTATTTCTAGAAATACCTTCTCTGGCTTGTTTAAGGTATATAAGAGACCCAGGATTGACAGTGGGGAAATTCGGAGACTTCAGTCAGGATTGAGACGTCAAATGCCTGACATCCCATGAAGGTAGATCTCTCTTTCTCTCCCAAGCCGATCTTGGAGTCTACGGCTTGAAGCTACTGAGAGAAAGCTGAAGGAGCAACTGTGCTCCATGGTGATGAATTTTTACTAATTACTTGCTTTGCATTGTGTATGAATATATCTATAAATATAGGTATCTGTATTTTGCATGTATATATTTGCTGTTTACAGATTGAAGATTCTTTGAACATGTTTTCATTTTATTGTTGCACACATTTTAAATGTGCACTTTCGGTTGTACTGACCTTCCTTTATGAGCCTTACAGAATTATTTAATAAATGTCTTCTTTAGACTAAGAGGTGCAATACAGAGATTCTTTTCAGGGTGAGTGTATTTTAGCTCGGTCAGCAGTAAAGCAAAACAGGGGGGTCAGGGTAATTTCTTTTTTCTTTAAGGGCTCAGGTCGGGTGTGGGGATTGTGGCAGTTTAGTGTTTAGGGGCAGGGTCGGAGGGGGGTTGGGAGTTTTTTTTATTTTTTAGTGTTTACGATGGATGAGCGGTTTGGGGGTAGTTTACTTACTGGGGGAAGGTTTTAGGGATCCGGGTTGGAGGGTGTTGTGGTAGTTTAGTTTTTAGGGGTGGGGGTAGGATAGTTTTTTATTTAGGGCTTAGGGAGGGTGGGGGTTGGGGCAGTTTCTATTGGGGGAAGGTTTTAGGGCTCAGGATGGGTGTTGGGGTAGTTTAGATTGTAGGAGGGGAAGGGTCGGGCTTAATTGTTTTTTTTTTTAGGGCTCAGGGCGAGTGGGGGGGTCGGGATAGTTTAGTTTTTGGGAGTGTGGGGGGTGGGATAGGTTTTTTTTTTAGGGTTCAGAGCGGGTCAGGGGTTGGGGTAGCTTCGTTTTTAGGGCTTAGGGTGGGTGGGGGTGTTGGGTAGTTTAGTTATTAGGGGTGGTGGAATTTTTTAGGGCTAAAGGCGGGTTAGGGGTGTCAGGGTAATATTTGTTATTAGAGGTGGGGGTAACGTTGGGGCTCCGGGCAGGGGGAGGCTTGTATGACAGAACCACATATACCGTTTCCACATATGCCTTTACTAAGCATGCTTTTACAACTAAATTAGTGGTAAAGGCATGAGTGGGAAAATACATGTTGTGGTTCTGACTGTGTTGTTAAGGCATGTGTTGTTTCACCATGCGTGGTTCTGTCATATAACCATGATGTTGAGGGTCACCAGAGATCAAAGATTGTGGATTTGAAGCTTGAAAAGGGTAGCAAAATATATCTCAGAAATTGGGAGTGGCTCCTCTCCATTACTGGAAACATGGTGCAAGAAATTTGAATGGTATGAAGTTATGGAAGAAGTAGAAATGGGGGTGTTCAGGCAATGGGGGTTGTTCAGGCAAAATAGTTTAGGCAAATAATAGTCATTTCACCTAGGCAATGCTCTGTGCACTACTACATTATGAACAAGAGAATTAGGAGCACTATCCAAGCCATATATGTATGTACATATACACATATTGGATCATCATAAAGGTTTATATAAGTAATGATAAATTAATGTGAAGGACTATCCTAAGTCTGCAACAAATGGCTAAATGTATTTTCTTCAGGCAGAGGGCATGTTGAGCCTGTGAGAGAACAATACAAATAACTTTTAAAAGCTGCGTGGCATTTTAGAGTAAAAGATAGGAGGACAAGCAACTCAAAATGCAAAAACTAAAGATGAAATTACAACTGAACCACAAGTCCACACTACTTACTGGGGTAGAGTGGTATAGGGTAGCATAGAGAGGCGTAGAGTGAAGTGGCATAGAGTGAAGTGGCATAGAGTGCAGTGGCATACAGTGGAGTGGTGCAGAGTGAAGTGGCATGGAGTGGTGTAAAGTGAGTGGTGTGGAGTGGTGAAGAGTAGAGTGAAGTGGCCTAGAGTGGGGTATTTATGGTGTGGTAGCACACTGCCATCACAGACATTTTCAATTGAAATGATCATCACATTTGTCCTGACATACAGCTTTACTAATAAAACTATACAATGCACAGACAAATGTGTGGAAATTGCATCACCCATTTTAACAATTCATTTTGATTATATTAAAATGTTTGTTTCCAACACACTTCAGAAATAACAAAAAATGTGCTTCATTTGTGTGTTCATAATTCTGTTATATTCTGAATTACATATACAGTTTGTTTAAATGTTGCAATAAACTAGAAAATAAACTTTTTCCTACTCCCAATATCTAGCAAGAGTGTCACAGAAATCCCCTCACTTTGAAATCAGAGAAATAAAATTAAACACGTGGCCTTGGAAGACAGGCCTGACAACTGACCTTGAACTTTTAATGCACAGCAAATGTGATGAGATAAGAACAACAATTAAAGGGCTGTTAACAGAAAGTGAGTTGGTGGAAGGATACTGAAAACACCGGTTCGGCAACAGGACGGACAAACAACACCTGGAAAGCCTAAAGCAAATAAAGCAAGCAAACGGAAAGTACGAGTTACAAACCACAAAGCCAATAGTAATCAACGAGTGGAATGCATTCCTAGGTCAACTTTCTGAAAGTCCAAAATGCCTTTACCAAACCAGTCAGCTGTGATGTCTAGTAGGCTTCAACCTAAAAAGGTTACACCCTATAACATTAAGACCAGTTTTATCTGGAGTAGACAAGTCACCAAAATGTGCCAAAGTTAACCACTTTTCTACATTTCTCCCAAGGTGGATTTTGACTATACAGGCTAATGCTCTCAATTTGAAGTAATGGCTCAAAGGGTTTTGGCCCATTTTCCTACCACACATGGATGCTACCTTCCAAATGACTATGCCATGATGATGATCCAGTTAACTCTTGTTGTAGGAGTCTAAATACCTAGAATCAATAGTATGTACTGGCTTTATGCAACTCTATAAAGGTGAATACATCACACATGTATTTGATTTATTCCTGGCTGCTGCAATGTAAACTCTTGACAGACACTACATAGTTGTTGTTTATGTACCTTTTCTGCTTACTTTGTTGCACATTACAATCACTAGTGCACAGCGTCATCACTCTGTTCACTCCGTCAGCATCCTATTTTCCATTTTTCTTACTTTTGTACTAACGAACAAGAACATTGAATGAATAAGTAATCCTGATTTGTTCCTCTCATTGTCTATACCTTGGAGCTATTACCATTCACCAGAAGAAGAGAAGTTATGTGAATCCACTGGATACAATGTATTTACTCCTGTGTGCTCAAACATGACTCTGAAACAGTTTTTTTTCCTTTCACACACACATAATACCCAGGGTTTGCCCGTTTTCGTTAATTCAACTCACAGTGGGGATAATTTGTGGGTGCCCTGTTCATCCTACACTTTATTGCAGCCATGGAACCTTGAAAGTTCACACTAGTGAAAAACAAAAACATTCATGCCATAAACTTTGGAGAAATGCATTCAAAAATATGGTTGTATGCAAACAATATTTTCCTAGTGCAGGTTACAAAGCTAATTTAAATAAAAAGAATGTCAACCTCTTTCAGCTTAATGCCTTACACAATTTTTAAAAAATTGGACAACCAAATGACGACATTACACATGGATCCCAGGTCTCAGCTAAGAGTGTCGCTTTGAAGCAAGGACACTTTCATCAAAACAAACATTTATCCTAATCATTTACCACTCATTTTCAGTGCTTCCTCTGTTTTGGGGGTAAAGAGTAAAAGTAAAACAGCCAAACCCTCTGCACCCTGGTTCAATAAAACCCTATAACAGGAAAGGAAATCCTTAACATTGCTTAAAATACAGTAGAGACAATCACCCTCCTCTCATGAATGCCTTTACAAGCCAAATCTCTCTACATAAAGGAACATCTTGCATGCAAAATCCACCCATTTCAGATTTCTAACAACATCTTGAAAAAACAAACTAAACAACTATGGGAATTAGTCAGAGCTGTTAACAATCCACCTCCCGCATTCAAATTTGAGGACCCTTCACCTACATCAGAAAAATGTGTTCAGTTAATTGATAATATAGTAAACTCAACTGAGAAGTCAGTACCAACTCTCCTTGATTCACACGTGACTATGATCTCATCCTGCAAATCCAGGGCTACATGGGAACATTTTAAATTAGTCTACGAGAATGTCATATTTAAAAATGTTCATGCATGCCAAACCCTTGAATCGTTCCACTTACCCACTATCCGAGAATTTTGCCAAGGATTTAGCACACTACCTACCAATGCATGTGGTGTATCTTGTAAATCTCTCCATCAGTCAAGGAGTGGTTTCAGACTCAAGATTGGCCAAGTCACCTCAGTCTTCAAGACACACATGACTGAAACAACTTCCGCCCTGTATCTGGTCATCCTTTCATTGTTAAAGTAATTATAAGCTATACTACAAGCCAACTTACTAAACACATTTGTGAGAACGACCTCTTAAATAAGAACCTGTGAGTCTTCAGTCAAAGTTCCAGCCCAAAAACCATACAGCCCCAGGTGGTAGACTACGCAATCTGCAACATGGACACGGAGGCTCTTGTGTCCTTGTCCAGATCTATGTGCTGTATTTGATAAAGTGAATTGACGAATGTTCACTTGAACGCTCAAGAGATGGATTATGCATTGAACGAGTGGCACTAGAGTGGCTCATCTCAAACTTGATGACCAAAGGATAAAACTTGACTCATGTCCAGAGAATAAAGCAGCTGGGGGATTTATTTAATTTATTTTTCAATAAACAGTTCCCATACTTTTTGTAAAAGAAAAAAAAGACAGAAGAAAAACAACTGTTCCTGAATGATTAATGCGGTCAGTGAGTTGCCTCAGGACGAATGAGAAGGAGGGATGTCTCCTCTACTGTGCAGGGAGAAAAGGGACGGCTAAAAAAGAAACATCCCTTCTTTTCTGTGCTCCTGCTATCTGAAAGAAATGGAAATGTGCCCAGTTGGTTATTCGGTAAATAGGAACGCCCCTTGGGAGCCAGTATAGGCTTTAATTGATGAGGCTTCACAGAGCCAAATAATTATTCTTATTGAGATACACTTTAAGAGCGCCACCAGTTCCGGAATGATTCATTTTATCGGAAACCTAAAAAAATATATATATTGGCACTACGTGTAGTATGGTTACGTATTACTAAAAACATAACTTTTAAAAGAACAATAAGCATTTAAACCCTTAAGCCCCAACTCCAAGTTTATCGTAGTAATAAGTGCGAGTTAGCGCACCTGAAAAATAAGATACCCCGGAGTACGTTATTTATCAGGTGTGATAAATAGCACCTATTTCAAGTTTGTGGGGAAGAACATGAGGATTTTTATGCTTTATGCTCCAAAATATGTATGGCACTATAAATAGAGTATATTATTTCCCTGGTCTATTCTGGCAGGTTTGATCTGCAGAAATGTAACGAAGAGCGGTGCGTTTAACACCAAATTACTAAAATTCCAATTCCTATGCAAACAGGGGTGGGCAACACCTCCTGTAATCCGGGCCTAAATCTTTTTGCACCAGCCTTACATGCGTGCATACTATTATATACTGTGTACAATACACTATTTAAACAGATGACACATATTAAGTGCTTTTTGTCACAGCCTGGGGCCTCACAGAATTATAAATATACATGTCATTATTTCTCGGTGTGCAGGATTCAAATTAGTAACACTTCATGTACATACACAGGCACCTGAAGTGATTGCATAACCCTATTGATTTTCCCAACCAGATCAATGCATTTTCCACAGATTAGCTTACCCTGCATTAGTTTTTATTTATAGTGTGCGTTACATTTAATATACACCTACCTGTGAGTGAAAACCCAACAGTGTTACAGAATATTTTGTTCTTTTTGGTACATCACTAATCCCGCTGCCACACTCACTGAACCTGGCCCCTGTTGTACTTAGGACTAGGGGTCCAATATATATTTTAAAAAATGATATGATCATGTTTCTGAAAATTGGTCACCCAGACTCAAGGGGGTCCCTAAGGGATCCATTCTGGCGTCTACCCTTTTTAATTTGTACATACAACTACTCGGAAACATGTTAAAGAACTCTGGATTCCTTTATCATCTATAGCTCACCTAGTGCATATTATAAAATCTGTCCAAGACTAGATGCCCATTCATGACCTAAAAGTCAATTCATCTAAATGGAATTTCTTTTGATCTCCTTTTCGAAGCCACTAGTGCAATCAATTGACTCAAATAGCATCCTAGACAGCAATCCTATCATCACTGACGGCGCCAAATCTCTAGGTGTCATTCTTGACAAAATACCTAACCTCCAAATACAGAGCAACACCATGGAGAGAAACCTGTGCTTGCAACAGAGACTGCTGCTCTGGGAGAATTGCAGCTTAATTCCTCAAGAAATTGTCAAAACACTCATCCAATTACTGGTGCTATCAAGAACTTACTATTGGAACTCTACCAGATGGGGCTTCCCAAATCGGACAAGCTCCTCTGCGAGCAGTGCTTCATGCTTCAGCACAGTTCATTTCTTCATTTCTGGCATCAAAAGACATGAAGCATTTCATCAGTACAGCTAAAACTGATATGACTGCCTACTGAAGTTAAGAGCTTTGGTACAAAAAAGGTCCTATACACCTCCACATTCAAAGGTACCTGACAGCCAAGCTAAAGAATTTGGGTGGAATTAGACCCTCACGTAGCGCCGACACACTGCTTCTTGAAACCCCAATTTCTAGAAGTAACACACAAAGGCACAAGCCTTTCTGGATAGTGCTCCCAGGGTCTGGAACCCCTTGCCTTCCGATCTACGAACCACTACCTCATTGTCTTTAGTCAACGCTTAAATGAAAGCCCTCCACAGATAATTTCTCTTGATTACTCTTACTTTTTTTCTTCCCAGACAGTCTCTGCCAGACAATGTACACATTCTTGTTGGATCGGCTTCTAGCTGCAGGACTCTTCTTCTTCTATACTCTTGTTCTTTGTCGCTTAACACACCTCCTCAGCACCTACTACATCATGTTCATGTCATATTACCCCGAATCTTCTTAGGAAAATATCATGTAGACCGTGAAGGTTTTTTTTTTTTTTTTTTTTTAACTAACGGCTAGATGGACCAAGCCATGTTTAATATGCTTATCCTTCTCGCTGTTTTTTTTATTTGTTATTCTTTTATTAAGTCTGAATAGGTATGCACTTAACTGAAACTGTGTATGTATTTATAACCTGCCTTTCCACAAACAAACTTTGCATAACGTTTTACACTTATGTGATGTTCCAATGTCTTCGGGTAATGCATGCACCACATTAAATTTCATAAATAAATAACAAAATCATTAACTACAGTGGCTGCCAGTGAAGCAACACATTGCTCTTAAATCTTGAGGCATTCCTCACCAAGCTTTTGATCAAGCCAGCTCTGCTTTACTGCATGAAAAAATGGATCTTGCACATCTCAACACAATAACCTAGATTGGGGTCCAGGAGGGCAGCTTAAATGGTAGTTTTTCAGGTTAGCCACATCAATATATATACCATTAATCTAAACTGAATGCATTTAGCCTGAAACTCTGGCATACATTCTGCCCTGCTGAACCTAAATTGGACACTAATGATCTAGATTATCACACAACCTTCTAATTAGATTTACATACTTTATACACATTCAAGCACTCAGCACATTTTCTGAAATGAACTCCACAGCCTAATCTCAAAACTGCACAGACATTAGAAAAAGAAGAAAAACCTCTCTGTAGACCAGCCAAAGTTGAAATAATTTTAATTGTGTGATGGTAAAAGAAAGGAGGGAATGAGCCTCACAGGTGCAAGCTGGGGCGAAGGCTCGGGCACTGCCTCCCCTCACACGCTACCTTGTCCCATAACAAAACCAAAGTCACCTGGAGCCGGCAGCAAGTCCTGAGGGGTATTAAAACCGTAAATGATCTCCTGCAATACAGAACATTCAGACACGCGCTCCAAACCCACTCTAGGCAAGGGTTCCCAGCGCATCTTTGTGCTCACTGTGTGACCGTGCTCTTCACTTGGGGAATATGTAAAGACTGCTGAAACCATGTGTGACACAGCACCATGTGAGTTGGGAAGCTCAAGTCTATGCCACATTTACTTCTACTTAGATAACTTAGGGCCAGATGTAGCAAAGGGTTTTACCCATTCTGTGTCTATGGGAAAATGTGTTCGTACATATGGCCCTTAGTGCGAAAGCGTGAACAAATCCTCGCTGTAGCTTTTCGTTACCTAAGATATGCCACACACATTCTAATTAACCCTAAATATGGTGTACAGAACTTGTGCACAATACCCCAAAATATTCAAAAACGTCACACCATCCTTCATAGAACTACACATATATAAATACCCAATAGAAGCCTTGCCATAGGTAAAACATACCTTAACCATTTAAAATGGAAGACATCATGTTCAAAGCGATAGGCCCACCCACAGAAGTGGAGTACTGTTTTTAAAAGGGTTAAGGTAACCCATTAAAGGGAGAAGTGCAGCAACACGAAATAGTATAACATATGTTATTATCAACAGAACTTCTCTCCATTTCTGACTTCCAAATGAAATCCACAGTACAAGAAAGAACACATTCGACAAAATGCCCTCTGAATCGCCGGACAGTATGGGTAACCTAAATTCCGATAAGTCGAAATTAACCACTATTCCTAAACTCAGTATTTTTAGTGCCTTTCAAAAATGCTTTTGTTTCTATTACACCTATTTTTCATTCATTAATGTTATCATATGAATAGCGGCTTTGTCGGTCCACAATGAAAACTCATAAGCTGCAGCTCAGTTGTTAGCTCTGCATATCAATGTTTTTAGACAACCAACAAATACTACACATTGCCGTAATCAGAAGGGTCTGACGGGCAAAACTGTTTGCTATAATTTTTACACAAAAAATAATAAAAATAATTTTTTGGGACAAAAAAATACAGATAAACGTTGTCTGCTTTTTTTTACATCATGTTTTTAATTCAACAATTATTTTGTTTCAGAAACCCATGAGCGATTTACACAAATGACTCCTTTCTGAATTCGGTCTACTTTTCACAAATGTATAGCTTTCAAGGTTCACACCTATTTCTACCACACACAGCAGGTAGGCTGAAACAACAAAAGTAGTAAAAATGAATTATCAGTTAGAAAAATGCAAAACCTGGGGTCACTGTGGTCCACTCTGCTTGTTCATGAAAGCTGGGAGGATAGCGATGTAGCACCGTAAACCTTTTCGTGATGCCATTTTTAATTAAACTAAAATGGCATACAATTTCTTGCACAGCACTTATTTCCCATTTTTCCACAAAAAACTTATATGTTGGCTATTTTCTCAGGTCTCTCAAGGGAAATATACGACACTTGTGTACCTTTTGAATCCCAAACATATGTGGAAAACGAAGCAAATCTGGGCTTCATATCTTTTAAGGAAAATAATTTATGAAGGCTTAAATGCGAGTGCCCCAAACATAAAGAAAAGAGCGCTGCACTGATGGGAGAAAAGCCTTAGCAGGTAAAGGGTTAAAACGTGCCAAAGGTGTCAATGAAAACGCAGGCTTCCTTGCTTCTCACCCTCTTCAGGGAGCGGTAACACAGTTGTGACATCTTCCAGCGCTCACAGGGAAGCCCAAACGAAGGGTGAAACCAGTCCTCTACCCCTTCGCCCCCACGGGGTACTCTATGCACGTGTGGCGTTTCCAGTCAGCTAGATCAGCATCCTGAGACCTAAATGAGTTAACAAGGGCGTTTAGGGAACACGAATTCCAGTAAAACCTGTTGCAAGGGCCTTGCTGGCCCGGGCCAGGTCCCCAGAACACCGCCCACCTCAGCACCAACCATTTCATGAAGATACCAGCACTGACCGTTTCATGGCAGTATTTCCTCTCCCTACATGCTTCATATAAGTACCAGTGGATTTGCAATGAAACCATATCCTTCAAGAAACCTATCACGGAGCTAGCCCCAAAACCTGGCATAGCTGGATAACTAACTGCCTGGGACGGCAAAATCGAAAGAAATCATATCCTCCCAGACTGAATATTTTATTGTCCGGGTTTGTGTTTCTGTAACTTGTCATTAGCTGCTCAAGGCCGCTATTGACGTGTACAGAAGTTACAGGTAAGACGTTCATCAGCTCTTAACCCACAACATCATTGCCATAAAAAATGCAGCACATTTTATTTCCTCAGTGACACTTAAAAGTACATTTAAGCAGCCCATCTAGTTCAAAAAACGGTTGGTTTTACTCGGTAATGCATCACCCTTAATCACTAACAAGTATTCTAGAACGCTTCTTTGATTGAGGATTAAAGTGTGGCTTTTAAGAGCTATTGGGACACCATTTACTGGGTGGCCCCTCTTAAACATTCTCAGAAACATACTGTTGTAACAAGTGTTTGCTTTGAGTAAGTTCTAAGCCCAAGTATTACTTCGATTGTAAAAATGGTGTACAAAAAAACGGTATTAAAATGGCCTTCCACATTTATGCAGGTGGCATTACTTAGCTGAATTGTTGATTTCATATAGCACCCATGGAGTTATACAGCTCCTTCACTGTGCTGATTAAAACCCGAAATTATGTCAGTGATGCACAAAATATAGTGGCAAGGTATACAAGATTTTGTGATCAACTTATGACTGAAGTTTAGAATGTGGCAATAACATTGCACAGCTTCTTAAGGCAATCTTTTAGATCTGGGTTTAGCCAAGATATTTTGATTTTACTAAAATTAGATTTATAACATAATACTAATAATACTTGCATGGCTATTCTGCCGGTCCTCTGCGTCCATAGGTCTATTATATTAATGTGTCATTCACAGTTCTCCTCCACTCACTGCAGCATACATCAAGGGTCTCCAACCTTTTCTGCAGTGCAAGCAACTTTTGATCGGTGAAACTCATTGTGAGCTACGGAAGGGCAAGCAACTTGTGGATTTCTACCAGACACCCCCATGTCCAGCTTCATTTACCTTAAGCTTAATGTCCACAGAGACAGATAATATAGTTTGAAGAAAATACTTCGACTAGGGGCACTATGACAGGGTAACAATGTGTGTCAGGGAGTGTGTTGTCTGCAAGGTTGGTTGAACATGTATATGTGAATATGATGTATGGGTGACTGGGAGCCTGTGTCATATGTAATTGTGGCACAGAACCTATCTTTCACCATAAATTGCACGGTTACATATATAACACAAACACAATCATTGTTTTAAATGGGTGAAACTTAGTGTCAAAAAATGTTTTGCCAAAATGTTCATAATATTGGAACATTTTTCTGTCCTTTAAATGTTTCCCATTTTAAAAAATGGCTGTATTTTTCAGTTATAAATATGGCGTTGTGTCTTCCAACCACTGGGAGCAAGATGCCTATTCTGTGTAAATGCACCACCTTGAAAAGGAAGAAAGTTTAAATGAAGAGTTAACTTTAGGTTTACACGGATTCCATAAAACGTGTAATTTTAATTTTCTTGTGATCGACCAGTTGGAGACATCTGCCATCCATCATGTCTTGGAACAACTGTTTGATGTGCTGCAGCTATGTCATTGGCTAATTTCACTGTGAGATATCGCATTCAGCTCTTTCATAAGAAGCACATCCACACACAAAGCAGTTCCTTTCAGTGACAGGGAAAACTATGGTAATGTACATTTTTGTTAAATTAGGTAGGGCACAGCAGATTCAAAGCAAACAAAAAATGTTTTCTAAAAAACCATGGCAAAACCAGCACTGAGAAAGCCAAAATGATGGCAGCCAACACCAAACCTACGGCTATGCCAAATCTTGTTTAATGTCTAGCGCATCATTGCCTGTCATATAACCTCAGCATGAGTGTGTATGGTGGAATATTTTACGTGACTGCTGAATCTTTATAAACCTTGCACATGTTACTGTTAATTTCCTTAATAGTGCAATGTAAATTTTAAAAATAGGAAGTCAATTTGTAACCAAGGCAGAAAGAACTTCAGGACCAGTGTTGGCACCCCACCAAAGCAGAGCTATGTTGTCAGATTCATGTAGGCAAGTGATGTCAGGCCTGCCCTGCTTGCCCAATTAGTCCACAAAAAAAGACGTTCAGGCGCCCATGTTGTGCTCCCAGGTCATTTAGTTGAATGAAAAAGAGGCAGTCTATAAAATCAGTCAATCGATAAGTTTTTGTAAATTGCAGCTACTCACCTGTGAGGGTCAAGGCGCTGAAAAAAGCAGTGAACAAAGACATGTAACTTTTTCCATGAAGCATGACGTATGTGTTTAAAGCTGTGGCTTAAACATGTAAGCTAACGTCCAGTGTTTCACACAGCATGCCACCTCATTAGTATTTGAGTGCCTCTCTGAAATTTTGGTTAGTGAATCTGGATATATCACACAGTAACGGTCATGTGCCTAAAACAAGTCAGACCTTCTGGCTTTATCAATGTTTGTTAACAGTATCAAATAAATGAAAAAGAATGAAACCGCTGTAAATAAACAGAATGGAAGATGTTTCAATTCTGTAAGTATGGTACTCTGAATTAAACATTACTAAAGATTTTGGAGCAGTTTTCTGAGTATCTCAAGCACTCCGGTTCCTCCCTTCACAACTCTTACTTCCCTAGTCTCTCACTGTTAGACAAGCTCCTTTTCCGCCAAGATTTCTATTAAACCCCTCCATCTGTATATTTCACATCTTGTGTCCTGCTTTCACACACTTTTGTTAGTCTCTCCTTAAGCACGTAACTCTGTGCACCTCCTTCCCTTCACACACAACACATTCATTTACTTTCAAGTACTGCATGGTCTTAATTTCGCTTTGTCAATATTTCAACAGCTTTGTACCTTCTTCACTCACTTTTGCACAGAATCACAATTACACTTGGCACACAAGACCATTGTTCTGTGCGTTCTGCAGAGGGGGCCCCGGACTTGATGAGCTTGTATTCTGAGCCTATTTGTGATCCACTGGAAGCACTGTGAGACACTCGCAATGCCTTCAGACTCAACTGCAGAGCTCTCAATCACGGCTCACTACAAAGGTACTCAGACACCCAGGGGCAATCCAGTTCACACTACCCACAAAAGAAAAGTAATACGCTGCATGAAAAAACTACTGAACAACAATATACTGATAAAAGCAAATAGTCTCAGGAAAGTAAATAACGTTAAACGTGTAAATCCAAACAGGAGCGTCCTCGCTGACCGTGGTTACAGAAATGTTTTTTACAGTCATTGTTGAAAATACTGATGTTGAGAAACTAATATTTTTTTTCCTAATGTTAATAATGTGAGTATGAGGGCCAGGTATAGACACGGGTGGTCGCAGTTCACTAAATGTCTAGTACAATCTCCTAATTTCCTCGTCGGAAAGAATCCACGTGGGGGGACCACCTCACTCAATGACAGTAACGAAACGATTTCCAGTCCTGGGCTTTTCACCATCAAATAATCAGGCGAGTTAGACTATAATACCAGGAATGGATTATTTTTTCCACACAGAGCCAGAGAGAGGCTGAAGTATTTTACACAAAAGGCCAGAAACCAGATTGGGAACCCAAAGCAGCCCTGACGGGCGAATTGTGTCAGACCAGCCCCTCTGAGGTGCTTAGCGACTGAGCATGACCCCTACAAATGAGCCTGGAGAGTTTGCCTCTCCCCCAATTTTTTTTTTAAAACATGCCAAAAACTTTGCATTCTACAACAAATCCTCCCCCAATTCCCCCCCCCCCCCCCCCCCCCCTCACTAAGGAGACATATCCGATGCCCGTTACGGCCGGTTCGACCTTGCCAGAAGCCCTTCTCAAACCCTTCAAGTAAGCTGCGTCCTGACATGAAGCGAGGTGGTCATCCTATATCTGAGCCCATCCACTCAACCCACCCAGATGCTTTTTAAAAAGGGCGGCCTCGCCCATATTAAATCACCCTCACACAGATATGGCCCGTGAATCTTACACAGTTAAAACATTTCCCCCGAGGTGGAGACTTGTACACACAACTCGTCCACTTCCTGCGGCCTGAACCACCCACCATGCCACGCTCAGTCACCTACTTTCAGGGCAGCATAAGCATTATCCAGGCTGTTCTTGAAGGATTCGGTTATTTTCTAAAACCAGTAAAAGTTTGGCCGAGGAACTGAGGTCCCCTGTTTAATCCTATCATTCTGGAGTCCGCGCACTTCTTGAAATAACCTCTCTCAGGCACCCAAGTTGCTAAACTTCAGCAGGACTTAAAACAAAGCTTCCACGTGTAAAAAAACACGGTGGTTCATGTGATGGGCTGATAAGGCAGAGGCAGCAGCGTAATCCGAATGATGTCCACTGCCCTGCAGAATGTGAAGAGGGACCCCGACTTTCCCCTACTTCTCAGTGATTCAGTGGCCTTGGGTTCAATGCCACCACCTTTTTCTCTCGAAGGGCTGGCAGTCCCACTACACTGCAGGAGCTTGTATTACGCCCCTGGCAGAGAGGGGCAAGTCCGACATTGACAAATCTGCAATTTGCCCAACTATAAACGGGAGACTACCGATTTAAGCAAACAGTTTTTTGTTTATGTTAGTTCTCTTGTATGTAATAATTTCACAATTGCAATGCAAGCAAAACAACTGAAATTAAATTCCGCGATGTTTTCTTTATACCGCCCGTTTAAGTGTTCACGAATGCTGCCAGTTGTGCATCTGTCTGCGCCAGCCCTGGCAACCCCTCACGTTCCCACTGTGAACTCGAGACAAACCCTCATGTGCCACTGAACACGGTATCGGTAAGTACACATCTCCTTTACCCCTGGGACACCTTCCTCCGGAAGCGACGGCCTGGGGGAGAGGTAGTGCGGCCCCTGTTTTCGCACACCTATTTATTCCAGAGGATCAGCTGACTGGCGACTCCCCCTTCCCAACTCTTATAGAAACAGAAACGCTCACACCCCACGCTGGGCGGTTACCTGGGGGAGCACGGCTGGGGCCTACGACAGTCTTCCGGACTTCGCCCGGCTCCTTCAGCCTCCTCTGCTCCAGCGACGCCGTCAGCTCTCGGACTGCGAGGCTTCCAGGGCAGGCGGCTTCCCTCCCACGCACACCTGCACTACCGGTTTAGCGTCCGTGCCACGCCTAGAAAGCACACTCGGCACACCTGCTCCGGGACCGGTAAAGCGGCTGTCACGGCTGATGCGCACAGCGGAACAGGGGGAGAGCGGGCGCAGCGGCACCGGGCCCAGAGATGCGAGGGACCCTCTGCACTCCAGTCACGGTTATCTCTTTCTACTGCCAAACGTACAGCCGCAGGTCGCCGCAGGTCTCCACAGTTCTGCCCTCCAGCTCGGGATCTAGAGCCTCGGTCGCCTGACGGGACCAAATACCAACCTTCCCCCCTGGAAGCACTGCCGTATAGGTGATATGGCTTAAAGGGAAATAACGAGCTTGCATGACAAGCCGGACGGGATGCTTTGAAAGGGCAGCAGGGCGGTGCAGGACACTTTCCATCAAATTGCAGCCTCAGTGCTTAAAAAACTCCTTAAAGGACGATATACAAGATGACCGCAGTCGAAAATACCACATAGGCCCCTTACGATTTGACAATACTCATCTCACCAAAACGTGACATTTCTTTGGCGGCTTTGGTTTATTTAGAATTAATTGGCCTCCTTTCCCAGTCATCGTTTGCTTACTTTATGACCTTATGTTTCAGGTCCAAACATAAAAAAGTTAAAACCTCTTAGTAAAATGAGAAGAACGAGATTAATCAGCAGATATAACCGACCCAGAGCCCCCAGGCCCAACAACTAAACCAAGAATGAATATGGGGAGTGTAACAGGCCAAACAACCTCTCTCCCACCTCACCCCGAAACTACCTACCTGATTTGAACATCTACAACTGATTTCAATAGGAAGCAAACATGGGTGCCCCCCCCCAAAAAACATGTTTAATCCCGATAAAGTGTGTTTTTTGTTGGTAGGAAATTAACCTCAAACCTCTGAGAAATATGTATAGCATTGACTTTAGAAATGAAGTACCACGAAGATGTCAACATCTCAAAAAGGTTGGTTGCCTTCAAGAATTGCAAGACAGGATGGAGGCTATTAGTTCAAGGGGCACCAATTTTGAGCCTTGGAGGTGCGCTGTTATAATAACGCACATTATATAGCGGTGGTGATCCCTGAATTGGCGATGGCAAACACACATTTAAACTCGACATGGAATGAAAGGAGTGGGTGGACATCAGTGCTTAATTTGAGCAAGTGGTTGCCAGCCCTTATTTTTGAGGTCCAACACGTATTTTTCTGCATCAGGCAATTAATGCGAGCAAAAGACACATATGGGAAAGACGGAGCAAAGAAACACGAAAAAGATCACAATGGGAGGAAGCAGAAAGCTGCGAGAGTGCGCTGAAGGGGCCGGGAGTGGCTGTAAATGGATTAAAGAGGCCTGAGAAGGCTTTAGGTTTATGCTGCCCCAGTATTCTGTGCTCGCACATTTAACTGCATTAGCCGCGTGCTTAGGAAGAGAGCCTTGGGCACAGGAACGTTTTACTTACAAATTATTCACTGCGGCATGGGTTGGGTGCCCTGGAAGACTGTTGTAGCAAAACAAGACTTCGCTGTGAAGCGTAAGGACGCACAGACCTTATAAGCACACATAAGGAAGGTGAAGCCATAGGAAACCTATAGGCCGCAATTATCTCGGCAGGCGAATACATCCTGAACATTTCCTTGGCTCTTTTATGAAAAGACAATATGTTTATTCTTAGAAAGAGGTTGCACCCATCATGTTCTTGTAGACAAGCCGAGGTGATTAATGTTTAGATTACTTTCAAGTAATCTCAATTACTATGCCTGTTCCTTTCACATCCTAAAGCTTACATAATGAGGAGAGGAGGGTCCTGCCTCTACCAATCAAGCACCCCATAAAAAACTTTCTTAAAATTATTCCCCTGAAAGGTAGTGCCACCACCACCCTTAGCATGACCAGCCCCTTGCATGGCTCCTGAAAAGGGAATGGTCTTGCCAATATCAATGAACAGATCAAGATCGCAAACTAAGGCCCACCTAGGAGCCCCATTTGCAAGTATGGAGTTACGTGCTGACAACTCAGCAGTGCTAACTTCCATAGGGTCCGGAGGCCTCCAAAACGGCCCCAGCTCCCCCCGCCAGGAATACCCAGAGCGACAAATTCTTATCGTTGGAAGAGGTTATATTTATTTTTAAAGTTATATTAAAAACATATCATAACTCAACAAGTACAACGGTTCATAGCAAGTGTAGCAAAAATGAATCATTTAAGCAAACATTTTTATTTACATGTTAACGAGAATTTATTGTGACCGTAAATCAACCTGACAGGATCCCTTCCTGTCCTGAACCACCATTGGACCACACAGGTGACCTGTGCCTCACCTGTATCCGTAGGAGGGGCGGTTACCCTGACTACACAGTACCTTGTCCTCCTGCTTAGGGTTCCGCCCCCCCCCCTTCAACCACCAATCAGCCCTGGGGTGTAATGGGAGGAGCTAAGAGCTGAAGCCCTATGTTCCCCCCAGTGATCTGAGGTCTCTTACCCCCTGATCTGGTGTATACATGCGCTGGTTGGCTCAGAACTTCAGGATCCCATCCCAGATGTCCTCCCGGGGGCCCCACCTTGGGGACCCCCTCCGATTGTTTCTAGTCACATTTATATCTCAATTTCTGCCACAAGGGCGACCAGGGCCCAAAAGGTCCTTCGCCCCCCCTGCCCCCCTCCCAAAAAGAGGCTGCGGGAAAAACCCCATATGTCACAGATAAATTGATCGGTTCCCTGATCAGATAGATGCACCTGGTCCTAATGAAACATGTGGGCACCCTTCAACAGTTTGTGGGGGATGTTCCATAGGCGCCCTGGTCCTGGGCACAATTTTGCCATCTCGGCGTTAAGCCGGCGTACTGACACGTTGATGGTCCTAGATCTTATCCCCGGTCCCCATTTACGACGTGGTACCATGTGAGACCAGGCAAATGCTGCCGCTGGGAATTGCTTTGCCACCCTGGTGATTTCCAGGAATACCGTCTCCCTCAGGGCCTTCCGACCTAAACGGACCAAATCGTTGCCCCCCAAGTGAATGATGATTAGATCCGGAGACTGCAGTCCCCCACATCCTCCCGCCATATTGACCAGATGTTGTAATTGCGTGATGCCTCCTCCACCAATGCCGCACCAGCGAAATGCGATGCTCTGCATGTCTGCTGGCTTCGACCCACGGAGCTGTTGCAACCGGTACACCGCCCGACGAACAAATGAATGCCCCAAAACCCAGACCACGCGTTGAGACATTGAACTGAAAGAAAAGAGATAGGAGCGTGAGACATCACCAACGAGCATCTGAATTACCATTACACCAAGTCTGGCCTGATGTATCGCCTGTAACACTCCGAAGACCAACGACCTATGCTTTTTACCGCGGACGCTGGAAGGCCCGCTGCCGCCGCTACCGTGGCTGCCCCTATTCTAAATGAATGTGAAGAGTACCCTTTGGGGTCCACCCCAATTGCTTTCAGGGCTAACTTAAAAACTTCCGAGAACTGGTAGCGTGAAAGGCTTTCCCCGCCGGGGTGGACAAACAAGGCCGGAGAGCCTGTAGGACGGACTGCCAGATAACTGTTTGTAAGTGTCACAGGGCAGACGGGGGAGCCAGGCGCCACATATAGCGTGATGCACGTCCCTTTCCTGAGCTGGTCCGTCTTGGATTTGCGCAGTGTTATGGATAGTGACCCGGCGCATACCAGCACGTCGCTCTGCTGCAAACCCCCAAGATGGTCCCCCCTGGAAGAGCCCACCAACTCGCTAATGCGAACAGGCCCGTACAAAGCCAAAGCGAATGCCGCGGAGAAGATCGCCGCCTCTGCTGGGGAAGAGCAGATTACTTGTAGTGCCTTTAAGAGTTTTTCCAACAGAGGGGTGGTGACGGGACGCCTAGCATCTGTGCTACCGGGGGAACTCCTGGCCCAACCCACTAGGGCCTGTCTTAAAGTAAACGTATTCAGTGGCCCTTCCAAATTGCGGATTTTTGCAAAGAAGCGTATCGCCGCCAAGTGGGCCTTCGCGCAAGACACCGGGCGCCCTGTATTTCGTAAGTGTTGCAGAAATACCCCCACTGCTGTCTCAGAAAATGTATCCGCAATACGCCGAGAGTGCAAAAATCGCCTGTAAAGGAAAAAACTGTTCTCATAAGCTGTTTTTGTGCGTGGCGCCAGGGACGACGCTACTAAGTCGGGGAGGGTGGGGCACCAATCTTCCACAGAGATTCTGGGAACTCAGTCATCTTCTCCCTCGCCTGAGGGTGATACTGCATAAAATCCTGCATTAACGAGCGAGACAGTGCGTCAGCTGCATTGTTATGGACCCCAGGCACATGTTTCGCCTTGAACGTAATATTATGCTGAAGACAAGCTAGAATCAGGTGTTTCAACAGGCGCAATACCAAAGGGCAGGATGCCCCTTGGCGGTTAATAACCTCTACCACCGCCATATTGTCAGACCAAAAGACTACAACCCTGTTTCTTAACTCCTCCGCCCAGATGTTTACGGCAACCACTATTGGAAATAATTCCAGAAAGGCTATATTCTTGGTCCACCCCCATCCAGCCCATTCTTCAGGCCAGTCTGTTCTACACCATAATGTGCCCAAAATGGCGCCGAAACCAATGCTCCCTGCGGAGTCAGTGTAAAGGCCCAGCGTGGGGCTGGGTATCGCTTTTTGTGGCCAAATGACAGACCCATTGAAAGTCCTGAGAAACAGGTCCCATAATCTTAAGTCGTCCCTAACTTCTCTAGACAAACGGGTGTGGTGATGTTTCTCCTTCAGTCCCGCTATTGAGCGAGCTATTGACCTGGAAAAGGGGCGGCCCATGGGTATGATTCTCAGAGCAAAATTCAGCTGGCCCACTAAAACCTGTAATTGGTGCAGGGTCACCTTCTCTTGGGACAATACAGCACGGATGGGCTCTTTAAAAGCCAGCAACTTATCCCCGGGCAAGCGACACTCCCCTGCCATTGAGTCGATTTCAATTCCCAGAAAAGTGATGCAGGTAGAAGGGCCAACCGTTTTTTCCGGTGCCAAAGGTACCCCAAATTCCTCGAATAAAGTGATCAATGCCCGCAGGCCCCAACTGCACCTGTCAGAGCTCGGGGTACCCAGAACCAGGAAGTCATCTAAGTAACGGATGATCTCACGGTGACCAGTACGCATAGAGAAAACCCACTGCAGAAAGGTGCTGAATTGTTCAAAATAACTGCATGATATACTACAACCCATGGGCATGCATTGGTCATAAAAATATTCACCCCGGAATTGGAAACCCAATAGATGGTAGTCGGCGGGATGGACGGGAAGCAGGCGGAAGGCCGATTCAATGTCGGTTTTTGCCAACAAAGCCCCCCGGCCCAACGCCCTCACTTTATCTATGGCGTTGTCTACCGATGCATAGCGGACCGAGCAAAGCTGGGGATCAATGGCATCGTTGACCGACGACCCCCGAGGGGCAGACAAATTGTGAATCAGCCTGAATTTTCCTGGCTCTTTTTTAGGCACTACTCCCAATGGGGAACACACAAAACCAGCTAGCAGTGTGCGTTTGAAAGGGCCGGCAAGCCTGCCCAGGGCCCTCTCCTTCTCCAATTTTTTGGCTACCACTGCAGTGTTCTGGGAAGCAGATATTAGGTTCCTACAGTGACTTACGGGGGAAACGTTGGGGGCGGGAATCCGGAAACCGGAGGAAAACCCGTGAAGAAGTACCAGTGCCGAATCCAATGAAGGGTAAGCCTGCAACCAGGGGCAGTGGCGGCCCGTCCTTTAGGGCGGAGGGGCCACGCCCCCCCCCACCTTTTGCCCCCCATGAAGAGTGTCTGTCAGGCTGAACAAAGGTCAGCCTGACAGACACTGTTCATGTTCAGGTCAGGCAGCCAAGAGCAGACACGGGTGATTTGCGCAGACTCCTGGCTGCCTGAGCTGAACTTTGCTGGGCTGAGAAGATCACAGCTCCTATGGGTGTGACCTCCTCAGCCCAGCAAAGGTGCCTCGAGGCCCTCCCCTGGGTGACGAGGAAAGTGTCACCAATTGACACTCTCCCTGGGCGCTTCAGTTTAAGCCCAGAAGTGCCCAGCAATAGTGTCAATCAGTGACACTTCGTCATAGAGTGGGGTGGGGTCAGCAGTCTCACTGACCCCATCCCACTCTGTGACGAGGCTGGGACTGCTGCCTTCCCTCACTGGCTGACCAGGTCAGCCAATGAGGGAAGGCAGCAGTCCCAACCCTCCTGGGACCTGGAGGACGAAGGTAAGTGTGTGTGTGTGTATGTATGTGATTTTTTAAAATGAATGTTTGGTGCGTGCGTGCATGTTTGAATGGTATGAGTGTTGTTAATGGATGTGCTTGCGTGTCTGTGTGTTAATGGATGTGCGTGTGTGTGTGTGTGTGTGTGTGCCCTGCCCCCCCCCCTCCTAAAGCTGCCGGCCGCCACTGACCAGTGGCATAACGCCTCTAATCTAACCGGGGAGGGCAGGGGGTGTTCAATTTGATGATTTAACAGAGTCTTTCCCCCGCTCTTTTGATTTCTTGATACACTTTGATTCAGGGTGGGAGGGGTGACCGTAAAAGGAACAATTATGTCTGAATTTGCAGGTTCCAGTGGGACGTGTACACATCTTCCTGTTGAAAGCCCAGCATGACCCTTTCTTCTCACCTGACAGCTGAGGCCGAAAGGGCAGCTTCCCTGAGACCTTGTTGTTAACGCATTCAAGCCAGACATGCACCTCAGTCTGATCCCACCCGATGGATGGGTCCTCAACCTTAGCCCCACGAAAATCTCTATGGTATTCTAACGAGGCCATCCCCCCATATGTATGTTGAGCTTTCATAATTTTATTCGTGTAATCAATCAAGGAGGTGCCCAACTCTGGATTTTTCTCCAGCAGGACGGACATAAAAACGTTGAAACCAAACAGCCAATTTGTGATGCTCTCCTCAACTTTGGGCTTTCTTTCCCCATAGAAAGATGACTTATTTTCTTTCTCCTTCACTTCCACCTCCCTTCTTTTTGCCCTTATCAATGAAAAAATGTCCACAAATTCCCCCTTCCATATCTTCTCCTTAACTTCAGCACTAACGTGAGCTGCCAGCTTACCTGGTCTGGATAGTAACGAGTCTGTAGTCCCCTCCTTAGTACGGTTGACCTGATCCAGAACCTTGCTGGTGTTGGGCAAGACGTTTAGAACCCCAGGGGGAGAAGGGAGACCAGCGCTCGGAGCCGGGGTGGCGCTCGAGCTACTGTTTGCAGGCTGTAAAGGGACCGAAGTATGCGCTGCCATCAGTGAATCCACCGGACGCTTTAGGTCTGATACAGCATTCTGCCAAGAGTCACCTGTGCAGGTCCCGGCCGTCGCACGCGGGTAAAGAAGGACTAGCCTTCTTTGGGGGGGCTCTTAATAGCCTCCCACTGGTATGCGGCGGCCGGAACCGGCCCCAGTGACCAACGTCGGCCCCACGACATGCCCCCCCTGCCTACTTCCGCACCCCAAACACCTCGCGAGGTGCGAGGGCGGAAACGCGGCCGATTCCACGTACCCCTAGCGAGAGGGCCGACCAGACAAAAGGGGGGAGTGCCCCAGGGCCTTGGAGGCCCGACCCCTAACGGTCTGCGCACCCCCACTTCGGGGCGAGCGCTTTTCCCAATGGGACTGCTAAACATGGTACTTAACTATACAAAACAAACTGTTATATTAAACCCAACTTATTGCTCAAGTCAAATTGAATGTAACTTTTGTACAATTAGCAACATCTGTAAGTTGCCACTTCTTTGCCTAAAGTTCTATGTACATTTTTACGGTTGCACACAAGCTGTTGTCCTTGAGACAGCCTTCTGCACTTCTGGCAAGACACGAAGCAAAGAAACAAAGGACCTGACAAGAGTAGAGGCGTGACCTCCTCATGGCAGAATGGCCAGAGTGGGTGCTTGCCCAAAAGGCGAGCTTTAAAGGGTAAGCCACCTTTGAGGAGCAATTGGTAGTCACACACTAGAGGGACTGCTCCTTTCTTTTAGCAGACAGGCTGTCATTTCAGGCCAAGAGAACCTGTGGTCAAAACAAGTTTTTAGAGGACATGTAGCCCCACAGGTAGCCACACCTCTGGGTTGGGCTAGGGAGCGCCACACACCAAGAGAAGGGTTTTACCATGTTCAGTGCGGGCAGAATAATGCAGTCTTAGCTAGCTAGATCCCACACTTCACAAGAAGTCATCATCAAACGGAAGCGGACATGGAAATCCATTGGTTAGTTAGATTCCACAATCCCCTAGGCTCGTAGTGGGCATAAAAGCAGCGCTTCTGGCACACTTGCCTCAGATCACGCATGCACAGGAGAAAGGACCGAGAAGGATTGCCCTGCTGTTCCTTGGACCCAGCAAAGAAAGGCTGTACTAAAGACTTGACTCGACCTGCTGCATCTTGGGCTAGCACAGAAAGGACTGTGCCTGTGGTGTTCCTCTTGTGGTAAAGTCATCCCCAAGCTAAAACAAAGGAAATGACTCCAATAATCAGTTGGCTGACTCCCTGATACAACCACATGACCATAAAAGCTGAGAAACTCACACCTTTGAAAGCCCAGTGCTTAGCATCCTGATCAATGTTGGACAACAAGGTGCAGCCCGGGAGTTAGATTTCCGACCCTCAAAGTTTGTACTCTAGTCTGCTAGACCCGGGAGAATCATCTGAGTGCAGTTTAGTTGCCCAGAACGGAAGTTACTGCAGGTTAAAGGGAAATGCCGGTTTTGCTGTAAACGGAGACCAGTAGACCAGTGGCAACTAAAATTATGCTGACCACCAGGACTTAGAGGGAGAGCAACAACTAAACACAAAGTTGGCACCCCATATCCCACATGCTCAAGGATTAAGGGGTGGCCAAAGGAGGTCCCCCACCCCACCAACACCAGCTCAACATCCTTGAGAAACTTCCGCTTCCTGTATACACTGCATCAGGTCCACTCCGCCTTTTTGGTGGTTTGCTCATAGAACCTGGAACTGGACTGGAGACTGCTTAAACTTGGAGGTAACTGACATGACTGGTTCTTGTAAGTGGCTCTCTGTCATTGTTAGTCACCACAAGAGTGCCCATGTATCTGTTTTCAAGTCACTTGCTGTGGCTAACCTTAAAACATGAGTCACAGTAGACAACAACAATTTACTGCATTGAGTGAAAAGCTGTGATTTGTTGTTTCGAGAATTTATAACTCCAGAACCCCTAATGGATTTTTGTGTTGCGGTATCTATTTAAAGACAAAAATACAACTTTTTGTTTTATAAATCATTGTTGACTTTTTACTGTGTTGCGATTTCTACTTATTCAACTGGTTCTGTACTTCTTAATGCTTTACACTTGTTCCTTTGATAAAGATTGTCTGCTGTGAGCCACAGCTATCCAGAACTGAGTTAAGCTCCCACAAATGAACCTGACTGAACCTGATACGGAATTGACTATTACACGGTGAGGTCACCAAACCACACCATTTAGTAAACCACTTTCCTCACACCAAGCATATTGAAGTAAAGAGAGAAAGAGTTCCACCTTTTCAGAGCATAGGGAGCCTGCCTTAGAAAATATAACAGGAAGTTGTAGCTGAACCAGTCCCTTTTCAGGAGCTAAACCAGGGACGGGGCACACTAGGGGTTAGTGGGGATACATTTCAGGGGACTTTTCTTTTGCCTCTCCTCCCCTTATTAATTAAGTAAAGGGACAAAGAAAAAGACAAGGAGGTAATGTGTCCATCATCATGTGTTTTTAAATCATGCCACACTCAGTAAAGCACGAAATAAGTATTTTCCTCAGCTGAGAAATCTACTGTTAATCATTAAAGGAGATAATGTTCTGCCTGTTTATGTAAAACAGCATCAAGTGAGCAAGCGTTCTGAGAAGAACGCAGGGTATGAAAGTTTATTTGAACAGCTAACAGTTTTAAATATTGAATAACATACAATGGACTAATTATATTTTAAAGGAATACCATTTTGTATATGCAGTTCATTATGAAGAGCGTCTTTGACACTAAAGGGTTCTGTATGAAGAATACTGTGTATTTATCGTCTTCCTCAAAACTGTTATAAGCTGGTTTGCTTGTTTCTATGACTCGTCTTCCCAATCTTCAGTATTTAATTGTGTCTGGGTTGCTGTTTGAGGCTAAACTAATATTAGTTCTATTTTGGTGAATTATATAATCGTATGGGAAGAAGCAGGAAGCTTTCTATAATTTGAAATAAAAATATTTATCTTTCAGGTCTTCAAAATGCTGCCCCAAAACGATCTCTAAGCATGAGCCCTTCATTCTTTAAAGTAACCACATCAAACAAGTCTTGTTAGAGTATTTGAATTCTAGCCAAAATAAGAAATATGTATTTCTCAACTCTGCTGCAGTCAAGTAACGCCCCCCCCCCAAAAAAAAAAATTATTTTCTGTCAAAATGTCTGATAACCTATCTTTGTAAGCTTTATTTGAAAAGAATGGCGGACTTCACCCATTTATGGAGGAGAATGGCAAAGCTCTGCCAAGGCAAGATGACATATTGGGCCTTATTATGAGTCTGGCGGTCCGAAGAGCACCAGACTCGCGGTGGAGGTCGGACCGCCGTGGGTGTGGTGTTCCGACCACCACATTACGACCCTGGCGGTCGGACCGCTAAAAGATCTCCGTCTCCACCATGGATATTTGATCCTGACGGGATGACGGCAGTAGTGGTTGTAATCAGCCACAGCGCCGCTGTGCTGATGACAACAATGTTCTCCGCCAGCCTTGTCATGGCAGTTCAACCACCATGAAAAGGCTGAAGGAGAAAAGTCCTGGGGGCTACAGAAGAGCCCCTGCACAGCCCAAAACATTGTCATGGGCACTGCAGGGGCCCCCAACTCCAGCACCGTTGGATTGCGCACTGTCTGCTAGGCAGACAAAGCCCATTCCAAGGGTGCAAGGGGGGGCCCTGTGCGACGACACTGGACTCAGCTCTATGTGGAGAAGAGTCTGCTGCCAGTGGAAAACTCATAATGGGTCCAGTGGGGAGCCCCCCCAGCACCATGGTGGTCTCCTCATCGGAAGTTTGTCTGTCAGGTTTTTCCGGCCGCAAAACTCTTAATCACCCCCCCTTGTCTGTTGTAGAAGGGTAACTTTCAGAAATGGAGCAAAGGATCAACAATGCACATGATGAAATACCTATCTTAGTCAAAAAGGCAAAGAAATATCTTCATTTAAGCTGCAACTTGAAGAACTAGAGAACTGAAAGCATAGAATAACAAAGGTTTATGATTTTTGGAATATTCAGTAAGAGGCAACATATCTTAATTCCTGGCATCTGTTTTTTTCACAGGTATTAGACAAGCCCGAAGTAGCAATGGGCAACACCCAGAAAGCTCATACAATTAGGGGAAAATGCTATTAGTAGTATAAGCAACTCTAAACACAGATATCACCATTTTAAATATACTCCTCTCTTAAAAGTTAAGATGGAAAATAGAAGAATTTGAGATGGAATGTCCAGAATATATTTTATTGTTCAAGATGTTGCAAGAGCTACAGCTGCAAGATGAAACTAAATTTTGGACTGGTGACCAGCATTAAGGAATCTCAACATTAGATGTGGTCCTGTTTCTTTTTCTTTTTCAAATTTATAGATAAAAATGAAAGTATTACTTTCTGTGACCTTATTAAAAATAAGGAATAAATCTTTGAAAAAAAATGATGGCCTGGATATTCTTTATAAAAGGTTTTTAAAATTTCAAGCTATATATCATGTTTTAAATGTAACAATGTAAGCAGTTTGTTCTTCCTTCCATGTAAACGGCTTAGTTCACATATGGAATACAAAATAATCTAGTTAAATCTCTTCCTTCCTTTAAGGTTTGTGTCTCCCTCATAAAGTTTGTATTGCATTCTATTAGGTTCACTGGTGAAAATCTCCATCTCTTACAGTAGGAACTTAACTAGCTGCTTTCTGTGGTATCCACTTTGCTTCACAGTAATTATGTTTGGTCTCAGGGTAACCTTTGTTATATCTATATACAGATATCAGACTTCCTATTGTCCTATTTGATTTGTTCTTTGATTTGCTCTTCCTATGCACTTTATAAGTGTCTTTCACTTTACAATGCTATTTGGCATCTGAAAGCAATGTACCATTTTTTGTCATTTATTCGTGTTATGAGATAGTCCGCATAATTTCCTGAAATATTAAAGGTCCCACAACCTGGTTAAATGTCAGAGTATTACCTCATCTTTGCAGATTAAATGCTGATTTTACATTATTCCAATAAACTAATTTAAATGATGCTGAATCCAAAAATTAGAAAATAAATTGGCTGAGTAATATTGTTTAATCTACAGCTTTGCAAGAAAAGAATAAGGTTGCTGTATTATTTATAGTACTCTCCATATTTTTGTGGGTTGTACAAGATCATAGTTTAAAGATAGATGGTGTTTTACTAATTTTACAATGGGCTCCCATTATTATGAATACATACATACATACAGTTCTAATAATGTTAATTTGGTTCTTGCTGTTCTATGAATGAGGAATTAAAGCACTAGAATGATGACAATTTATTCGTAGTCGGGCTGCTATTAGATTGCTTTTTTGGCCGGAAATTGGATACTACATTTAATTAATAAAATGTACAAACTGTTTAACAAAAGTGATACACTTTCAGAGCCATGGAGAAATTGTAATCCTGGTAAATCAGAGTTTACATGTTATTCGCTGGTACACTTTTCACGTGGAAAATAAAAACATTTTCTAGTAAAAAGTTCCCTAATTTGTTGCATTCTGAAACAAAATGCATTTGGATTTCAGATGATGTCCCAGTTTTTTTCAGATTCTATCCATGCCCTTCGTACTTGGGGCATCAGAAAACAAAGTGATGTATGGACTGCTTGTATTAATCTCAGCCACTGGCGATCGCACGGGACCACATCACAATACATTATTTTCTGCACATCATGCCACCTCTGTCTGGACCCAGCCTTATGCAAATCAGCCTTGACCCTGCTCCACTGGGTGCAGGGCAGCCTGAACTACCAGGGGAGGTCCTCCTCGAACTGGAATCGAAGCAACCCAGGACCGATTTTGCCCTTATTATGGACTCATCAGCACGTATAGCTGGATTCCAATGGCACAGTGACCATGTGGGGCATGCCTTTTACCAGTTCCGGCTGGACTGTTCTCAATGGAGCAGGGGCGAGTATGATTTACATATATATCTGGGTCCAACTTGAGGTGGCATGGTGTGCAAAATAGCAATGGACTGGGATGCATCTGAGTAATTATCAGTGGCTGGGATTAACTTAAGGATTCTATCCATCACTGTTAGACCTGGCGGCTTTTTGGCATGCTTCCCCTGTCTTTTTGCCTTCTGACCTCCTGTTTGTAAGGTGTACTGGACTCTGTTTTTGCTGGTTTATTGTCTCTGCACACTTTACCATTGCTAATCAGTGCTAAAGTGCAAGTGTGCCCTATATAAATTGTACTGTTGATTGGTTTATCCATTATTGATTTACTGGTAAGTCCCTAGTACAGTGCACTAGAGGTGCGTGGGACGTGTAAATCAAATGCTACCAGTGGGCCAGCAGCACTGATTGTGCCACCTACATGAGAAGCCCTGTAAACATGGCTCAGACCTGCCACTTCAGTGTGTGAGTGTGCAGTTTTAAACTGCCAATTCGACTTGGCAAGTGCTAAACCTTCCCTTTTAGTACATGTAAGGCACCCTTAAGGTAGGCCCTAGGTAGTCCCATGGGCAGGGTGCATTGTATGTTAAAGGTGGAGCTATCGACTTCAAGGAACTGTATTTTTAAGTTAAAATTTAGAAACTTCATATCTTTAGAACTGTATTTTGGAATTTTCTCGTTTTGGTCTTGTTTTACACAAATAAATATTGGCTATTTTTCCAAAACTGGTGTTGTGTCCTTTTATAGTGTTTCACTGTGTTACTGTGTGTTATGTGCAAATGTTTTACATATGGCTTCTGGGATAAGCCTGACTGCTCGTGCCAAGCTACCAAGGGGGTGAGCAGGGGTTATCTGAGCGGGTATCTCCATTATCCTGACTAGAGTGAGGGTCCCTACTTGGCCAGGGTGCAAACCGACTGCCAACTAGAGACCCCATTTCTAAAAATCACTTTTTTGTATACTTTGGTGTGCGACCCTAATTTCATTACACCAGAGAAAGTAGGGCTTGTAAAGGAAAGGATTGCCTCAGACAGTTCAACAGTTTTATTAAATTGTATCAGCAAAACAAATATGATGAAATCTCCCTTTAAAGCGTTATCTTTGGATGCCGATGAATCATTTGAATGCCTTACCTGGAATTTTATGTGAAGGGCCTTGAAATGGCATGGCTGAGGCTCTAAATTTTAAAATATGATTTATTTGTTGTATAAAACTCTGTGTTCCTCACATTTTATTATTATTATCATTTATTCTCTATTTTCTACTTAAAGTGAAACAAGGCAAGGTTGTCCTTTGTCTCCTCTTCTTTAAATGTTATCTTTTGAACCTCTTCTAACCAGGATCCAACAAAATAAAACATTGAAGGGTTCCTTTTGGCCCTATACAAAATACTCTGGTTAAGTGGCTGACATACTGCTTTAAAACACAACCCTGACAGTACCTTAATAGTTTTGTATGAGGAGGTTGGAACATTTTCTTTTGTTTCTGGGAATAAGCTTAATCCAATCATATTAGAGGTTTCCATTTAAACAGTTTTTTCCAAGATATTTTTTTAAACTGATTTAATTTGGTGTAAGGAAAAAATAAACGTGCAGGTGTTTGGTTCCCTAGATCTTACAATCAAACTTTAAAATCTGACTTACAATACCTTTTGGGGAAAAAAACACTTCAGTTAGCAAATGGTCTCCAGTATACCTTTCTGGGTGGAACAGATTTGATTTTCTTAAAATGATGATTTCACCTATAATTTTATAATCCCTTTCCATGTTACCCGTTAATTTGCAAAAATCTGTAAAAAGATAGATATTTAATTATTAATTTTATGGGGGAAAAACATACAGTAGCACTGTATAACTTATAATTACCGGAAAAAAATTAAGGGGTTAATTTCCATAATTTGTCTTGTTAACACAATGCTTTTTCCCTTTATCAACTATGGCTTGGGTTAACAAAGTCACTTTTTTCACTGAATCTCTGATTTGACCAAATTTGGAGAGATCCTTCATTCCTGCCTTTTCTTTGTCTGATTTTATTGTATTTATATTTCACAGAAAAAACAATTTCGCTTTACCCATGTGTTGAATGCATCAAACACTTGTTTCTAAGGACAGAACAGGTTGGAACAAGACACTAAAAGCTTCACCTATCTGGTACAATAAATAAATTAAAATCAATAGTAAAACTATTTTCTGGAATAATTGGGCTGACAGAGGCATTTTCTGGTTAATCTGCTCTTTCATAATGGTGAAAATTTTACTTTTGCTTAACTACAATACAAATATATTACACCAAAGTATTGTTTAAAACAACACAGTATATTAATAGAAAATAGTTTTTAATTCCTTACAGGAGACACCTATGTAAATGCTGTGTAGCCCTCTGCGGAGTTACTAATGTATGTAAATTTAATTTACCCTCCAAAACTTTGGCATGATATTCATTATTGAACTATGTTAAAAATGGTGTTACATTCAAAGTAGAGGCGAGCAGGAGACCGGCCTTAAAAAATATTTTTTCACCCTCAATATGGAGGAAAAATAGGGATACAGTTTATATCAATCTCACGTGCCTATCACTGAAACTATATTCTTTTATTTACAGCAGCTTATATTTTAATCCACTTTCTATTAATAAATGTAATGTTCTAATGTCCATTTCTAGTTGATGTTCAGTCTCTCTTATGACTCTCGTAGTACTTTCTCACATATGGTTTTTGAATGTAGCACTCTCATAGTACTTTCACACATACAGTTTTTAAATGTAGTTTAGTTCATCAATTCTGGAAACTTTTCAGGGAAAATATTAATGTTATATTGCAGACTAATGCTCCTATTTTTGCAACATATTTCCTTGGTAGCCTAGCTCATGAATTTCAATATCTTCCATTGAAAGGGCAAATTACCGGATATTTTGATTACAACTGGGTTGCAACAAATCTCACTGAACTGGGAAGACGGTTTCAAACTTTCCAATAATGCATAGTGCAATGGAATATGTTATGCGCATAAAATGAATACAATGAATTATCCTTTGATCCAGAGGCTCATGAAAAATAGCAAATTGTTGTTAGCTATGAAAGAATACTTAAATCATCCTTGCCTTCTACAGCACAATGGATGGCAAATTCTGAAGTTGATAAACCCCCTTGAAAACATTATCTGATGGAGATTGCAGTCATATAAGAAAATATTTCATATTTTGTTTACATTACTATTGTGATATTATTACTGTAAGGTATGCGTTTTGAGACATTTAATTACATCTTTTCCCTATTTTCTTACCTTGCCCTGCATTAATTACTGTTTCCTTTTATTCCTTTATTCTTATGTTCCTTTTCTCACATAGCATGGTTCTGACCTATACAGTATTTTAATAATCTGTCTTTAACTAAGCTATTATATATTATCTCTTTTATTGGATTGCCATTAGATAAATACTTAATTTACTGTAATTTTTTTCTTAGTAAAATAAAAATTTAATAAACATAAAAAATGTACAGCGCTTGATGTTGATGCCAGACTATAATTTAAACCCTTAGCTGCTGAGGCTCTCCTCCAACTAACGCCCCAGTGAGGACACCGACGACCTACCTAGCTCATCTGGGACTCCTGGTCAGTCTACGACTTCCTCCTGGCTCACCCTGCCCACATCTATTCCGCCCAACCCTATAGCTACAACGTCACAGCCAACCCTTTGTCCCCAAACCTGTGTCCCAAAGACTGTTCAAAATACTGTGTGCCCCACAGTACAGGGACCTGAATCGACCCATCAAACCCCAGACAATGAAGGTTCTGCTAACACTGGGAGTGGGCATACCGTGCCAGGGGCACAGGCACCTTGGGGGAAGGGGTGTGGCAGGGAAGCTGTGGGCCAGAGGAGCCCCCCCCTCCCAGGGACTCCACTGACCAGGAAACCATCTCCCAAGTCCTGGTAGTATACCAACAATCAACAATCCCAGGACAGGATGGGCCAGATTATCACCATGTTGGGGGAAAATCAAAGGATGCAAATGGAATACCACCAGGCGGTCATGCAGCAGTGTCAGGCACACAATGCCACCATGGCCTCCATTGCAGGGGTGCTGAGGGACATCAGCAGCACCCTGCGTGCTTCCTCGGCCCACCATCAGGCCCCTTCCAATAGAAACCTAACATCTGACCAATCTACAACAGCGGCCTCAGAAAGCCCTCCCTCTGTAGCTGAATAACCCCCGCAAATGTAGACGCCCACCCAGACAACCGTCTGGAGCAGATGCATAACCTAAACCACTGATAGATAGTGATCCTCACCTGATTTGTCTACCCTGTTTGCTAATGAGACACCCTGTTGACTTTTCAGTGACATTACTCCATTTTCCAATGGCACACGGGCACTTGTCCTGTGCAACCAACTGCTGTAGCAGCTACTCTGATGATTCCATATACCATGACCTCACTCATCACCCTTTGGACAATTTGAGCACCTTAATTTTGCCTTTCACAATCATGATATGCACAATAAACACCATTGAACACAGCTACTCTATATGTGTCATTGATAAAACATCAAAAATTGTGATGCTTGCCAACTGTGTTGCGGTAATGTCCCCTACATCGAACAAGCAGTGTAATGGACAGCAGACAGAGGCACCCTCAGCAGGAGACACATTACAACAGATATGTCCAGGACAGATGTGAGAGGTGTTGAAATCCAGGCCCACACATATGCAGGTCATAGATGTCGCGCCCACTCTAGTGTACCTCTTAAGCAGGGGCCCCCAGATATTACCTATACATCACCAGATAAAGAAATTCACACGTCACCTTACCAGCCATCTGTCATGTACAACCCTCATTTCAGTAATCATTTACCAATGGCTAATGACTACGATTGCCTCAAACCAAAGGTAGCAGAATCACAGATTTAAATGCCACAGTCAGTGTGTGGAATGACATGAGAACAGGAGACTGCAGGACACATAGCTCATTACTGGTCTGTCCAATTGAGAACTTAATATAGGAAACTGCAGTGAGAACACATGTTCAAACTGAACCACTTTTACTGTGCACCTTACATTCTATCAGCAAGCTTCAACAGCTCACACATAGGGATAGGACCACATTAAACCCCCACTGATGAATCACGTCAGGAGGACTATTGTCACCAACGAATGTGGACATACAGGACTTGAACAATCCCACTCAACATACCTGTTTGTCACTGGAAGTACTGATTGATGAGCTCAGTCCCAGAGTCAGCTGCATCTTCTTGCTCTGGCTCCTCATCACTTGAAATTTCAGCATTTCCAGCCACTGGTCCAGCTGCCTTACCCTCATCAGCTAGCAATTGTATCTGGGGTCTCAGGGCTAGATTGTGGAGCAGGCAATGATGACTTGGCATACCTTTTGGGGAGAGTAGAGGAGGGCACCTCCAGATAGGTCCAGGCACCTGAATCTGGCCTTCGGTATGCCAAATGTTCACTTTATTACACGCCTCGTCCTCCCGTGAGCCTCACTGAAACCGAGATCCCCTTCTGTGGCAGGGTACCTCACTGGTGTCAACAGCCAAGGAAGGTTTGGAATCCAGAGTCACCTGTGTGCACAAATGTAGGACCAGTGAAATTACAGGTACAGCAACTGTGCAGAAGGTGATGACATGCCATAACAGTGAAACACATCAATATCCATACATACCAAGGAGCTAAGCCTTCTCTGTGTGTAGTGGTGCAATCATCTGTGGAACATTGCTATTCCTTACAATGTAGGAGTCATGCACAGATCCAGGAAACTTGGCAGTGACTTGTGAGATGTACTGGTCTGCCAGACAAACCACCTGAATATTTATGGAGTGGTAGTTCTTTCCGTTTCTATACACCTGTTCATTGGCACTGGGAGGGAACAGGGCTACATGGGTGCCATCAATCGCACCTACCACATGAGGAATGTGTCCCATATCATAAAAGTCTATGTCACGTGTCATTGAACATGTGTGCTGACTGAGCTGTCTTGTACTGATCAAACAATATGTATTGGAATCCACCAATCTATAGCCGTTGACTATGTGCTTCCGAGTATCTTAACATGGCTATCAACAATTATACAGCCACATTACGTCATTGTGATAAGAATGTCGCAAACAGAAGCACTACCATGACGGCACAATATAGGGTTACACCTCCATTTGGCCTAGCATGTGTATGGCGCACTTATTTAGGCACATCCATCGACTCTCTGTGCACAAAATGGCAGATGCCTATCCTGACGTAGTGGACAGTTGGAAGTAACCCAAGTCTGCCAGCGGAAGTCATCATGGTGGTAGGCGGACGCAAAAGCCATGCACCTTGTCACTGCTTAACATTGCTGCCTGTGGCAGACTGGGGCCAATGGTAATGACTGCTGGCAGTGATGGTCCTGTACATGGCAGCCATGACCACCATTTGCTGCAGCCTTGCCCACTTGACTCCTGACACTGTTGCTAACAAGACCTCCACGATGTGAGCTGATGTGTACTGCCTCTGGGAGCCATCATGCCATGTCCTGCAGGTGATCGGGCCCTTGCCTTCACGCCGGAAGCGCTGAAGAAGCTGGTGGAGGAGGTCCTACCCCTGTATGGACAGCTATATGGGGCACAAGAGGAGAAGGTGATTCCTATGCAATATTCATTTGTGATGGGGGTTGCGTGTGATGTTGATTCGGGCAAGTGTACTGGTGAGGGAGTATATGCATGCAGAGGGCATTAAGTGAAGACGTGTGAACAGACAGGATGGGTATGTGTGGGCACTTGCTGTGGCAGATGTGTAGTGTCCACTCCTGTTGGTATAGTGTATGTGTACATGAATTTCTCCTTTTGTCTGTGTCATCCATGCAGGTGAACGCCCATCAGAAGAAAGCGATCTGGTGTGCTATCGACAAGCACGTGCGGACCCTGGGGGTCCAAAGCCAGCAGAGCACCCACTGCCGCAAGCGGTGGGAGGACCTGAGATACTGGGTCCGGAAGACCACGGAGGCCCAGCTGGTGATGTCCTCCCAACAAGGGATGGGTGCCTGTCAGACCCTGACCCCCCCGATGGCCAACATTTTGGCAGTGACCTACCCTGAAGTGGATGGGAGTATCAGGGCAGCAGAGCAGCCACAAGGGGGTGAGTACTGACTGTACCCTGGTAATTGGCTCTGGATGTATGGTGTTTGCTGCCTCACTGTAGCTTCGGTGACACTGTAGTAAGTGCAACATGTATGCAGACTAGTGGACATCTGTAGTTCCGACCTTGCCTGAGTATTAAATGTAGCTGTGGCTTCATGGGTTGCTATCAGTAGATTTACATCTCCTGCGTCCTAACATCTCCATGTCTGCATGTGGAGATGGTCAAAAGACTATGCCATATGTGTGACTCCATCCTGCCTATTCTATGGATTAAGCTTGTGAATCACCCTACCCATTGAGTATGACCTGGTCCATCTATCTGCATTTGAGCATTGGTGGCTCTAAGGTGTCTATCCACTCCCATCTGTAATGATCACTTGTATTTTTACCTGGCTGACTCTCATAGTTGGTACAGGGACTATATATGTCTAGTACTGGTACAGGTATAGACTCCATGTGAGGCAGCAATTTCATTTAAAACACAGATATGGCCTGTGTAGGACTGTACTTATGGCATGGTAGTTGTAGCCTCATTGTCTGTTCATCTTCAATCAATGGGGTATGTGAAGGTAGCAATAGTAGGACAATATGATTTGGTTGCCTGATTTGGTTAAATTGGACTCATTATGCAATTCCATGTGCTTGACTTGTGGGGATATTACCATCAACTCAATGGACTGTTCTAGAGGTGTTAAGTGCCTAGGCAGATCTTTCACATTATACAATGTAAATGCCATGTTTGCCAATGCCCTACCAATTACAGTGCAAGTTAGCTTAGTTGCTGCCTACATTATGTCTCAATGGTTGTTTGGGGGCACTTCTGATGAAGTGGGACATTGACTGCTACCCTTGGCCTATCTGATGTGTGTAATTTGGACAGGATAAGGATTTTATGACCTATGAGATGGTGATGTAAACTTTTAGTTGTATCATCATTCCTGAAGCATATTCCTAGTGGGATATGTTGTCAGTGCAATGGCAGTCGTGTAGGTGCATGTGTGCAGTATGCGTACATGTCATTTCCGTCTGATGTGTGTTGTCAGGACTTACGTACAGGTAATTAAGTGTGTGGAATGGTGTGAGTGATAGTGTTTTGATCATGTTGTGAAGTCTAACTACTGGAACTGCATGTCTGGTAGATTGGTATGTGGCCTATGATGTAATATGTGGCTTCCTGAAGTTCATTAGTTGACACTGTACTCAGTGATTGACTATGGATGTGTCACGTGTGCTATGCAGGCCATTGTAGATGCACTTAGATGTATGAATAGTTGTGATATATACGTGTTTGCAGATGTTCATCTGTGATAGGGTCTGAATAGTCACATGGTTGTACCCCAGACTTGTATTCTACACATCATATGTCACCTGTATGGGAGTCCAACTTGTAGTTGATACATCAGGTATTTTATCGATATTGGCATTTCTGTACAGAGTGTTAGGCCAGCCATGTTATGTGATAGGCAGGTGCTGACTGGTCTGTGAGTGGAGTAGTCTTCACTATCAAGGAACATTACAAATGGACATGGATTGATCAGGTGGAGTGTCAGTACAGGCCTGAAATGTTTTGTTCAGTAACCTCCTCTTCCAATAGGTGATAGGAGTATGGAGAGGTATGATCTAGATTCAGGTAGTCATTTGTACTTCAGCTAGGGCAAGATGTGCATTCAGACATGGCTTTGCTGGTGATCATGTGGTTTACTCCAGTCGTGCCCCCTTACTTTGATTTTGATGAGGGTGTGTGGGTTGGCATACAGGGGTGGCTAGTTGTGACATGATGTATGAAATGGGTTTTGCCACCAGAGATAGCATAGCCAGGAGACTTTTACCTACCAGATGTGCATGTTTACATGTGTGTATATGAGAAATATGTTAACCCTCTCTCTCCCTCTCGTTCTCTCTCCCTCGCTCCCTCTATCTCTCTCTTTATTTGTGTGCAACAGCAGGTGAAAGAGACTCAGCACAAGTGAGTGGGGATGCTGCAGGCCACGGGACCCGGAGTGCTGCTACCAGCGACAGGCGCAGTGGCACTGTGGGCAAGCGAAGTGCCACCTGGGAGACCGGATCATCAACATCATCTTCAGAATCCTCTTCCAGTGGACACTCCCTGGCAGTGGTGGACCCTTCTGGGACCACCCCCGCACCATCTAAGTCTCCCAACCCCTTTACTACCACCGCCCTACCTGTAGCTCCCCACCGAGTTGTCCGGGCCCACTCACCCAAGAGGGTGGGCATCTCCTGCGCCACAGTTACCTCTGCCCCAGTCAGCCCTGCTGCCCTCAGTGAGGAGGCTATTGACCCCCTGAGGGTCAGTCGACCATCGTGAATGCCATCCAGGGACTGGCAACTCAAGTTCAACAAAGTAATGGTTTCCTGGAGGGCATTCATGGTGAACTGGCTGACCTACAGAGATCCTTTCAGGCTCTGGCCGCCACAATGATGGCAGCCAGTCACCCTTTGTCTTCTGTCCCCACTCCAACTACCTCTTACCAATCCCGGACCCCTCTTCCCCGGCCCTGCCAAAGCACACAGACAGACAAGCATGCACCCACCTAAATATCCAAGACTACAGCTGACAGGCACAAGCACCACAATACCCACCGCCGGCATGCACACAATAACAACAACCCCCTGCAGTCACACCAGCATCCTCTACCTGCAGAGACTACCCACCACCTCCACTTTCACAGACACCACAGTGGAAACACCTGCAGTCACCACACCAACATCCACTAATACAGCCACCACTCCAATCCTACCAATAGTCAGCACAATAGCAGACCAGCAGACATCCACCCCAGTCACCAGATCCGCAGACACCAAAACCACTGACACACCCACATGCAGCACATTGTCCATACCTGCAGACACCACCCCAACAGACAGTCATCCATCCACCATGGCATCTCCCGGCATCTTCCAGCATCTCCTCCCCTCTCCCAAGACACAAACGCCCACACTCACCCACCCAACACCCACACCATACCTCGCACAAATATGTACCCAAGACATCCACCATGACACTTCCTACAACCACTCCCTCTACCTCCACTCCCAAATCCTTCGCCATGACCGTCCATGTGCATCTAAAAAGGTGTTCCTCTCAGAGTTTTCCCTCTTCCTCACTCCTCTCCCAGCCCATGATAACCCCAAGCGGTCTGTGTCCCTCCCCAAGTCCAGCCCTTCCACCTCTAAGTCCTCCCCTGCTACTACCCATGCCCCTACCCCTCCCAATAAGTCAACCCCTCCCAAGTGTTGGCAGCCCTCCCCTAAACCTCGTCATAAGCCCCCCCCTGAGCCCCTTTCAAACTGAAGTCCCAACCCCACCTCACCTCCCCCCCAATCTTTGAGGTGCCTGCCTGCCCCTTTGACGACCCTGCCCTGTGGAGGAAATTTAGCAGTCAGGAGTCCTGTAGGGGCACACACATGTGCCACATGTGCATTGTGAACATTGTTATTTGGACTGGCCTATGGCCTTTTATATTGTACATAGTTATTTATTAATTTGCATATATATTTTTATAATATGTCTGGGCCAACCAGTTGTTTGTTTCATGGTCACATATTTGCTCAGTCTTTCTTTCTACATTGCTGTTTTGGTCTTGCCTGATTTGCTGTGTGTGTACGTGTGTGGGTGTGTGTGTGTGTGTGTGTGAGAGACGTGTGTGTGTGTGTGTGCGTGTGTGTGTGTTGGTTGTGCTGCAGTTGTGTCTGGGCAGCATGTGTGTGTGTGGCCCTAGCATTTGTCCTGCTGTAATGGCTATGTATTGTGTGTTGGGCTTGTTTGTGTATGGTAAATGGATGTATGTAGCTATTGTGTGTATTGTTTGTGTTCACATATGTTATTGGCACTGTTGTGTGCCCTTGTGTGGTTGTACTGTGTACATGTGTGTGGTGATTGGTATATCAGAACTGTTGTGTGGGGTGTTTGCGTGGTATGACGTATGGTTCGTTGTATGACTGTGTGATTGTGTGTATTGGTTATATATATATATATATATATATATATATATATATATATATATATATATATATATATATATATATATATATAGTGTCAGGTGGAGGTGTGTACTGTGGTTGCTTGGCGGTGTGTTTGAGATGCTGCGGTTGTGATGTGGTTGTGTGATTTTGTGGTGTTGTGTACTGTTGTGTTTGACTATGCCGTTGCTGTGTGTCTGAGGGTTGGTGTGTGTTTTGTAAGTCTGTGTTGGCTGTGGTGTGTGTAGTATGTGTGTGCGTGTGTCTATGTGGCTGTGTGTGAATGTGTGTATCAGTGTGAGGTAACCTGTGTGTGTCGCCCTCGCCATTCGTCCCAGATGTGTATATTGTGTGTGCATGGGTGCTATGCCTTTTCCCTAAGGTGTCAGGTAGGTATGTGTACACACGGTTGTGGTCGTCGCCACTTCCGGAGTCGTTGGATGAGCAGGAGCAGTGGGAGGACGTGCAGTTCAGGCTCCATGGCAGCTCCAGACACGTTTGTGTTCCAGAAGGTGGGTGCCTCCTTTTACACGGTTGGTTTCCTACAGGGTTTCCGTGGTGGTGCGGCCTCTGCAGAAACCTTGGCAGTGTGCAGCCTCGTAATGTGTTCAGCTGGAACATGGTGTCCGCCGGCCTTAAGGTGGCTACCGCCATCCATGGTGAGGTGACCCCACTGGCGGTGCCAGCAGTTGTTTGGCTGTATTTTGTAGTGAACACCACCATGGTCATAATTTGGCTTACTTCTCCGTCGGCCTGGTGGTGGTACGACTGCCGCTGCCAACATGGCAGTCCTGAGACCGCCAGACTCGTAATGACCCGCAGATTGAGAAAATTAATATATGTTATGTTCAGCAGACCATTCTGGTTACAGTAACACATAGGCCCTCATTAAGACATTGGCGGTAACTGCTGCCTACCGCCATGGCGACGGCCACCAACATACCGTCGCCGTGGCTACCAGCCGCCCACCTGCATTATGACCCTCGTCGGAATTCCACCAGAAGGCTGGGTGAATACCGCCGACGGTCATGGTGGCGGACGGCTGTAAGGTGGCGCTGCTGTCAGCAGCAGCGCCAAATCAGCAAAACCCCGCCTACCGTATCATGAGCAATGATACGGCCTGGCGGTGTTTAGCTGGCGGACGCTGCTGCTGACAGTAGCACCGCGTTCCGACTCCAGCTGGAGGTCCCCCTGCATGCAGATAAGTCGGGTGTTCCAACAGGAGAGGGGGTGGAGGGTGTTGTGTGAGTGTGTTGTGTGTGTGGGGGGGGGTGTCTGTTCATGATTGCGTGCATGCGGGTGTGAGTCGAGTTGAATGTGTGCGTGAATGCCTGAATGTGAGTGTACGTGTATGTTGTGTGTTGTGAATGCATATGTGTGGCAGAGTATGTTGGTGTGTGTTTCGGTGTGTGGGTATGTATGTGAGCATGCGTGGGTGGATGTGGGTATGCATGTGTGCGCGTGTGTGGGTTTGGTAATGTGTGGGGGCAGGAGAGGGAGGGTGGGGTAGGAAAGTGGGGAGGGGGGTGGGGGGAGACCCCTATCAGTGCAGGGAAAGAATTCCCTGGCACTGATAGTGCCTACCGCCATGGTTTTCGTGGCGGTACGCTTGTCACAAAAACCATGGCGGTAGGAGGGGTCATAATCCCGAGGGTGGGATTGTGACGGCCGCCTGGCTGGAGACCGAAGTCTCCAGCCCAGATGCCGTTACCACCCTGGCAGATGGAGTGGTACATTGGCAGTTTGGCTTCAGACAAACCGCCAATGTCATAATTTGGCAAAAGGTACCGCCAGCCTGTTGGCAGTACCTTTCCCCAAATTACCGCCAACCACCAGGGTCGTAATGAGGTCCATAGTGTTTATTGGCTGCCCAAAAACATGTGATATCCTGAGCCAACGACTGAGCTGCAGCTTATAATGTTTTTTCATTGTATGCAGACTATGCTTCAAATCATATGAAAAAATAAATTAATTAAAAATGGGTCTGAAGGAAACCTATATATATTTTTTTAATGGGACGAAGATGTTGAGATTAGGAATACTGGCTATTTACACAATTCTGAATTTGGGGTTACCCACATTATCATGACATTCAGAGGTCAAATTTGCTAACATGGAGAGAAATTCAGTTGTTCCACTATTCTGTATTATCACCCGAAACAGCGATGCCCAAAAACAATATGGGGACATCAAAATTTTCGTCAGAAAAATTGACCCATTTTGGAAATGTGTTCTGCAGCGACATTTGGCCCTGCGCTTGACCACTGCCCAGGCAATGCTATTAAACCTAGTAATTTCTGAAAACTAGACACCAATGGCAGTCCAATATGGTGTGACCAACATGGATTCCACTATGTTTTGTTAACCAGAATGCTTGGCAAACATCAAAGTTCAGATAAGAACATGAATTTCCCCTACGTTTCTATGAGGGAAAGTTCTGGAATCTGCAGCGATACAAATGTAGTGCGCTTGACATGAATGTTTTGTCAGGTGCACTTAAATGGGTTAACAGGAAAGGAGATGCCAAAACTGGATACCGATCTGTTTTATCTGGCTGTGTGACTGTAAATAAGACGGAATCAACATTAGTGAGAGCGATTAAAGGCATCACAGACTTAATATGAACAATGCATAGGTTCCTCGGTCAAATGGGATTCCAGTGGAATTAATGAAGTTGTATGCTTTCCCTTTGGTAGCTTTATTCGCCCACTATTTGAAGAAGTAACTAAATCCAGGACTATTCAGCCGCCCTACAAAGGTATAATATAATATATAACTTTATTCGGTATGAAAAAATTGATCCATTACAATAAATATTCTCCAAAACATTTGTTAAAAATAGCAATAAAACCATAAATAATAAGAACGCCCATCAGGAATAAAAAACATATATAGTCACATACATAGAAACAATAAAATAGAAAATTCATTCTAAAAACTCCACATTATTACACCTAGTAATAGCTCCCTTCAGGAATGATCCCAGCCCCTTCCACACCAATACATCTGAGGCCATCTGCAACCACATAAAAGCAGGACGATATTGCACAAAACCTTTGGGCCTTAGAAGAGGTAATAAAAAACGAGTTCTGAATGGTGCATAAAAAACACAAAACAAAGTAAAATGGGGCAAGGTCTGTTGGGACACCCCATCACAGGGGCAGGGTCTAATACATTTGTCCCCATACTGAACTAACGGGAAACACAGATTACTTCTGATGATCCCCAAGCGGAAACGGGTTATGAGAGACCTTTCCCTCACATCCTTTATCTCTAAGAGATAGCGCTCAGGCCCTACCCACATCTTTAGCATAATGAAATCCCTGATCGATTTTTTCCCTAAGGCCTCCCCCTCCCTCCTGTTCCTCTGGATTCTTAAAAAATTCTCCTTAACCCATTTCTTATCACAGCTAATCAGGCCTTCGGGATTATCAACCAGTTCAGGCCGCCCCAAATCACGAGCCAACTTCCTTATGTGCATCAACCAGGGAATATTCTTTGCATTATCACAAGCCAGACAATCCTTTAAAATATCCCTATTCAGAGTGGCATGTTCGTTAGTCCAAACTGAGATCCATAGCAGAAGGGGAGCCAACTGAATAGTGTCCTGCACAAACTCTAGCTCCAGCTCCAAATGGAGGCTAAAACCAGGGGTATTTTGTCCAACTCCCAATAGCCTTCTACAGAACCGATTTTCTTCCACCGTAAAGGCTCGGGAGTCCCTATACCCCCAAAGTGCAGCACCATACAGCAGGACAGGGAGGCATTTCCGCCTATAAATTTCAAGCAAAGGCTTGATAGGTTTACTGCCTACCCTTACAGCAAAGTCAAAAGTCGCGCCAACAGCTGCATGAAAAAGCGCACCCCTTCTGGCAATACAAGGTTTCCAAGATCCTTTCTCATCAAAAATAATCCCTAGGTATGGAAACTCATGGACCCTGCTAATAATTTGATCTTCTACCCTTAGCTCCCCCACCCTACTCAAGGGTCTTCCACACACCATAAAATGAGATTTCTTAAAATTGACCTCTAAACCCAAAGCTGACATAAAGGAGGTATAAGCTCTAACTATTTCCCGGAGACCATTCATAGTACGGGCCATAAGGACTGCGTCATCCGCGTACGTCAGCACAGGGATATCAGTACCATTCACCTTTGGGACATCCCTACAATGTTTCATCAGAAAATCAGACAGTCCATTTGTATATAGAAGGAACAAAGTAGGAGCCAGAACACACCCCTGGCGCACACCCCTTGAAAGCTTAAAGACCTCTGAGCATTCCCCATTCGACCCCACCCTCACATTTGCAACCGTCCCAGAATGTAGATATCGGAGCAACTCTACAATATTAGGATCCAGCCCTAGCTGATTTAACCTTTCCCATAATATAGACCGGTTCACCTTATCAAAGGCACAGCTGAGATCCATAAAAGCAAGATAGAGCGTACCTTTCCTGGCCTGCGTGTATTTGCCGATCAGCATCAATAAGTTGAGAGATTGATCTCGCGTGCCAAGGCCTTCCCTAAAACCATACTGGTCCCGGCTTAAGATATCATTCCCTACCATCCAGGACTCCAGGCGCCTTAAAATAATCCGTCCCAGAATCTTCGCCGAAGAGTCCAGTAGAGAAATAGGGCGGTAGGACTTAGGATCATTTTGGTCGCCCTTTTTAAACACTGGGACAATACATGCCAGTCTCCAAGAGGCAGGGGTACCCACAGTAACTGCTGCATTAAGGACATTTAAGAGAACAGGTGCCCATAACTGGGGGTTCGCTTTATACAAGTCCATAGGGATCGAATCAGGGCCCGGAGCTTTATTGCTCGCACTACACTGTATCGCATCCATAACCTCCTGAAGCGAAAGCCTAATTGCTAGGTTGGGAGCCATCTCATACTCGTTCTCCCGGTGATTTCTTAGGGGAGAACCCTCAAAAATACTACAAAAGTGAGCTACCCATGCTTCCAGGGCGATGTTACAGCAAAGGCCCTCAGATGTATCTGTTCCAAAGGAACCTCTATTTACCACTTTCCAGAACAGGCCAGGATCCTTCAGAGCTATGGCACGTTCTAACTCTTCCCAGGCTTTATCTTTATGTTTTATCTTGCTATCCCTCAGGGCCCTCTTATATTTCATTCTAGCTTCTTTTACGAGGACCCAATCTCTAGGATATTTCTTAGTAGCCATCTTCAGGTTTGCCCTTGCAACATAGCAGGTCTTATCATACTAACCACAATAACGTTTGCTAGGTTGGCTGTCTACTGAAAAAAGGCAGTCTCTCACTGCTGCATTTACTACTGTTATTGCATTCATAACAGTTTTAGGATTAGGAGCCTCTATCAAGAGTGTGTCCATAATTAAATGTAAATTTTCCCTCACCACCCTCTCTACAACTTTTAGGGAATCCACTTGCTTCCACCCAAGCTGCCTACCCTGGTCCTTTATCTCCACTACTACCGGCCTACCTCGTCCTAATTTTCGAAGGGCCCCAGGGAGTTTAAAGGATACTATAAGGGGATTATGATGACTGAAACTCTCCCCCAGCACCTCCCCCCCAATCACCAGGTCTTTCAAAGGTGGAGACATAAAAATATAGTCAATAGTGGATTCAGATCCTCTTCCCACATAGGTTGGGAGTTGATGAGTGCCTACGGCTTCTATATCACACAAATTCAGAAGGCCCATCTTCCTGAGTTCCTTGATTAGAACCCTGCCTCTGGAGTCCTGCAGACCATCCACTGAATTATCCTCTTAGTCAAAGATAAAGGGATTAACCACAGTGCTGAGCCTCCCCAGCTTGCCATTAAAGTCTCCAGAGACAATAGCACAGAATTCTAACCCTATCTCCTCCATTCTGTGTTTCAAAACCTGAAGAACGGAAAACAGGGCCCCAATTTGGCACCCCACATCCCACACAGCATTATAAAAGTTAACCAGTAAAATATTAAAATTATTAGAGAAAATTACCGATACCAGCAATATACCTTGGTGATTGCAGTTAATTTGAAAAGCACCCACTATCTTAGAGAGGCGGATTAGGGTAACCAAGCTACCTTTTGAGCGGCCACCAAGAGACTTCACAGCTGGAATTGCAAATCTGTTATACCCATCCCACACAGCCCCTCTGACCAGGTTTCCTGAAGCATGATCACATCAAAAGTAGTCACACACCTAATCCACGCCTGATCAGATAACTCCGCATCATAGCCCGCAATATTCCATGAGATAAGCTTACACTTAGAGCCAGGGTCTTGGCGCATTGTCAGTCCACCCCTTCCAAAGATAAATTACTGTTAGAGACAGTTCTTCTGCTGGTTGCCCGGTGACTATTTTGACCCGGGGGGGGGAAACCTACCAGAACCTGGAGATACCCCAGCACTCAATCGCATGTGGTCATAAAAATAAACCAAAGGGACCATACCAATTGCACCAGCTCTAAATACAGCAGGGCGGTAGGTAGAAAGGAGCCTTTGACTCAGGGCTGGGTATCTAACATTTATAATAATACAATCTTCATCCTCCACCTTTTTTTTGGGCCCAACCCATCCAATTCTTCTGGCAAACAAAATATCATTGAAATCCTTACATGAGAAATCACAGTTCTTACTCAACCAATATCCAGCCTTATTTGTGAGTTGGGCCGTGGACTCAGTTACCCCGGGGGCAAGAGCAGGTACATTCGTCAACATCACCACATAAGGGGCACAAGCTGGGGGGAGATCCAAACAGGTCAATGCAGGCCTGGCCGTCAGGAGATTCAGATTATTATTCCCAACCAGCTGTTGGTCAGCCCCCCGCCCGCCCGTTACCACAAATTCAGGATCAGGCTGCCTACTACAGCTAGGCCTATTGATAATCCTATCCGCCCTTAATATAGAAGTCGGTGCAGCCGACGCAATCTCAGCATGAGCGCCCTGTCCCCCAGAATTTCCAGAATTAACCAATAACTGAGATGATTTTCCCAGAGGCCCCAATGGTCCCGCAGTGTCCTCCGGCAGGAGCAACTCCTCACAGGGATGGGATCGCATGGTCGGGGCCACACATCCACCTACACAGTGCTTTCCCCTGGCTTCCTTGCACCGAAATCAAAGAAACTGCCTTTTCTATGGCCGATAGTTTCGCCACAACGGGGGATAAAAGCTCCTGGATCATTCCACAAAATTTTGACAATAAAATAGTAACATCACAACCCAGCTGCTAGCAAGGTGCAGGGTCACTACTTGTACCCTTAGGGAGTTCCAGGGGGAGTGTTTTCGGCTTGGGGATTGATTTCTTTAAGACCTTTTTTTTTCTCAGGGGGGACTACATTTATCCAGGGGGCAGGCCGGGGGAGAAGATAAAAGTCTTTTACTCCTTCTGGAAGGTCTTTGGCCACCAGAACCCTCTGTTGTCTCAATTAGCTCAATTTGAGCAGGCTCAGCAGCAACCATAACAGTACCTTGGTCTCCCCCCGGATAAGTTACCTCCACACCCACAACCTCATGAGGACCACTATCTAACGGGGCCAGACGCCAGTCCTCCAGTTCCATGGATAACCTCCTCTCTGCCAGGTCAATCTCCTTCGTTACAACCCCGACAGCTCTTGCGAGGAAGGAGTCCAATGTGGTGGTGCCACTCCCTTGTCTACTACTGCCACCACCACCCCCTATGGGACCAGTTAACGGTCCTCTTTTCCTGCCCATTTTAACAAAAAAAAAATTTGAATAACGAATCAAACAAAACAAATTAAAAAATAAAAATTAAAAATATTAAAAGCCCACTAGAACCACTAAAAGGGCTCCAAAAAAAACAAAAACAAATCCCCAATATTAGTAAATGTATAAATAGTCACCCTCCACTGGAGATGAAAGAGTGGAGATGAAAGAGGGGTGCCCAGCCCAGCCTCAGACGGGCGCAATACGGGCCCGCCCTTGGCCCGGGCTTTGCCCGGGCGCCGCCCGCGCGCGTCCCGCGGTTGCGGGAGCACGATTAAGTTTTAAAGGGCTCCTGCCCGATTGACGCCGCCTCCTCTCTCCTCGTGCTTCCCGCGGTTGCGGGAGTGGGATTAAGTTTTAAAGGGCCCCTGCCCGAGTGACGCCGCCTCCTCTCTCCTTGCGCTTCCTACAAAGGTAGCTATCTAGCTACAAAACAAGCACTGGCAAAACAGGAAGGGAGAGCCAATGCTTTCTGAGAGCAGGATGTGGGGGTGGGGGGTAGGAGTGACAGCAAGGAAACACATGCACCCCTTAGAGTGCTGAAAACTAAATTGCACTGGAGGGATACTACTGATGTGATCGTCTGGAACAAACACAAGAGGAAGGAAAGTCATCAAATCAAGAATATAATACTGAGATAGGCAAGAGGAAGAGGCTGACCTTATTCCCACTTGTAGGATATGTTATCAATTCTACACAACATGCATCCCTCTACAGGCAGCTGTGCAGATGAGCGTGTTCCACATAAAACTGATGTAAAGAGTCACAATCATTGTAAAATTATTCATCTCTCATTATTGTGGGCCGTCTACATAACCAATGTTACAAGCTCCTCTGACCCCCCCGGCCCCCAATCCTGCGCCATCCGCCCGCTTCCCTAACTATTTTCTCCTACTCTACACCCCCTGCCCTCCCACCTCCCCCTCCCCTCTAGCCACCTAGCGTTATTTCTCACCCCCCTCCCCACTCCCTCACCCGTTTTCCTGCCGCTTCGGTCCCGCCCCCCTCCCGCCCCCAGCTCCTCCTCCCTCCCTCCACCCCCTCTTAATGCAGGTCGCTGCACTACTGCGTAGTGGGCGCACGCAGCGGGCGCGCCAGAGGCAAGCCCGTCTGCGCCCGTCCGCGCCTGGACCGCGCCCAGCGCCAGAACACCTTGACCTCGCACTCCGCACCGCACACCGCCGAGTCTCAGCTACGACGCCGCTTCCCTCCACGCACTCAACAACGGCCGAGACCAACACTGCTACCAAGCCGCCCCGAAGCACACCCACGGACCTTTCGCCTGCCACAACTGCTACTTCACCTGCGACCGAACCCCCAAACCAACAACCGCCAGACCGAACCACCTCCGCTGCATACTGCTCAACACCCGCTCCGCACGCAAACACGGCGTGGAACTCTGGGACCTGCTCAACAGCACCGCCCCGGACGTAGCCTTCTTGACCGAGACATGGTGGAACGACTCATCCGCGCCAGACATCGCCATCCCAGACGGATACAAGATCTCCCGCAGGGACCACACCAACGGCTACGGAGGAGGACTCGCCATCATCCACAAGTCCACCCTCAAGATCACCACCCACACCGACGACCACTTCAACACCGCCGAGCTTCTACACTTCTGAATCCACACCGACCCCAACACCACCCTCAGAGAAACGCTCGTCTACAGACCCCCGGGACCACGGGACCAGTTCTGCGACGCCATCGCCGACCTCGCAAGCACCCACGCACTCGCCTCCACGGACTACATCCTCCTCGGGGACCTCAATCTTCACCTCGAGAACAACAACGACCACAACTCCACCACGCTGATCAGCAACCTCACGAACCTCGGACTCAGACAACTCGTCACATCACCAACCCACGCCGCCGGACACACACTGGACGCCATCTTCTCCACCAGCGACCACGTTACCTTCAACGACACCACTGAACGCTACTGGACCGACCACCGCTGCATCCACTTCACCTACAACAAAAACACCGCACACCACCACAGCCGCCAACTCCCCCGCCGCTGCTTGGGCAAAGTCACTGAAGAACAACTTCTCAGCACCCTCTCCCAGAACCCGCCGAACGAGCTCACCGACCCAGACACCGCGTCCTGCAACTTCAGACAATGGATCAACAACTGCGCCAACATCCTCGCCCCGCTGAAGAAACCCCCCCAGCAACCTCGCCTGCACGAAAGCCTCCTGGTTCACCGACGAACTCCTGGCCTCCAAACGCGCCTGCAGGAAACTGGAAAAGAAATGGCTCCAAGAACGCACACCGGACAACCACGCAACCCTCAAAGACGCCACCCGCCGACACCACCACCTCATCAGGACCACCAAGAGGTCCTCCTTCAAAGACCGCCTAGACAACAACGCACACAACAGCAAAGAGCTCTTCCGCATCGTAAAGGAGCTGTCCACCCCCAGCGCCAACGACATCCCGCCCTCTCAGGAACTCTGCGACTCCCTCGCCGTTTTTTTCCACAGCAAGATCGCCGACATCCACAGCAGCTTCAACACCCCGACCACGCCCATCTCCGTCACCACCTCGAACCCAAGCATCGCCAACCCCATCACCGCCTGGTCCAACGTCGACGACGACGAAACATGCAAAATCATGAACTCCATCCACTCCGGATCACCGACTGCCCCCTGCCCCACCACATCTTCAACATAGCCGACTCTATCATCGTGCCCCAACTCCGCAAGATCGTCAACGCCTCCTTCGAAACAGGCACCTTCCCGGAAAGCCCTCCTCAAGAAACCCAAAGCCGACCCCAAGGACCTCAAGAACTTCCGCCCCATATGCCTCCTCCCCTACTCAGCTAAAGTCGCAGAAAAGATTGTCAACCTTCAACTGACACGCCACATCGAAGACAACAACATCCTCGACCCCTCGCAAACCGGATTTAGACGCAACCACAGCACCGAGACCGCCCTCATCGCCGCCACAGATGACATCAGACGCCAACTCGACCACGGCGAAACCTCCGCCCTCATCCTCCTAGACATCTCAGCGGCTTTCGACACGGTCTGCCACCGCACCCTACTATCACGCCTCCAAGAAGCCGGAATCCAGGAAAAAGTCCTAGCCTGGACCTCATCATCCTCTCCGGCAGAACACAGACCGTCCGCCTCCCACCCTTCCGCTCAGAAGCCAACAACATCATCTGCGGCGGCCCCCAGGGCTCCTCCCTGAGCCCGACGCTGTTCAACATTACATGGCCCCCCTCGCACAAGTGGCCCGCCGTCACGACCTCAACATCATCACCTACGCCGACGACACCCAGCTCATCCTCTCCCTCACCAACGACCCCGCCACCGCCAAAGCCAACCTCCACGAAAGAATGAAAGCAGTCGCCGACTGGATGAGAAATAGCCGCCTGAAAATGAACACCGACAAGACAGAAATCCTCATCCTCGAGACATCCCCCTCCGCCTGGGGCGACTCGTGGTGGCCCACCACCCTTGGAACAGCTCTGACGCCCACCGACCACGCCCGCAACTTGGGATTCATCCTCGACTCCTCACTCTCCATGGACAGACAAGTCAGCGCCGTCACCTCCTCCTGCTACAACACCCTCCGCAGGATCTACAAGTGGATCCCGACCGACACCAGGAAGACAGTGACCCACGCCCTCGTCGGCAGCAGATTGGACTATGCAATCTATGCAGGAATCCCAGCAAAACACCTCCAACGACTTCAACGCATCCAAAACGCCTCAGCCAGACTCATCACCAGCGCACCCCGCCACAGCCACATCACCCCACACCTCAAAGAGCTCCACTGGCTTCCCGTCGACAAGAGGGTCACCTTCAAGCTCCTCACACACGCACACAAAGCACTCCACAACCCGGGCCCACCTACCTCAACAACAGACTCAATTTCTACACGCCGACCCGCCAACTGCGATCCACGACCCTCGCCCTCGCCACCGTCCCCTGCATTCAACGAACCACCTCCGGCGGCAGATCCTTCTCCTACCTCGCCGCCAAGACCTGGAACACGCTCCCTACCTACCTCCGACAGACTCAAGACCTACTCGCCTTCAGAGAACTCCTCAAGACCTGGCTCTTCGAGCAGTAGCAGTCACCCAGCCCCCCCCTCAGCGCCTTGGAACCCTAACAGGTAAGTAGCGCGCTTTATTAATGTCTGTGATTGATTGATTGAACATTTAAACAAGCTTATCAAATGTTGCTATGATCTACAACGGGATGCTGAATCAACACTTAAATGTAATACACTGCCGGGCTTTGCAAACTTTACTGCATCTAAGACACGGTATGCCATAAATATCCTTGTGCTTGAAAATAGATTGCAGAGATGGGCTTTGATAGTTAAAATAAATATCATATAGTTTACAACTTAAATATGCAAAACCTGGCACTTTATTATATAATGTTAAAATATATTAAAAATATTAACGGTACCTAGTGTGGGCTTGGTGTACACAGTGAAAGCGTAATAAATAAATATCAGCTTCGAATTGCGAATAGGCATGTATTTCTTTTAAAATACACACTTTCAATTTTAAAGCAGGCTTTCTTACTTCTACCATTGTATGCCAATATAGTTGGGTGTTATGTTGATTTAAAACCACAAAGGGCAATTCGTAAGAACGTATTTTTCCACAGAATAGGCTAAACTCCTTGATACATCTGGCCCAATGATCCTTAAGTGACCTCTTGGTACCTAGACCTCACTGACGTTTTATAAGATTTAGAGGTCCTAACAGATACAACTGAATGGTGAAAATGCAGGAGTTACCTCAAATGATCTGTAGACTTTACAGACTCGGTTGTTTAAATGCTGAAACAGCCGAACATATAATATGTATTAATTAAATATGAAGGTCTTAAGAATTAAATTATTCAAAATCGAGTAGCTAAAATATGGTATAAAGCCTGTAAAGAAGCAGCTGTTTTTCACGACGTTGGTATTACAAACAAAGGTTTGTCTACTTTAGCAAGCAAACTGCATCTTTGATTTAAAAATAAAACAGGGCAGGCATTAGACTATCAAGAATAACTATTCGGCAAAAAGGTAGTGAGCATGAGAGCGGGTTGACTAACACACTATTCACTTTTTTGTGCAAAGGCACACGCCTGCTGTCCACTTCTTGCAATTTTTCACATCAAATCCTCTGTACGTCTCAGCACTTAAATTTCAGCATTTCATTATTGTGCCTTGTTTGGTGTATCTGTCTTCTCAAGTTTCATAATCTTTTAATTCTTTTGACAGTACTAGAGTCTTTTTCCAGTAACATATATACAATACTACAGTGTGAAAAAAAGAAAAAATTAAAGAGGAAGATGCACTTTTGCTTTTTAGCTACTTGGCTTCCAAGCCATTGCAACCTATGGGAAGGTTGCCACCTAGTGGCCATTTCGCAAAACTGTCCAACCCAGTTTTTAGGTCTCGGCTGCCAATGGAGAGACCTACTGTGCCCAATATATTTTGTTCCATTATGTTTTGATGATCAAAATAACTATTAGGAAATAGGGCAAGAGAATCCTGAATCACTACCGGACGCTGAGGCAAAGATCAACAGGGCTCGCTTAAAGCTTCCATTTTACATTGCACATTTTAACTTGGCCTTGTACTGCAAAATCACTGTGCATGCAGCATGTTTCTTGTAAGCGTTGCTGTCATTCAGTCTGTGCACTCCATCGAAGGCTAGGCACACAGAAGCGATGCCCTAGTAATATGCCTGTCCGTTGGACACAGCTCCTCACTTGCAGACATATCATCACATCGACTCTACACCTCTGACACAGTGCGATATGATTGGTGCTTGTATTATGAAAACTGCATCTGTGCTACATTCAAAATAGGAGCACTTATGCTACAATTATCCTGGAACAAGATGCACTGTGGCTGAGATGCACCCCTGCTGACTTCGACCTCTAACCTGCAAAGGACGACGGGTGGTACATCTTACCCAGGTATGGAGATTAGGCTATCCCAATTGATCTGGCAGTGGGTTCTCCCACTATGCTCTCAATAGTGTCGGTTTTAATAGACAGGAGTGTACCAACAACATTACATTATCATGGTTGAAGTGTATCTTTTTCGTAACGCTGGTTACCATGCTCTGTCTCTTTTGCCTAATAATTGCAGCTCATGTTTCTTTATGCAAGAATACAACTGTTGCAATAAATGTTGAAAAGACATTTTCTTATCTTCCGTTTGTCTTACCCTGGGCAAACACTAACAACAAAAGAGTAGAGCCGTTTCCACAATTTCTTTGGGAATCTGAGTAGTCATGTTTGAGGATGCTGTTACCATCTCGTATCCTGGTATGTTTAGGGGTTCTGATGGGGCACTGTGAGTTAGCTAGGAACAGTGTCAGCATCTCCCAATGGAATAGGCAGACTGAGTCCCTATACATGGACGTTTATTTTGACCAGATACACAGTCCTATTTGATTTGCAGTAACCGTACTACAAAGACAGATCTCTAAGTAATTTCTACGGTTTCTACAGTTTGACCCTCAAAATAATAAGCAAAATATAGAAACAAGAACATCTCATCAAATACACACATTTTTAAACATTTTAATTCACAAAAATAGAAATTGTAACTTTAGTGGGAAAGTTGGAGCTTTTCAAAATGTGGCTTTATTTCTAAAAGGTGAAGCGATATGCTAAGGTAGCATTTCAGTTTGTCATTTTAGCTCCTAATGCGTGCTCTCTTTTTTTGTTAGTGTATAACAAAGGTTATCTTGAGGCCATTATTACTAGATTCCAGTGCACCGGACATAACTAAAATACAAGAGGATTTTAATAAAGGCAACCGTAAAAAACATCACACTGTATAATGTAACAGAAATTGGTGTCGCAACAATAAAACAACCCTCACTTAAAAACTGTACAGTCAAGTCTGAGCTATCTTCATATATGAACATGAACATGTATATACAGTATATTACTCCTATCTAAAGCAAAAGTACTGGCAGGTTACTTGTCTTTTAATGCAAAGCAGTGAATGGACAATAAGAAACTCTACATTTAAAGCATAATCCTTGTGCTACTAAACGTTTGATCATGTCCACAGTATGAAGTAATGGAGAATTGTATCTTCCTAACATGCAAATAAATAAATATAAAGGACTGAAAATATTGTTTTTTATTTGGAACTCATGAAGTTGGTGTCAGGGCAGTTTTGGTTATATTTTCTTAAATATAGCACTACTCGGGCCAACTGCTGGGTAACAGAGCGCTTTACAGACAGTATTTGCAATAAACACAGAAATCAGTAATAGTTTAATCAAGTAAAGCATATAGTAATCATATGACTGAAGTAAAATGGGATACTTTAAAGATATAGGAAGGATTACATCAGCAGCATTATACATCAAGAATAAATTACGCAGAAGAATATATTAGGAAAACATAGGCATATGGGACAGTACTCAATGGCAAATAACAGCTCTGGGTCCCACCATGACCAAGTGTTCTGAGTAGCAACGATAGCTTGCTTTGTTTCAATCTTAATTGTATTAGACAAGTTGAAAGGTGAATATAGTCTGAGATTATTGTGCATGGGCTATATTCATAGCTTGAGAGAACAGTGGCGGCTGGCAGTTTTAGGAGGGAGGGGGCAGGCGGGCAGCACACTCACACTTTCACACACACACACCCATCCATTAACAACACTCATCAATATTCAAACATACACGCACCACCAAACATTCATTTAAAAAGATCTCACACACACACACACACACACATACTTACCTTCAGCCTCAGAGGTCCCAGGAGGGTTGGGACTGCTGCCCTCCCTCACTGGCTGACCTAAGGCAGCAGTCCCAGCCTCGTCACAGAGTGGGATGGGGGTCATTAAGACTGCTGACCCCATCCCACTATGTGACGAGGTGTCACCACTCGCCCTGGGCGCTTCAGGGCTTAAACCTGAAGCGCCTAGGTCGAAGTCAATGGATGACGCTTTCCTCATCACCCGGGGGAGGGCCTTGAGGCACCTTTGCTGAGCTGAGGTCTTGCCTATAGGAACTGTGACCTCTTCAGCCGAGCAAAGTTCAGCTCAGGCAGCCAGGAGTCTGCACAAATCGCATGTCTGCTCCTGGCTGCCTGACCTGAACATGAAGAGTGTGTCAGGCTGACCTTTGTTTAGCCTGACAGCCACTCTTCATGAGGGGCAAAAGGTGAGTGGCGGGGGTGTGGCCCCTCCACCCTGATGGACAGGCTGCGCTCTTTGCAAGAAGGAAACTAACTTTTCTATACAAGAAGCGTGCAGAAAATATGGAGGTATAAAACAGGATAACCTGTTGTGTGCACACTGACAACTATTTTGTGCAACCAGGATCTCAAATTCCCGGTTCCTCATTTAACTCCAGAATCAAGTAAAAGACGAGCACCGGACCTGCCAATCTTCAGCGTGACACGACTGCCACGATGCGCACCAACAAAGGCTGTCAAGTAGTAGCTTGCTGCTGTAGACCAAGCAGATTATCTCGGCATCTCCATTAATGTAATAATGTTCAGAAAGGTAGGGCACCAACAATGCATACATTGGATTTCCACGTCATTTTAGTGCATTCCAGATATAAATCTATGTATAAAGGCCGATTAAGGCTGAAATGCGACAGGTAACGTCACACGTATTTGTGATAGATTAAAAAGTGACACCGCTCTGAAGTAGCCTGCTATGTGCGTTACTTAAATAACAAAAACGTAATCACAAAAAATTCCAATAGAACGTTTTTGAATTCGTATGTATTTTTTATATATCACATGCGCATCTTACCAGCGACCCGAAGTGGCCTACGGATGGCAAGTGCGCTTTCCAAAAAAAAAAAAAATGCCTAGGGAACCTTTCTGAGTTCTGTTCTACTTTTTCTAAACCACGTCGAGTTTCTACATATCAGTATATAATTGCATAAAAAGACAACCTTTTTAAACAGACGCACGACACTTCGTAATGGCATTTTAACTCCATATATAATTACAGTTACATCAGGACAGACGTCTCCTTGCTGCTAGTGTTCTTTCATCGGCTTCAAACACTAAAGCGTCTCACATTCCTGATGCTTACGGTAAAATAAATAATGCTGTGATTTCCCCATTTATTCATAGTTATGTTAGTCAAAGATAACCCCCTGCAGTGCTGTCCCACTATACAAGAGAAGATGCAGCCAGGTGGAATGCTAAAGACACACCGGAGGCACATTCTAAGTGAATACACGGTCATGCAATTGCAAGCAAAGGCATTTACTGGGGCACAAGGTGACACTACCAACACTTCCAAGCCTCCCTCTCTCTTGGGTTGCGAGGGTGTAGTGGCAAGTATGAAGGATGCGAGGGAGCCGGATTTCATGTTAATATCTTTTATTCTTGCCACAAGAAATAAGGCCCACGAGCAGCCGGCCGGCCGCAACACCGCGCTTTGTTCGCGCCTCTGCCTTTCCGCCGCGCCGTCCCCTGACGTCACGACCGTCCTCGCTACGGATTGGTCGTGGCGTCATGAGGCGCCTAAACACAGAAGACAGACCAGTTCTGTCCCTCCGGCCTCGTACGTTAACTCATGTACGACAGAGGGACTGCTCTTCTCGCAAAAGCGGTGTGTGTTTTTTTGGGGGGAGGGGTGCATCCATGCACCTGCGTGCGCCCACCGCGACTTATGCTATGGAAGATTCTGTTTACTATGCTTCTGCTGCTCCCACAAATCACAGTTAGAACAACAACTTTATGTTTAGTCTCCAATTTCGAATTCCTGCACATTTACAGAGTGGCTTACATTTTCCGCTTGTGTTTATCCATGGATTCTTTATTAATGTTGTAACTACATTTAACTTTCTGAACGGATCCCAGACCACTGGTTTAGTGGTTATGGATGATGTTATTTTTAGCCACAACAGGGCAGTATTGAGGGAAAAAAAAACGAAAAGGTCACCGGATCCATTCTTTCAATGACACATTTGGGCTCTGTAAGCAGAACCATCGAGCCCCGCTGGTGGTGAGGGGCCCATTTGCCGCGGACAAAGGCGGAGTGACGTGACGCGACCTCGGGCCCACCGGAAGAGCGGCTTCAGTCCTGCACAGCGGGGCCACTGATCAGGCAGCAGGGGGCGGTCAGGCCCGGTGGGGCCAGTGAGGCTTGTGAGGTGGCTTAGGCCGGCATCGTCGTTTGTAGTAGATTGTGACTGCCTGGCGGTGCAGACCTTTCCAAGACCGACGTCCCCGCTCTACAGAGCCAAGCTGGTAAGTGCAACGTGCCCCAAGGACAGGGCAGGGCTGCGGGGGGGGTGGGGCGGTGAGAACTGCTGCACTGATTCAGTGAGCCAGAAGGGTAAATGTGGCACTGCGGTGGCTGTGCAGGGCGCCGCAGATGTGGTACACAGCGCTGCATGTGCTGATAATCCTGCTCCGGCGGAGGTGGGGAGTGCGCTTGGGGCCCTGAAGGTCGGTGAGGCCGTGTGTGCCAGAGATGCACGGTCCCGCATCAGAGGTGCTTTACTGGTCACCTCTGTAGAGGCATCAGAAGAGGGTGAAGTGGCTAGGGCCTACCTGTTGGGCTGCTCTCTGTGAAAGCTGTGAGGCTCGCGGAACGTGTTTTCGCGGTCTGGTAGAGCAACTCTCCATTATGGCCAAAAACAGACATCACAGCCCAAGTTGCTGTTTGAATCACGAAAAACCCCTAAAAGCTGAGATGACGGCACATCTACAGCTGAGTGCAGGCAGGACTCTCCCATGCTGGAGATGGCCAACGAATTACAAAAAATCTTGTCTGCTATGCAATACAGCCTCACCAAGATAGACTACAAAATCGACGCTCTGTCCTTTCGGATGGATACAATGTCAAAACGCCTGGATAAGCCTACTGAGCGTCTCGACGTGGTGGAGAGGCGTATGTCTGACAATCAACAAACCCTGGCGTTACAGAAAAAGATAGAGAAGACGCTCACCACTCTACAGGCTAAGGCGGAGGTCATAGTCCTATTCCACTTTATTTAATTATTCTAAAAGAGACCCGTTAGAAATGGGGACTTTGGTTGGCAGTCAGTTTACCCCTGTCCAAGCAAGGACCCTCTCTAGTCAGGGTAAATGAGAATTACCCTCAGCTAACCCCTGCTAAAGCCCTTGGTAGCTTGGCACAAGCAGTAGGCTTAACTTCAGAGTGCTAAGTGTGAAGTATTTGTACCAACACACACAGTAACGTAATGAAAACACTACAAAATGACAACACAGGTTTAGAAAAAATAGAAAATATTTATCTAAACAAAACAAGACCAAAACGACAAAAATCCACAATACACAAGTCAAGTTATCAATTAAAAACCCAAAAAGAGTCTTCATGTAATTTTAAACACAACGCTAACGATGTTAGCATGGAAATGTACCTGGATGTGTCAAAAATAATCCCGCACGGGCGAGTGTGCATCAAAAGGGGCTTGCAATGCGTAGATATCACTCACGAGCGAGACCGTGCGTGCGTTGTTTCTTCTCTCTGCAGAAGAGAGATACGTCAATTCAAACAGCACTCTTGGGGCAGGCCTTGCGTCGTTTTTGCACAGCCAGCGATGTTTGCGTCGGAAATCCTGCCGCACGATGATCCAAAAACCACGCAGTGCGAGTTGCGATCTCACCAGCCTCTGTCAGCGATGCTGCGTGTCGTTTCTCCAGCTGCGTGCATCGAACTTCCAGCCGCGCTACAGGCGAGCGTCAATTTCAGCCACAAAGCCGGTGGCGCGTCAATTTTTCAGCTGAGTCTCGGAGTTGCGTTGATCTTTTCCCCACCCGGCGGTCTGTGCTTGGATTTCTTACTCTTTTTCTGACAGCTTCTCCTTTCAGGGTCCCAGGAGCTAGATGGGCACCACTTGGCAGGGTAGGAGTCTCAGCAGAGGCTCCAGGTGCTAGCAGAAAGAAGTCTTTGCTGTCTCTGAGACTTCAACAACAGAAGGCAAGCTCTAATTCAAGCCCTTGGAGAGTCCTTCACAAGCAGGAAGGCACACAAAGTCCAGTCCTTGTCCTCTTGCACAGGCAGAAGCAGCAACTGTAGGATAGCTCCACAAAGCACAGTCACAGGCAGGGAAGCTCTTCTTCCTCAGCTCTTCAGCTCTTCTCCAGGCAGAGGCTCTTGGTTTCCAGAAGTGATCTAAAATCTGTGGTTTTGGGTGCCCTTCTTCTACCCATGTTGCCCTCTGAAGTAGGCTTACCTCAAAGAAAAAGTCTCTCTTGTTTGTGAAATCCTTCCTTGCCCAGGCCAGGCCCCAGACACACACCAGAGGGTTGGAGACTGCATTGTGTGAGGGCAGGCACCTCCCTTTCAGGTGTGAGTGACCACTCCTGCCCTCCCTCCTAGCATAGATGGCTCATCAGGATAGGCAGATTACACCCCAGCTCCCTTTGTGTCACTGTCTAGTGAGAGGTGCAACCAGCCCAACTGTCAAACTGACCCAGACAGGGAATCCACAAACAGGCAGAGTCACAGAAATGGTTTAAGCAAGAAAATGCTCACTTTCTGAAAGTGGCATTTTATTTTCAAACACACAATCTTAAAATCAACTTTACTAAAAGATGTATTTTTAAATTGCGAGCTCGGAGACCCCAAACTCCACATGTCCATCTGCTCCCAAAGGGAATCTACACTTTAATCATTTTTAAAGGTAGCCCCCATGTTATCCTATGAGAGAGACAGACCTTGCAACTGTGAAAAACGAATTTAGCAGTATTTCACTGTCAGGACACATAAAACACATTACTGTATCTCCTACCTTAACCATACACTGCACCCTGCCCTTGTGGCTACCTAGGGCTTACCTTAGGGGTGTCTTACTTGTAAGAAAAGGGAAGGTTTAGGACTGGCAAGTGGGTACACTTGTCAAGTCGAATTGGCAGTTTAAAACTGCACACACACAGACACTGCAGTGGCAGTTCTGAGCCATGTTTACAAAGCTACTAATGTGTGTGGCACAACCAGTGCTGCAGGCCCACTAGTAGCATTTGATTTACAGGCCCTGGGCACCTCTAGTGCACTGTACTAGGGACTTACCAGAAAAGCAAATATGCCAATCATGGATGAACCAATTACATACAAATCTTTTATAGGTGCACTTGCACTTTAGCACTGGGTAGCTGTGGTAAAGTGCCCTGAGTAACAAAAACAGCAAAAACAGAGTCCAGCACACATCAACAATTTGGGAAACAGAGGCAAAAAGTTAGGGGAAACCACGTCAAGGATGAAAAGTCTAACAAGACCATAAAATCAAACATAACATACAAATTAAATACATATTTCATAATCATAAAACAGCTGGTATAAAAGACATAAAAAGTAAGTTAATAAATATTACTGTGCAATCATATTTTTCCTTAAACACACCACAGACCATAGAAAGCTTAAAATCTTGCAGCAAATCACTAAAGAATTCAATTGTTGTAAAAACAGTCATAAAGATAAGGTCACCCAAGATAGGTACAATGACGCATTTAAGAGGCACAGCACAGACAGAAGAACTTAAAGTGCAAGGAGCACTGGAATGGGAAGGCTATCAAAAGGACCAGTCATTAACAATGGAAAAATTAACTGAACAATAAAAAATACCTAATTTAAAATGTGTTCGAACAAACCAGTGCTGACGAGTCTGAATAGCATTAAGGTACAGCTGAACTCCATCTGTAACGAATGTCCGCTGGTTTTTGACAAGACTGGATTTAGCTATTTCTGTGTAAAATCTTTGCTCCTTGAGGAAGGACAGACAATGATTTTCAAGTCTCTTCTACTCACATTGTGAAAGGCATTGGGTGAGTCAAAACATTCCAGATAGCCCGAATTTTAACAAGTTCAACAGATTTTAACCAAGAAAATTCTCCAGAACTAGTCAACTTTATACAATCTTTAAGAATTAAACAATTCAAAATAGTAAAACCGCTGGTCTAACCTTTGTGCCATAGTAATATTGGCTGAATGTCAATCAAATCAGATAAAAACGGGGCCACTAGTTCTACGTGGAAAACTAAGTTGGAACAACAGCTTGGGACAGCCAAAAGGTTCCTTGAAAAACACATTCTCCAGCGTCTGGAGCTGGGTGACGTTATTAAAACCCCTGATTCTCGTCCAGTGTATGGCCACGGATACGCATTTTGGATTGTAGATGGTTAACATTTCTTTTATTGGTTTATTGGCTAACTTGATAGCAAAAGTGAGCAGTGAAGGAATAGATTTATCAAAATACTGCTTACTGATATCAACAATCGGGGTCCAGAGACCACAATTGTCAAATAAAATACCAAGGTAACAAAACTGCAGGGTAAAGCTTAACTTAATATTGTTTATCATAAAATCAGGGGTGCTTCTGGATTTGCCTCCCCCACTTCACCACAAAACAGTTTTCCTTATGTTGACCGTCAAACCAAGGTCTGACATAAAGACTACAAAGCTGTTAGGTAGGTGTGGTAGCCCTGCAGAATGCGAAACAAAAGCATGGCGTTGTCTGCATAGAGCAGACAAGGTATAGATCTATGACTGATCAGGGGGGAAATCGCTTAAAGGTAATGATTAGGGCAGACTCTAACCTGTTAATGCACAGGGTAAATAAGAAAGGTGCAAGCACACAGCCCAATCTGATCCCTCTCTCAAGATCAAAAGTGCTACTGGAATCTCCCCTTAAGCCGAAGCGTACTCTGCCTTGCTGCAGGAGTATATACCTCTAAGAAAGCTTATAATTGGTGGGTCCAGCCAATTCTCTGATATGATAGCCCATAATTTGTTATGAAGAACGTTGACAACGGCACTCAATAGGACGACAAAGTCTAAGAATAAGTAGTCCTTTTTCATAACAGTGTATTTACCAATTAACAAGTTAGGATTTAACTACTGCTCGATAGTCCCCAAGTCTTTACGGAAGCTATACTGAAAATCGGAGAGTGTAATTGGTGCCAGCCCACTCTGCCAAACAATTCAGCAGTATTTTCCAAAGAAAGAGAAATAGGGCAGTAACAGGTGGGATCAGCACAATCAATTTTCTTAAAAATTGGTATGGTTATAGCCTCCAACCAGGTTTTAAACATACTACAATGACAAGCCCATAACACCTTGATTAAAATAGGACCCCACAAGGGGGTGTTGGCCTTGAACAAATCAATGAAGACGCCGTCCAGTCCTGGGGCTTTATCACCTTTGCTACGTGCTATTGCCCTGTTTATTTCATCCAAGGACAAGCACAAATTACTGAAGGTTTAAAACAAAGACAGAAGACAGCAGACAATAATGTTCCTACCCTCTGTACATCAATCTGTGTATTGGATTACTACAGAGTGTGGTCAACATGTTTCACACCATGGATGTCCCTACGGATCAGGCGGCGTTTCTTCAGGACCAAAAAAAGTTACCTAGTCCTCACTAAACCAAGATTAAGATTGCTCTCAAGTTAGGGGTGTGTATCATACATGTGTGACTTATACTGATACATGGATTTACTATGTCATGTGACCAGAAACATACAAAAATCAAAGCTCAACAATACCAAACTCTCAAAGTGGACTAATTTCAATCACAAATAGTGCTCATAAGCACACACTTAGTGAGCAAGCTTGTTAGTAAGAAAACGCCAAACTGATGCTGTCGTAGAACTAGGAGAATAAAGCGGTGCAAAATACTGATTGAAAGCAGGCATAGAGTAGTAGTCTTACCCACCAAAAGTAAGAAACAGGACCATTGGGAAATCGCAGCCTGTTCAGCTTCTGCAGATCTTAAATGAACAATTTAATTACACTGAGGTTGTGGAACAGTAAAAGTAGCCAAGCAAAATGTTTGGGTAAATTGTGAGGATCAATCTCAATATGATGACCCAAATTGGTAAGTTGCTGAAACTATAGGGATTGAAGCAGGAGAGCTTTGCCTCTATGTTCGCGAGATTGGGCAATACTCTTATTTTGGAGGGAGAGACATATTCAAAAAAGGACGGTAGCTCCCGAGGTGTCCATCAATGCATGACAGCTAATTATGATGGGGGCCTCAGTGCCATTTGTATTCATAGTAATACATTGTAGTATATACACAACTCATTTGTCAACTTGAGGTTTTTAGTGTCCATAGTATCGCTCCCAATATCACATTGGTATCGACCCCACACATTAGCACCCGCCTAGCAAACTCCTTGATCAGTATAGCATGAAGTACATGGAGGGGCTACTGTAGCCTATATAAATAAGGTACTTAAATCAGGCGAGAGGGCAAAGAATGCGTAACACAGAAGCGTTGAGGTTGCACTGTTGTAAGATGTCAACGATATGTCCAACTCAGTAAAAAACACTGTTCGTTTTGTTTAAGCCACATGAATGTTCGCTCCCGCATTGTGGCTCGTATAATCAATGTTATGAGAAGCACACAATATGGTCCCCGGGTAGTCAGAAGATTCATGATGAAAGAGTGCGTCCAAAACGCATGGATAATATATGTGATAGGCAACAACATTGTATTGTTAAGGGATTGCGCCAATAAAACCAGCGCGCTAGGTAGCACCCGTCCATTGTAAGAATTTTAGTTTGATCATAAATGCGACACGTTGTAGTCGAAAGTATCATGAGAAGTGCATATCAAAGAAGAGGGTTTGTAAAAGGATAGGGATAAAAATCCCACTTACTTTCTGCCATCTGAGCTGAAAGTCTGGGACCTACTCGATGGCCGTGAACCCAGAAGTAACCTGGGACAACTAATGGCGCTTGTTGGGAATGGCCCTTTATGCCGGATTATCCCCAAGCTGTTTGCCTTCTTCCTTCTATTTTTTCTGACATTTGTGTGATGACTTTAGGACAGTGGGCACATTACCACTGCTGACCAGTGCTAAATAGCAAGAGCTCTCTGTCAAAATTGTATTGGTAATTGGTTTATCCATGATTGGCATATTTGATTTACTAGTAAGTCCCTAGTATAGAGTACCAGATGTGCCCAGGGTCTGTAAATCAAATGCTGCTAGTTGGCCTGCAGCACTAATTATGCCACCCACATGAGCGGCCTGCAAACATGTCTCAGGCCAGCCATTGCACTGCCTGTGAGTGCAGTTTTAAAATGCTATTTTGACCTGGGCAGGGACAGGCAGGGTCTTGTGTGCTACAAAGAGTTCTCTTTGAAGTTTTGCCTACTTCCAAGACAGAAATGGGTATAAGTACTGGACCTTTGACACCACAAAGTTAGAAAATTTCTGGACTGAGGACATTCTGCCAGGAAGAAGAGCTGGATACTGTAGGAGGGAATGCCTCTCTGCCTGTTGCTTTGTTGTGCTGACCTGCTGCTTGCTGTTTCTGCCCTGGGAGTGAAAGGACTGAGCTTTGCTTTCTACATCCTGCTTTCCATGGTTCTCCAAGGGCTTGAAATGAGCTTGCCTCCTATTAAAAAGTCTCAGGGACATCAACAACTTCATTTGCCAGTACCTGGGCTCTTCTGCTGGTCCTGACTTGCCAGGTGGTGCCAACTCCACTCCGTGGGCCCTTGGAAGTATAGGCTGGTGACATGAAGGAGAAAATCCATGCACTGATGCACCCCCGGCTGAAACATCAACACAGCACCTGTCCTGTGGCTGGAGAATCAAGGCATATCCTGTCTAGCGGCTGCAGAATCAACTTAGCTCCTGTTTCGCATCAGCTCCATCAACAGCGCGTCTGGATTTTCCATGCCTCTTTCCTGGGCCTCAATTTATCATCTATCCTGCAACACGGTTAGGAACCATGGCTACAAGTCTGGAAATCAACACAACGCCTTTCCTGCGAGGAAAGAATCAATGCATCACTTTCCCCTGCCAGTAAGTAACTGACACATCGCTTCGCTTTTCAGCGTCTCACCTCCACTGCAGCCTGCATCGTCTTTGTTTGACACATCCCAGGTATTTTATGCTAAAAAGATACAAATATTGATTACTACGTACAAAGACTCATGTTAACCGTTTGACAATGAAACCTCTACTTGTGTACATTGGATTTTTGTCATTTTGGTCTTGTTTTACTCAGATAAATATTTTCTATTTGTCTAAAATGGTATGGAGTCCTTTTTGTAGTGTTTTCACTGTAATACTGTGCATGTTTGTACAAATACTTTACACATTGCCTCTGAGATATGCCTGATTGCTCGTGCCAAGCTACCAAGGTGGTGAGCAGGGTTTATCTTAGCTGTGTGACTCCCTTACCCTGACTAGAGTGAGTTCCTACTTGAACAGGGTGCAAACCTCTGCCAACTAGAGACCCCATTTCTGACACTTGTGATCAGCGGTGAGGATAGGACTTGTATTTGTACTTTACGTACAGTGATTAGTGTACATTACTTGCATGTCACAGACTATTACAACACAACATAATGGTATGATTTTTCTCTTTGTGCAACTTTTGAGTTTGATTCACAATCATGTCTCAGTCTGATGAGCTATCAGTTGGAGCTACAGAGTTGGTGTTTGAGCAGGAGAGGTTGGAGACCTATTCGGTGCCTCAGCTCAAAAAGTTCTGCAAGGAGCTCAAATGTCTCATTAATGGCCTTACTAAAAAGGAGGAGCTGCAAAAGGAGCTGAGGGCCTAGTTGGCAGCAAAGGAGGATGATCTACACACAGGGGAGCTGAATGGTATTGTTAAGGGTGAGGAGCTGAAACTGCTGGATGATTTGATGGATAATCAGGACCTTTCCTGGGAGGAGAGCACCTTCCAGGGGAAGCACAGTATTTCTTCAAGATGTCTGACCCCAGAGGAGCTGGAGGACAGGCGGGAAGCTGGGAGGCTCCAAATGGAGCTGGAGAAGCTCAAGCTGAATCATGAGCTGGACCTTCAGTTGGAACTAGCCAGGTTCAAAAGAGAGGCAGAGAAAGAGAACATTGTTGGGGATAAAGAGTAAATCGCCATAAAGAAGAAGAAAATGCTTTTAGCCGAAGAGCTGAGCTTGAAGGAGGTGGATCTAAATAGCATGTCAGCGCAGATGGTGGCAGAAGTTTTACAGTGCAGTGCAGTCTGACACAGATCAGTGGTTCAGGGATTATGAGGTAGCACTGAGGATGCACAGGGTCCCTGAGAGAGATTTGGGGACAGGACACTCAAAGTATTTCTCAATGGAGGGGAGGGACACCTTTTTGGCTTTAGAAGAAGAGGAGAGGATGAGGTCCCCTTCAATGAAAGATGCCCTGACCAGCAGGTATGGTCTCACCTCATAGAGGTGCAGGGTAAAGTTTAGGGAGAGTACTTAACTTGGGTCTCAAACTTGGGTGGACTATGCTGATTCTTTCTGAAGAGCCCTGGATGGTTGAGTGCAGGTTAGCGAGGTAACAGACTATCTGAGGCTGTACAATTTGATTGCATGGGAACATTTGCCTAGTAGTTTTCCAGAGCTGTGCCGGAACTTGATTCAGAACCCGGTCCAAAAAAAGCTGAATGTGGCAGACTCAGTCAAGGGTGGGCAGGGTCTCCAACAGATGGAGGGGGAGGTCAAGGGAGACACAGACAGGTCCCAGGATAAGGGGGGAGAAAAAGGTTCCCATGTCCCTTCTGACAGGAAAGAGGGAGGTTCTGGTGGGCGGTGGCCCAGGGCACCCCATTTTCAGTCCAGTTGCATTGAGTGTTCCCAGCTAGGGCACAAGAAAAGGGACTCTGTCTTTCCTAAGAAACCCCCCATTGGTGGCCCCTCTACAGGGGTAGCCAATGTGGTCTTAGTTGGAGATAATCCCCAGGGGCAGGTCACCGACCCTGCCATAATCTTCTTTAGTTGGGTGGTGAACTCAGAGGGTGAGTTGGGGGTCCCAGAAGATGGGAGTCATCACTTCCACCAGGTAAAAGTAGAGGGGGTCCTAATCACTGATCTGAGGAACACCGAGGCAAGCCGGACCATGGTTGTGGAAAGACTAGTTTCACCAGAGCAGTAGACCGGACCAGTGTGTAGAGTGATTCCAACCTATGGGCAGGACTTTTTCCGCCCCATGGCTCTGGTGTCCCTAGAGTGGGGTATGGGAGGTGACCCAGAGAAGAGTCATAGTTAGTCTCCAGATGCCCATAGACTCCATTATGGGGAATTTGTTACCGCCAGTATCAGGGGAACTGGAAAAGGTAGCTGCCAAAGATGCTCTAACAGTTCAATGTTCTGGGGGTACCACTCCAAATTGGAAGGTACAGGCCCCCAGCAAGAGGGGCAGGAGGACAGAGAGCCCACACCCTTGTCCTCTGCTCAGCCTGAGGGAGCCTGAGGGTACAGACCCTAAGTTGAGAGACCAGTCTCAGAATACCCCCTTGAACTGGTAGTAGGAGAAGTGAAAAAAGGGTGCAAGGAACCTGGGGCTACTGCTTCCCACTTTTTGAAACCACAGAGGCTAGAGACCCCGGGATGGCCTGGTGCTGGCTCTTGATATGGACTGCTGTCAGTGGCCTCTGTTGGTGGCCTTCCTTGAGGTCCAAGTTTTCTCTGGGAGGGGGACCAAAGTCAGACCCAATGGGCGGAATGGACCACCTCACACTGTGGTACTGTTTGCCTACTGGGATGCATCTGTGAGCAAGGTAAGGTTAAGTGCTACACAGATGGAGTCCACAGATGAGAAGGGTTCCCCTTGTGTTAGTTCAGTGGGCCCTGAGAGTGTAGACAAAGGGATCCACCTGGGTTCAGAGATGCACAGAACTGGCAGGAGCCCCTGCAGTAGTGGACCACAGTCCAGGTTTTATTGCCCTTAGCAGGGAAGTCCAGCAAGGTATTGATTGGACTACCTTGGCTTTAGGCTGGGAGGGAGCTGTGCTGGAAATTACCCTTTTTGCAGGGTTACCCACAAGTGTTTTGCCTTCTTCCTCCTATTTTTTTCTGACCTATCCTTGGTGCCTTTAGGACTCTGGGCACTTTACCACTGCTGAGCAATGCTAAAGTGCAAGTTCTCTCTGTCAAAATTGTATTGGTAAGTGGTTTATCCATGATTGCTATATTTGATTTACTAGTACGTCCCTAGTATAGTGCACCAGGTGTGCTACTTGTGGGCCTGCAGCACTGATTGTGCAACCCACATGAGTAGCCCTGCAACCATATCTCAGGCCTGCCATTGCATTGCCTGTGTGTGCAGTTTTAAACTTCCATTTCAACCTGGCAAGTGCCCCCATTTGCGAGGCTCAAACCTTCCCTTTTACTCCACGCAAGTCACCCCTAAGGTAGTCTCAAGGCCGCACCATAGGCAAGGGGCAGTGTATTCAAAAGGTAGGACGTGAACTGGTGTGTTTTACATGTACTGGCAGTTAAATACTTCTAATTTCATTTTTTCACTATTGCAAGATACATCTCTCCCACAGGGTAACATGGAGATTGCCTTTAATATATTTTAAGTGTAACTTACCTTTGGGAGCAGATAGAGATAAGGAATTTGGGGGTCCCTGATCTCTCAATTTAAAATACATATTTTGGTGAAGTTAGTTTTTGAATTGTACGTATGAAAATTCCTCTTTTGATAAGTGGGCATTTTCTTGCTTAACCATTCTGTTCCTCTGTCTGTTTGCTGAATACACTTCTGGGTCAGGATGACAGTTGTTCTGTTTGTGTACTCACTCTAGATAGTCACACAAAGGGAGCTGAGGTGTGCCCTCCATATCCCGATGGGCCATCACCAGGCTGATGGGTCTTCCTGAGCTAGAGTGGTGGGAGAAGCCGACACCTGCACCTGAACAGGTGTCCTTACACAAAGCAGTCTCCAACCCCCTGGAGTGTGTCTGGGGCCAGGACTGGGAAAGGCAGGGTCTTGTGCATTACAAAGACTTTTCTTTGAAGTTTGCCTACTTCAAAGACAGAAATGGGTATAAGTACTGGACCTCTGATACCACATAGTTAGAACACCTCTGGACTGGGGACATTCTGCCCGGAAGAAGAGCTGGATTCTTTAGGAGGGAACGCCTCTGCCTGTTGCTTTGTTGAACTGGCCTGCTGCGTCTGTCTTGAGAGTGAAAGGACTGCATTTTGCTTTCTACATCCTGCTTTGCAAGGTTCTTCAAGGGCTTGAACTGAGCTTGCCTCATTTTAAGAAGTCTCAGGGATCTCAAAGACTTTATCTGAAAGTACCTGGGCTCTTCTGCTGAGAGTCCTGACTTGCCAGATGGTGTAAACTCCACTCCCTGGGCCCTTGGAAGTATAGGCAGGTGACATAAAGGAGAAAAACCATGCAATGACGCACTGCAGCTGAAAAAACAACAGCACCTGTCCAGTGGCTAGAGAATCGACGCAGCGCGTGTCTCGCGGCTACAGAATCAACGCAGCTCCTGTTTCACATCGGCTCCATCAAAAGTGAGTCTGGATTTTCCACGCATCTTCCCTGGGTGTCAATATCTCATCTACCCTGCACCAGAGTAAGGAACCGACGCTGCATGTCCATAAATCAACACATCGCCTTTCCTGTGAGGAAAGAATTGACGCATCATCTCCCCAGCCAGTAAATAACTGACCCATCACTTTGCTTTTCAGTGCCTCACCACTGCGGCATGCATCGTCTGTTTTTGACGCACCCCTGGTAATTTGTGTTAAAACTATACAACCACTGATTCCTATGGGCGCTAAGACTCATTTAAATCTTTGAACAATGAAACTTCTACTTATGTATGTTGGATTGTTGTAGTTTTGGTCTAGTTTTACTCAGATAAATATTGGCTATTTTTCTAAACTGGTGTGGACTCCTTTCTGTAGTGTTTTCACTGTGTTACTGTGTGTGTGTACAGATATTTTACACATTGCCTCTGAGATAAGCCTGATTGCTCATGCCAAGCTACCAACGGGGTGAGCAGGGGTTATCATAGCTGTGTGACTCCCTGACCCTGTCTAGAATGAGGCTCCATACTTGGACAGGGTGCAAGGCACTGTCAAT